>NC_041405.2:142951466-143268966 GCF_900747795.2 Erpetoichthys calabaricus
GGAAAACAGATCCCTAATACATTAAAATGCCAGCAGAGTGCATACACAGCAGGGAACAGAATGTCCGCGGTTTGTGTGAGCCTTTGCCATGCCATCTCACAACTTCAGTTACCTAAAGTCTTGCAATACAAGCAAACTGAATAGAAATGAATAGCAGAGGAAACTCCCTAAGCATGTTATCCGCCACTCATTGTGTATACACTGAATAAACATATACTCAGTATTTACTACCAAACTAAAACCAAAAACAAATCCAAGTTTGCATTATCTGTAGATTATGCAGTGATAATGACATATTTTTGTGACACTTTAGTTTATTGGCAAAGTGGCGCAATGACTTGCTATCCATCATAGTTCATTGCAACAATTCTAGTTTCAGACTTGAATATACTTTTTAACTCTCAATTGGGTGCATCTTTCAAAAATGTAACTAAAAGTGACTAAATGAAAATTAAAAATGCTCAGATTTTCAAAGCAATTAAATTTCTCCCCAAGCGTCATTGTATATCATATTTTGTATTGTGAAAAGAATGAGAAATAAACAGATAAAGGTTCAGGGCACTACAGGTTATGCCATTTCATCTCCGGCAATAAAATGCACAGAAATGTAAAAGAAAAAAAAGAATTTGTCACTAGCGATGACTTTTGGGCTTGTGGCACCCAGCAAATCACTTCTTCCTACACAGGTCCTTGTCAGTTAAAAGTCAGGTCCACTGGGACGAAAGACTTCCTACGGCAAGTCATAAGGCAGCGGAAGTGGAAGGGGAGGAGCTGATGTTGATCTGATAAGAAATGGCACCGTCAGCCTTTCAGAGAGTTCCCCGTTTTAAAGCAAATGGAAACTACACTAATAGCAGTGTCACACCCAAATCCTACCCTGTATGTCTAGAAGGTTCCATACCCAAGGTACACACCCAGGGCATGTGTGTATAACAACATATATTTTTGAGTTTGTTTATTTTTCTGTTGATAGAAATGGAGTTGCAAAAGGGAATTTAAGATGAAAAATTTACTAAAAAAATCAATAATATATGAAGTTATTCATTCTATAAAGTATAAATTTGCATCGATCCACAAGAAAACTATGACTAAAAATTAAAATCAGATAAAAAATAAATGCATGCAGATATCAATTGTCTTTTAAATATTAAATTATCTAGACTGTGCAAGGATGGCGGCCAATTACAATTATGAAATGAAAATTTCAAAGGAAAACTCTCTTGTGTTGACACAATAGACACATGGCATTCACGAACGCCTCGGTACACGTACAACTCTGTTTACGACCAAAAAGTTCGCCAAACTTTTGCCTCGGTTCACGACCACACACTCGGTATACGAACAAGCCAGTTTCCCTTTTGATTTGTGCGCGCTGATGATTTCCGCACGTGTTGCAGTGTTCTCGGTCAGACGTGAACTGCTGAACTGCTGCAATGTAAGAGAGAGAGAGAGAGAGAGAGAGAGAGAGAGAGAAAAAGAGAGCAGGCAGGCTCGTGTGCTGATGAGAGACAGAGAGAGAGAGAGAGAGAGCAGGCAGGCTCGCTCGCGTGCTGGAGAGAGAGAGAGAGAGAGAGAGCGCATGCAGCTGAGAGCGAGCCTGTACGTGCAGTTGAGCAGGGAGCCTGGGTGTTTGTCAGTGTTATTCAATGTTTTTACATTAGTTTACTATTACCCTGTGCATTCTATGGTGTAATTAACTATATTTGTGCTTAAAAATATTTTAAAAAAATATATTTACATACAGTTCGTACGGTCTGGAACGGATTAATTGTATTTACATACAATCCTATGGGGGAAATTGCTTCGGTTCACAACCAATTCGGTTTACGACCAGAGGTTTGGAAAGAATTATGGTCGTGAACCGAGGTTCCACTGTATCTTGTGGGACACAAACATGTATATAATAAGCTCTGTTTTTATATAACTCAGTAGTTTTAAAGTAAGTGATAAATTAACATTAGCCTTTTCTAAGAAAAATGCTATGGATACATTTTAAGAAATACAGGTCTTTTGAGCACTTCGTTGTAATGAAATATTCTGCTGAATATATTTCGTAGTAACGAGATTTCTATAGACTGTCATATGGGGAAACTGTCAGGATCATGAAAATACTTCGTTGTAATGAAAATTTCGTTGTAAAAGATATTCGTTGTAACAGAATTTTACCTGTAATACCTTTTGGTAAATATGGGTGCATTGTAAGCTTTAATACTGTATATGAATTTCAGCATTTAATAATGAACATCATACGTTTCTTTAATAAAATCATAATTTGAACTTTGTAAAACCCTGCTGATCTTCAAGAACTAAAATTAACCCCTACTCTTATTTCTAACTACCAGAAATTAAAATACAAGTATTTCATGTAGTCTGGGAGTTAGACTTAAAAAACAACTATATTACAGTGCAAAGCTGCGTAAAATAAAGTACATATGCTACAAAACAATTACATTATTGTTTTTAATGATGATATTTTTCAAGAAATAAGATCAATAAAAAGGAAAAAAGATTATATTAATATTAGACATAAGTCACTAAATTATACTAAAAAAGCCTTACAAAATTTAACTTAACTAACTAATATGTTAACAGGTAGCACTTCAATGACAACAACAACGCACTCAGTTACTCAAACTTCTGCAAGTCTGAGAAGAACCATGAATAATTCTTGGATAATTGAGACAACCACAAATAAAGTTAGTAAATCCACTAAAATGTTTAAAATAAGTGAATGTACCAGCATCTTTAAATCAAAAGAATCTACAAATCCACATTACTAACCGAGAATGGTAAACCGGATGGACGCAGGGACATCCGGCCATGGGCCGTGGACGCAAAAGACGTACTGCGCAGGCGGCCCAAGAAATGAGGCGCCGCGACCACAGAAAAAAAGGAGTCAGACGCCGGCGACGCACACAGCGCCGCACGAAACCCATTGCACACGAAACGGGACACACACACAAAGAGGAGGATTCCACAAGCCCCTAGCACACAAAAAAAAAGAAGCCGATCGCGCCCCACAAATCCCATCCCCACCCCCAAGCATCCCCCCCCCCCCCCCACCAAGCAACGGTCGGGACACACACAAAGAGGAGGATTCAACAAGCAGCGAAGGGACAAAATAAATAAACGCAGACGTCTACAACGCGCATCTGAAATGCCGGAAAACAAGCAAACGCTCCAAAAAGAGAAAGCTCTACTAACCGACATACAAAAACGGGCAAGGCTCAATACAAACAATGAACGCCGTAAACTGCAACGGGCTTCTCACACAGCACAGGCAAATCGATTACAGCTCCAGAATAGCACGTCCCAAATCCTGCACATACAACGACGCGCCTCTCAAATGGCACAAGGAAAACATACACGTCAAGGACATCAACGACAGACACCTGCTAAACGATTGCGCCAGTTAACTGACAACGCGTTCAATAATAAGTCCACTATTCATGAAAATTCATTGGGATTAATGAATATCATTTGCTGGCATTGTCATTCACTTAACTTCCCTGAAGAAACAACTGGCAATACAAGTAATGAATTTACACGTTGTTGTCACAAGGGTCAAATTAGACTGCCTCCTTTACATTCATATCCTGCATATCTACAGAAGCTTCTAACTAACGAAGTACCTGAAAGTAAAAACTTTACGAACTGCATTAGATCCTACAATAGTTCATTTGCTTTTGCATATACCGGAGTAAATATCAGGCCACCAAAAGGCAATGGCCCATACTGCTTTCGCGTATGTGGACAAATATTACATCGCATTGGAACAGTGAACCCTGAAACAAATCAAGAACGCAAATATGCACAAATCACGTCGGCACCTACAACGCGCTTCTGAAACCTCGGAAGAAAAAATGTCTCGGCTCCAAAAACACATGTCACTCCTTATTCAAAATACCGGTCCCAATCACAGAAACATCGGTATCCACTATGAAAATGAACAGTAACAATGCACGTGACATCCGTCTTGCCACACTACTAATTATAGATGTATTTACAATGGCATCCAGTCACTTACTCAACACCATTGATAAACTTCTACAAACGTTGATAAATAATAATATTCCCTTTGGAGGAAAGGTACTGTTATTAGGAGGAGATTTTAGACAGTGCTTAACTATTGCTCCACATGCCATGTGCTCAGCTATTGTTCAGTCCACCTTAAAATACGCGACGACGTCATACATAAACAACAAGAGAGCGAACTACAATACATATACAGGCGCGAGACCTGATTGGTGATAATACGAAGAAACGAACAGTCCGCATATTAACAGTGAGTGCGATCCTCCTTATTACTTATCCATATTCCTAACGATACGATCACGGGTACAAAACTAGACAGCTCGAGTAACGGGACCACAAACACGCACCCGCATCAACAAAAAAAAAATTCATGTCGGCACCTACAACGCGCTTCAAAAAAATGTTACGCGGACAATTGGCATTGCTTTCAAAAGATACACTTAGTACAAAACATGCGATGTCCAGATCCCGAATATAACAATTGCTTATTACAACTGGGAGATGGTACACTCACCAATACAGATGTACTGTACTTCACCCAGATATTATTACAATTCCTCAACCCTTTATCTGCGACAACTTACTTACAGAGATATTTGGAACAGCAATCTCATTAGACCAAATACCCCTTTCAACACAACGGACTATATTATGTCCAAAAAATATTAATGTTAATCACATTAATAACCAGGTCATTTCATTACTTCCTGGAGAGGCACGGCTCTTTCTAAGCTCTGACAAAGTTGACTCTGATGACGACAATGACCATCTTAATTTCCCCTTAGAATATTTGAACACTATTAACCCAGCCGGATTACCACAACACAATCTTAGCCTTAAAAACGGAACAATAATCATGCTATTAAGAAACCTTAACACTAAACAGGGTTTATGCAATGGCACACGTTTAGTCGTCAACACCATGACACACAATGTTATTCAAGCGACAGTTCTTACAGGATCACATTCTAACAATACTGTTCTGATTCCTAGAATTGACCTTACAAGTTCTGACCTGGAATTACCTTTTACATTGAAACGCCGACAGTTCCCCATTAAACCTGCCTTTGCCATGACCATCAACACATCACAAGGACAAACCATGGACAAGGTTGGCATCTACCTCTCTGAACCCATTTTTGGACATGGACAACTTTATGTTGCCTTCTCACGTGTTCGACGTTCATCTGACGTTAAAGTTAAAGTTATAAATGCTCCATGCCAAGGAAGACTCATTCAAGGACAAGACACCATCTTTACTACTAATGTTGTGTACAAAGAAATATTCCAATAAACCATTACACTGTGCTAAGCACTTTATTGTTTGCTTTCTATATACATCATCCACACCTTCACACTATTCTATATCTCATTCATACATCTCACTCTTTGTCATGCCCCAACACCAGGGGTTGGCGAGCGAAGCCCCCTAATACTCCAGAATCAAAAACATTTACAGCTAAAGAAACTAGTAGAGAATCAACAATAATTCATTCAGCAATAAAAAAAAACAATATCCCTCTGACATCTGCATTGACCACTTCTCCAAGGCAGCCTGAATCTGCAAAATCTCATTCAACGACTGAATCAAAAAGAAGTCCACAAACAACTGAAACTACAATAACAGCTCATGTGACAGGAAAAACAAGCAGTCTGTAGGGTACTGAATCAACAACAACTTCTAAAACTAATCACTCTACAAAGACTGTTGGAGTTACAGAATCAAATACTATATCAATACAAGATGACTCTAACACCATTCCTCTATTACCAGTATCCAGAACAAATCTGAGGATAGCTGAATATACAAAAACATCACAGGGGGCAACCTCAACCTCCACAGCATCATCAAGGGAATCAAAAAGTATTACTCTATTAAACGAATCTTCCATGGCTCACACTATAACAGAATCTATTACAGCTGCTCCAGAAAGTCAAACAACTAATACCACACAGGAAACATTTTTTGCATCTGAATCTACAGCATATTATGCTGCAACAAAATCAAGAACTACTCCTAAAGAAGAAACCGCAAGTGAATCAAAAACAACTCATCCAGCAAGTAAAAATACCAAAATCACTCAGACAACTGCGTTTACTACTGCTCCAAGGACACCTGAACATGAAAAATCTCCTTCACCCAATGAAGAAAGCACATTTCCACAGGCAACAAAAACTAAACAATCACAACATGAAACCAAAACAAGAAGTAGTCCATTGAGTACTGAATCAAGAGTAACTCTTAAAACATCTCATTCTACAACAACTATTGCAGTTAGTTATTTAATTACTACATCATTGCAACCTGAGTCTCACTCCGCTCCTGCGTTAACAGGCTCCACAACAAATTGGAGAGTATCTGATTCTACAACAACGTCACAGTCTGCTGCCTCAACCTCCACAGCATCATCAAGTGAGTCAACTAGCATTTCTTCAACAAGTGAATTTTCAACAACTCATCCTGTAACTGAATCTACCACCACTCCTCAAGAAAGTCAGTTTACAAACACCCCACAGACAATGCATTTTGCACCAGAATCTACAACGTCTCATGGTGCAATCGAATCAAGCACTACTTCCAGAGTAACTCAATCCGAAATGAAAACTCAGATCACAGAGTCTACGAGAACTCCAAAGGCAGATGAATCAACAACATCTTAAGCAAATAAATTGAGTATGGCAACAACTGCAGCCACCACCACACTTCGCTTACGCAAGTCCACAAGCCCTTCTATGCCAACTGACTCGGAAAAACATCAAGAGCCAATGAAACTCCAATTCCTCAACAAACTGAATCAACCACAACAACTCCATCAGGTGAATCTACCACTATCCCTCCAAGCAGTGAACCTATCACGACTTCAATAGGAAGACAATCTAAAAGCACTCCTCCAGCAAGTGAATCCATGTCTACTCCTATTGCAGCTCAATTTACTACCACACTTTCTGCATCAGAGACAATCACCACAGCTATAGAAAGCAAATCTAGTAACATATTATCACTTGAATCAACTAATATTGCCACCAAATCAAGCACTACTTCCAGAGTAACTCAATCCGAAATGACAACTCATGTCACAGAGTCTATGACAACTCCAATGACTAATGATTTAACAATATCTAATGTACATAATTCAGTAGGGCAGTAATTGAAACCACCACCACACCTCGCTTTCTTGAGTCTACAACCCCTCCTGTGCCAACTGACTCCAGTAAAATGCAGTTACGCAGAATGGTTTACCACGTCGATATTGGTAAATTGATGGTAATTACTATTGGCTGGAGAACAAAGCAAAGTATACAGAGAGAATTTTGAACACAATTTCTTTCCTATGATAAGCTAAGTAGGTTTGGTTTGATAGCAGCGAAACCTAAGATTTTCATAAGTCTTTCAAATCTGAACTTTTCCATCTTTTTATAATAATCAGTTATCCTATTTTCAAGTCTTCAGTCAGCTTTTTAGAGAAGCCAACCATTCTGAGAGGTTATAAAGAGGTCAGGGAGTTTAATGCTCGATAAGTCCCTCAATTATTAAGTTTTTTCCCCAAGACATGATCATTCAGTTCTTTTTTACACTCTGTCTTAAATTTAGTAAGGAAATTGTAATTGTGCCTAAAACATGTACAAGTGTGTCATCTTTATGCTACTAGGACAACACAAAGGAGATGTTACTTAATGTCTTTAATCCTACAGATACAGTGAAACATTTAATTCAACAAGACTTATCTGAAGCTTTAAATACAATCATACATTCTAGAAGAGTTTTTTTTAGTGGATTTTTTATCACTGTCAAAATGGAGTCTGCATAATTTCCCTATGTCTGCATGGGTTTTTTCAGTTTCTTCCCACATCCAAAAGCATTTGTGGTAGTTTCACTTACAATGGTAATCTGGGGCATTGTGTAGGTACCGACTTTCAGTCCAGTTTTTGATGTCTGTCTTACTTCTGGCACCAGCAGGATGTTATACTGCTTCCTGTGCCACTATAGTTTGAAAAGCAGGTTCACAAAATGGATGCATGAATTCAGTAAATGTCATAATATTCACATGTTCAATGATTTTTGAGAAGCAGATGTCTGCTGGTGGATTCAAGAGTTTAGAAACTGATTGCTTTTAATACTTGTTGTTTTCTATAAGTGGTTAGGTTGCAAAGGAAATGTGCAACCTAACCAAACTATCTTTAGAAATTAAAAAATAATTGTAGAAAACTGATTTTATATTTTGACAAATTACAAACAGTAAGCTGGATGTACTAAATATGTTTATCTTAATTTCTTATGTTTCTTCTTTAGTTCATACTTCAAGCATCCCGACAAGTACTGTATCACAGAAACAGCTTCAAAATGTTACAATTACTTTTACTGTAGTTAATGTGATATTGACTAACAATGTGAACAATCCTACGACTCTAATATATACAAGTCTGCAGAATGCTATATTAGCTTTGGTGAGTACAACAAAATATATTTAAAAAAATGAAATATTCAAAAGATTCTGATGCTGTTCCATGTAAGAATAAGCTTAGAATTTGCTGTATTCTAATGCCATCTTAAGTAAAGTTTTATGCGGTTTATTTGGTTGTGTAAGTTTTGATGATACATTAATGTACCATTATAAACTGCACCATTAATTTTAGATCCACATATTTAAAGTGAATTTGCTCTCAGAATGGCTTTAATGCATTAGAGAATATGCACTCAATATGGTGTTGAAAGTGCAGTAACGATAGTCTAACAAGCTTGTGGTGAGGTTTAATTTTGCCTTTTCCAAAAAATGTTGAAATAGGCTGACATAAGGCAACTGGAAAGGTCACTGCATTAAGCGTAATTCACTTGGACATTCCTGTAGCCATTTTAGGACTTTCCTAGTGTGGTGTGTGGCCGGCTAAATATTCCTGCCATCACCCCCAGGCCGCCAGGTGGACCTCTCCCAACAGCGTGGACGTTCCCCGAATTCCAGCAGGGCCTCATGGACTTTGTAGTTTATTATGCACAGCCCTGCTGGATACCATGGGGACCACCAGGAGTCGCTGTGGGGAGGCTGCCGGACTCTTACTTGCCCTATAACCCGGAGGTGCGTCATGATCACATGACAAGAGGAAACGACGTGCTTCCGGGTTGAAGAAAGGAGCTTTTTATTCGACCGGAAGTGTTCATGATCACATGGACAGAAGGGAGAAACACTTCCGGGTCAGGGACTATATAAAGGACTCTGTGAAACCAGTACACTGAGCTGAGCTGGGAGGAAGGGTGGCGAAGTGTCTGGGAGTGTGGAGGATTGATTATTGTAGTGTTTATTGATTTATGAATATTGTGGAGTGGAGGGTGCTTTGTGCACATTATTGTCTAAATAAAAGTAATATTTGGACTTTTACCTGGTGTCTGCAGTCGAGTCAGAGGGTTCAAGAGGACGATAAGGGCCTCAATCTGTGACACTAGTCATGTGGCATTGACATTTATCCAAGAGGTGTATGTAGTTGACAGCAACCTTTACACATCGTCTTTACACTCAAATATTCTTGTAATTGCCTTAGGCGGGCCAATGTGAACCACACAAACACACCCCACTGCACAGCCAGCACAAGACTGTACCAGTGAAATCCAACAGGATACATTCTTGCAAATGTTACACTTTTTGCATATGGTTACCCCATTACTGCAAATTAACAAAGACCAGGATTCTTCAGCGCAGGCAATGATTATCCAATACACTTGTGTTCAGTAGTTCTGTTGATTTGTCTCACACAACTTTACCTTCTTGTTCTTCACTAACAAGAGGAGATGTTGATTAGGTTGTCGCATTCTTTACTCTATTTGTAAGAAGGTATGATGAGCTGTACTTTTTTCAGCATTAATAATCTACAGTAATTATCTGGAAATCTGTTATCTGTACTAGACTCCTTTTTTCAACACCTTTCCCAATTTATTGAACCACGGTTGGCTTGATGTTTTAGGGTTGAGGCATTCTTGGTAAACCTGTGACATACATACCTATTTTAAGTGACATCTGCTGTCACGCTTGGGTCACAAAGTTGCACAGAAACACTCGGAGAGATTTTAGAGACAAAAGCTTTAATCAAACACTTCAAACAAACATAAGTCACCTTTCAGGAGTGTTCCGGGCTCCGTGTCTACCTGGAGGGCAAAGCTCCGTTCCTCAATTAAAAGAAAAGAACATTTTCACCTTCATAGGGGCACGCCTAAGGAGTGGGACCCCCAACAGTAGAAGAGGATGTCTGGGGGGAAAAGAGACAAGGCAGTGAGACAAGAGGGACAGCTACAGTACAGACTTGTAAATGTTCGAAGCACCACGTGAGATGTAGATCATGCAGCACGGCAGCAGTGTCAAGCCTGTAACTGATCTAGCAAAGAGAAGGTAAAAAAAACTATTTGTTTCTCATTGAATCACTGTTTAAGTGGGGGTTTCGGAGGTGGTTTGTTCAGCCTGCTTACACTGCATTTATCTAGAGCTGCTATATTGTTTTTGTCGCCTGGAGACCAAAACAGTACTCCAGATGAGACATCACCAGTGTGTTATAAAGCTTGAGTAGAATCTCCTTGGACTTGTACTCCACACATCAGGGTGCTATAACCCTGATGTGCCATCCTGGAGAAGTTGGAGTACCTGTGCTACCTCTGTAGGGTCCAGGTATCGCCTCATGCTACTGTACCCAAATGCAAAACGAGTGAAAAAACAGATGAGGAAGGAAAAATGTCAGTGGCCTCCACCTGTTAAACCATTCCTGTTTTGGGGGTCATCTCATTGTTTCCCCTCTAGTGCAGCTGTTGTTAATTTCACCAAAGTAGCTGACACTGATTAACAACCCCCTCTGCTACTTAACTGACCAGATCAAAATCCTAGAAGTTTCATTTCATGCTATACTCTGATTAAAATGTGTTCCTTTAATTTTTGCACACACACACATATATACAAACACACTACAGTGGTGTGAAAAACTATTTGCCCCCTTCCTGATTTCTTATTCTTTTGCATGTTTGTCACACAAAATGTTTCTGATCATCAAACACATTTAACCATTAGTCAAATATAACACAAGTAAACACAAAATGCAGTTTGTAAATGGTGGTTTTTATTATTTAGGGAGAGAAAAAAATCCAAACCTACACGGCCCTGTGTGAAAAAGTAATTGCCCCCTGAACCTAATAACTGGTTGGGCCACCCTTAGCAGCAATAACTGCAATCAAGCGTTTGCGATAACTTGCAATGAGTCTATTACAGCGCTCTGGAGGAATTTTGGCCCCACTCATCTTTGCAAAATTGTTGTAATTCAGCTTTATTTGAGGGTTTTCTAGCATGAACCGCCTTTTTAAGGTCATGCCATAGCATCTCAATTGGATTCAGGTCAGGACTTTGACTAGGCCACTCCAAAGTCTTCATTTTGTTTTTCTTCAGCCATTCAGAGGTGGATTTGCTGGTGTGTTTTGGGTCATTGTCCTGTAGCAGCACCCAAGATCGCTTCAGCTTGAGTTGACGAACAGATGGCCGGACATTCTCCTTCAGGATTTTTTGGTAGACAGTAGAATTCATGGTTCCATCTATCACAGCAAGCCTTCCAGGTCCTGAAGCAGCAAAACAACCCCAGACCATCACACCATACCACCACCATATTTTACTGTTGGTATGATGTTCTTTTTCTGAAATGCTCTGTTCCTTTTATGCCAGATGTAACGGGACATTTGCCTTCCAAAAAGTTCAACTTTTGACTCATCAGTCCACAAGGTATTTTCCCAAAAGTCTTGGCAATAATTGAGATGTTTCTTAGCAAAATTGAGACGAGCCCTAATGTTCTTTTTGGCTTAACAGTGGTTTGCGTCTTGGAAATCTGCCATGCAGGCCGTTTTTGCCCAGTCTCTTTCTTATGGTGGAGTCGTGAACACTGACCTTAATTGAGGCAAGTGAGGCCTGCAGTTCTTTAGACGTTGTCCTGGGGTCTTTTGTGACCTCTCGGATGAGTCGTCTCTGCGCTCTTGGGGTAATTTTGGTCGGCCGGCCACTCCTGGGAAGGTTCACCACTGTTCCATGTTTTTGCCATTTTGTGGATAATGGCTCTCACTGTGGTTCGCTGGAGTCCCAAAGCTTTAGAAATGGCTTTATAACCTTTACCAGACTGATAGATCTCAATTACTTCTGTTCTCATTTGTTCCTGAATTTCTTTGGATCTTGGCATGATGTCTAGCTTTTGAGGTGCTTTTGGTCTACTTCTCTGTGTCAGGCAGCTCCTGTTTAAGTGATTTCTTGATTGAAACAGGTGTGGCAGTAATCAGGCCTGGGGGTGGCTACGGAAATTGAACTCAGGTGTGATACACCACAGTTAGGTTATTTTTTAACAAGGGGGCAATTACTTTTTCACACAGGGCCATGTAGGTTTGGATTTTTTTCTTCCTAAATAATAAACACCATCATTTAAAAACTGCATTTTGTGTTTACTTGTGTTATATTTGACTAATGGTTAAATGTGTTTGATGATCAGAAACATTTTGTGTGACAAACATGAAAAAGAATAAGAAATCAGGAACGGGGCAAATAGTTTTTCACACCACTGTATATATAGGCGTATAAAGTTCTTCACAATATAGTTTCTATTGGTCTTTAACTAGAAGCATATTTATCTCCTACAAGTAAATTAGCCGTACAGTCTTTGGAAGTGATCTGTGTTCTGATGCTCTCCCCTTTACAGCGGAGTAATATATACAGAGGAAGCTCCTTGGGCAGCAGCTTCAGATACTGCAAGGTGACAGGCTTACGGTAAGGATTCAGATGAATTTTCATCTTGATTAGAGCCTTGTGAAGATTAGCTTCAGTAACATAACTACAAATAATACAAATACTAAGAAATCAAATCAATTATGATAGCAAAATACATTATATACAAAATCCTTCTTTTGATTGGGTTTCACTGCCCAGGTACCACAGCTCAGGCCGATAGAAATCATAAAGCATGGGGAAGACTCTCTATTTCAGATGAGGAAATTCTTCTTGATTTCTCCTTACTTCTAAATGACCATCATCCTCTAATACCATTAAATGAAGCCCCACAGCTTACAATGGCTTGTCTCCTATTGATATCTATCACCCCACTAACAGTGATATTACAGGCCTCAGCACCAACTGCAGTGATAGCTTTCTATTAATAACCTTAGTACCTTTGTGGGAAAGGAATGATTTTGGCTGACTAAAATGTGTTTTTGGGCAATTTCTTTACTTTTCTGGGACACTTGTATTATCTATCACATCAGCAAATATATATGCAAAAACATATATAAAAAAAAAGATTTTTAAGGGACATCCACTAAAAAGTACAAAATGTTTTTTTTTCTTGTACTAAGATTTTGTTATTCATAAATGAACAAAAATAAAACCATGGGGTGCCCATAAAATAATTAACTTAATTCAATTAAAATGCATAGATTTGTTGAGTGAAATTTCTAATCAGATTAAGAATGGAAAGAAAATAACACATTATATAAAACTTGATTAAAGTATGTAGGATTATGGTTATAATAATTGGAGAAATTTTCTAATTGTAAATTATTTTTTTTAATCATTTATGGAATCTTAGTAGAAGAAAAAAAAATCAGTTTTTACTTTTTAGTGCATTTTTGAATAAAATCATGTCACTTAAAAATCTTTATATAATATATATATTTAGTCACCCTAATGTCACAAAGTCCTTGGCATTAACTTGGGTGGGAAAGTGATTCAACAGACGTGATTTTAGCAAGAGAGTGGAATTGAACCTACGATCTTAAAGTGAAACGTAAATTAATTCGTGCTCATTTCTCATTTCAGAAGAACCTAACCATGGTGAAACCTTATGTGTGTGAAGTACTGGAAATGTGCGTTTGTCTATTGGAGAACTGAACCTTCAATCTTTCTTAGAAAAGTCCAACACTTTATCTACTGAGCCATTATCACTAATCACTGAAAAGATTATTTTGACAAATTTCTATATAAATGATAAAAAATTGGTAAAATAAAAAAAAAAATAGTTGGTGTGCATTGGTCTTGACCTTCGACCATTTGTTTGAACATCCAACATGCTAACCACTTGAACAATGCTGCTTAATTCTCAAATTGAAATGATTTGACAAAAAATCAGTATCAGTTTATCAAAATGATAATTATTATTTAACTAATTTGTCTACTGTACATTGGTCTTGAAGTCCAACGCGCTAACCAATTGACAAACACCGCTAGTTTTTTCATATCTATGTGTGTTGACTAAAAGCACTACATATATGTGTAATCGCTAAAAGTATAATAAGGAAATGAGAAACTTAATTTGACATAATTAACGTATCAGATCTCTGATCAAAACTGATGAAATATTGCATTGTCGGCGGATATCAACATGCATGCAAAGTTTGAAGGAAATCAGTTTGGTAAAAATTTGGAAAAAATTGATTGCAAAATTTGACCCAGACAAACAGAGAGAGCAAGCTGAATAAATTTTAAATGTAAAAAGTTTCATGTCTTTAAGCAATCATACTTCTTGGAACTCATTTCATGGCTGACAAACTGCCATTTCTTTTTCTATTTATAGGATAGGCTCAGTGAAAGTGAGCTGCAACTGTTTCTTTGCATCAAAAGCCTCGGCCACCTCTTCAGTTGTTCAGTTTTTGCACTTGGGACCAATGGGACACAGCTGCTGGGTGGAATTTACCAGATAAATCCAATAAGCCTACAAGTGCAAGGTAAGCTGGTGTAAATAAAGTAGTGTGATGGATGGCCGGCTTCCTATTCCGGCCCTCACCCCCAGGCCGCCAGGAGGAGCTCTCCTGACAGCATGGACGAGCCCCGAATTCCAGCAGGGCCTCATGGACTATGTAGTTTTTATGCACAGCCCTGCTGGATACCTTGGGGACCACTGGGAGTCGCTGTCGGGAGGCCCGGGGTCTCATATATGCCCTATAACCCGGAAGTGCGTCATAATCCCGGGACAGGAAGAAACAACGTGCTTCCGGGGTGAAGATAAGGACTGTTTACCCTGACCCGGAAGGAATAAGGAATTGTGGACTGTTAGGCAGGAACACCTCCGGGTCAGGGTGTATAAAAGGACTCTGGAAAAGCCCATACACTGAGCTGAGCTGGGAGGTAGTGTGGCGAAGTGTCTGGGAGAGGAGGATTGGTATTTGTGATAGTGTTTATTGAGTATATGAATAGTGTGGAGTGGAGGGTGCTTTGTGCACGTAATTATTTAAAAATAAAGAAGTCTTGGGCTTTTACCTGGTGTTTGGAGTGGTACCTGAGGGTTCAAGAGGTGGACACACGCCTCTACTGCTACAGTAGGCACACCCTAGGACTGCAAGCACTTCCACTGGATTATTTTATCAAAAAAAAAATGCTGATGCTCAGTGAAAACACATTGGATATGTTAAGGATATTAAATGGAAGTACCCATATAGAGCACCAATGATTTGGAGGACCGATAAGCACAGTGAACAATAAAACGGGGCAGCGAGATTACCTGCATATTTCTGCATAACTTGTTATTTCCTTCCATGTCTGATTGAACTTCTAGTTAACAAATGATGTACGGGAAGGTTCTAAACATTGGGAATGTGGTGGGGCTATACTTGCTTTATTTGGCATAATGTTTCATGCAAAATTAATTGTTATTTAATTAATTAATTTTCATGCTGTTCTGGTGTCTTCCTCTATTCCATTTTTCCACAAGTGCTGCCATTTTGTTCTAGTCTGCATGGGTAACACCACGTTATTTATAAAAAAATACCTTGTTACTCATCATGTGGTATGTGACTTATGATGTCATCACATTGCCATTTAAAACAAAAGTGGTATGCATAACTTGGTGACAGTTATCATTAACTGTTATATCATATTCTGTGCCACATTTTCATGGTGACATGCTCACTTCTAATTCACATTGCAATTTTGATCTGAAGATTAAGCAATGGGTGAGATGCTCTGGTCGACAAAAGCTAATGGCAGAAAGTTGTTAGTTGCAACAATGAGGGCTGGAGGTAATTTGAATTAGTTTGGTCAATAGGTGCAGAAAGGGAATTGCTGAACAGCCAGGGGTTCTGGTTAAGTATATTACAACGTGGTTTATAGACAATCACATAGTTTAGAATGCATTTCAAAGTAAAAAGAGAATTGATATACAGTACTGTAAACAAAATAGTTTGGGTAAAATATTTATTTTGATACCTGCTCTCCCCAGGTTGTTAATCTATAACATTAATAGGTTTATGAGGTCTTTATATAGGACTACAGTCTGACTGCCCTAGTATATCAAATTCTCAATTTAAAAAAATAAGGGAGGGTCTGGAGAGTTCAGTAGTTGTATCCCTTAAGGTTCTATAGTCATTAATGTGACTTTTTCAATGAGGATGTCTTTAAAATGTGGCAAACAAGGACATACAAGATTAAGAGATGGAATTTTTAAAAAGTTTGCATAATTGTTTTCTAAATAAAATGCGTGAAGCACATACTATGGACTGAGTTTCAGACTATAGTATGTGCGGCCTGTACAGTTATACAACACAAGCCAAGTTCATTGCAGTTAAACTCTTTCTTCCTGGGTCTTGTTGCATGCAACACCCAGCAAAAAGCAGATAAAAGTGCTTCTGCCCATGGGTCTTACTACTGGACATGGCCTCTTTTTACAATCTCCAGAGAAGTATAGGAGCAGGTATGGCTACAAAACCTCAACAGCAAATTTCTATAGTAAAAACCAAGGTTAGTATCATAAAGAAAAACTTCAAAAGGTGACAACAATTATTCTGTAGTTTTGTTTATATTTTTATTTTATTAATTTTCATTGTAATCATTCCATACAAATAGATCAATTTATAACCCAACAAATTTGAAGACAAATCAAACCCCACCCCTGAGAAGGAGAGCTTAGCTAAAGGAAAATTGCTTTAGGCTTTTTAATAAGACAACATTAAACAAAAGAAAGGGAGAAGTGAATATATATGTAAATAAGAGATGGAGAAGGGAGTTAAATGCAGTAATAGTTATTTCTCTTATTCTAAAATATTATTGATATAAATCCTGCCATGTTTTGAAAAAATTCTGTACAGATCCTCTAACTGAAAATTTGATTTTTTCCAATTTCAAATAATATAAAACATCGGTTTCCCACTGACTTATATGAGGAGAATTAGGATTCTTCCAATTTAACAAAATAAGTCTGCGTGCCAAAAGTGTAGTGAATGCAATCACCGTTTGCTTGTCCTTCTCCAATTCAAGTCCATCTATCTCATAGATCACGTGTGTCCTAATTAACTAGAATCTAACATTGAAGCAAGTGAGGTGTGCAGCTGAATTGTACTGCTAGGAACTGAACCAGGCACACAACCCGACAGCCTTCACCAAAGCACCTTCTCAAGCCAAACCATCAAATGCTTAGCATGCCTTATATTGCTGTTCCATCACAAACCACAGTAGTGCAAATCTGGTATCGGTCATTTCTATACATACCTGTATATTTATTTTTAACCCACTTATCGAATTCAGGGTCACAAGGTGTGGTAACCGATGCAGACTGAATTGAGAGGAAGGCAGAAACTAACTCTGAACTGGAGGGTACACAACATACACACAATCACATTTATTCATACTGGGCCAATTTAGAGTCAGCAATAGGTGCCAATCTAAATGCCGCTCTCAACTGACAACCAGTCTACAAAAGACTTCCATGTTTGTCAGATACAATGCCCATTTTAAAAATAACTTTTGTCTACTTTGTAAAACAGCTACTGTAAAAGGATACTGTTTAACTCTAAAACTGATCATTTCAGTCTGTCTCTTGGTTCTATTTTTTCATTTTTTCTCCCCAATTTTAATAACTTTCCTCTAACATCAAAATATGCCTAAATGTATTATCTAAACTTGATACATAACTATGGACAAGAGAAAAGAAGATTGAAAATTGTATGTTACGCCTGCTGATATGAAAGAAATCCAAAAAACGGAATTTCTCTCTGTAGCAATGCCAGATGCCAAATAGATTGTTAAATAATTTGCAGTATTCTAGCCAAGATCTAAGTATATTAAAGATAGAAGATGAGCCATTACTGCACAACCAGAAATTCCTGTCCTCACAGGTGGCGCATTGATTGTGCTTCTGCTTTGCAGTTAGGAGACTGTGGAAGATTGTTGTTTCGCTTCCCGTTTCCTCCCTTTGTGGATAGTGCTTAGAGTACGGAGAAAATTGCTATATAAATGTAATGAATTATTATTATTATGACATGCCAGCAAATATCTCAAGAGAAGCAGCAGTGAACACACCGAAAAAGGGATATCACCAGGGGTAGACAACATCCCAGCAGAGTTAATAAAAACAGGGGAGACAAAATGATTGATATAATGTGGGCAATTGGCCAACAGATAAGGGAAACACCGAAAGAATGGACATGTTCAGTAATAATACCACTGGCAAAATGAGGTGACCCAAGAAAATGGACAAACTATAGAACTATAAGCCCCATATGCTGCATAAGCAAAGTGTTCCTCAAGGTCATACTAGGGAGACTAAAACCAAAATTGGAGGAATTACTAGCTGAAGAACTTTCAAGAAGGCATTTGACAGTATCTGGCAAGTGGCACTATGGGACGTAATGAGATACATTTGATATCCTAACAAAAATGTGGAAATCATCAAAACTCCCTACAAGTAGGCTGAAATTCAATAAAGATAAATAGAAGCTAACTGAACTGTTTTAAAATACAATTTGACCTGGATAAAGATGCCCACTATCTCCATTGTTGTTCAATAACTTTCCTTCAATTCATCATGACAGAAATCTTTGAACTAACAAGTGATACTGGGACAACTGAAAAATAACAGCCTAAGGTTTGCAGATGACATTGATTTAATAGCAGCAGATGAGCCAAACCGATACAAAATGACTATGGTAACTGAGGCAGTGGTCAAAAAATATGAGTCGGATATAACTTTGAGCAAGACAAAGTGCATGACATCAGCAAAGACACAAGAAAACCTGCAGATCATGGTGGAAGGAAGTAAGCTTGAAACAGTTCAGTAGTTTAAGTACCCTGGGGGCTACATCACCAGTGATGCCAGATGTGATGTAAATAAAATGGCAAGACTAGCACTGGCAATGGCAATCATAACAAAATTGATAAGGTTTCTAAGAAGATATTGGATTTGAAACCAAAAAGAGGTTAATTAAAATATACCCAGATGGCTACATGGACATTAACAAAGTAGAAGAAATGCGATTCAACACATTTGAAATAAAGGCTTACAGGTGAACACTAAATATCTCATATAAACACTTGTGACAAATGAGGATGTCTGGAAAATGATGAATATACAAGCAGGCACATGCCTATTGGTCCACATTGGGCAGAAAAAAACTGACAGACTATGGTCATGTGTGGTGATGGAGGGGTCATGGTTGCCAAGAATGGATCTGGAAGGGACAATGGAAGGTCAAGGGAGCAGGAGTCAATCATGAGCTAAGTGGACAGACAACATCAGAGATTGGACAAAAAAAACCAATACAGGAGGTGGAAAGGTTGGTAAGCAACAGGACAGAGTGGAAAAGAATCAGTGCAACATTGGTGGATGAGCATCTACAGTCAAAAGATTAAGACAGAAAAAGAAGAACCAGTGCCAGAAGCTGAACCACCATGAACACATGGCTTTACCTAAATTGACAATAAAGTTGAGCCCCAACTGTGACTCATTACTGTACATTATATTCATCCTTTTTTGAAGTGTTTGTCAACACATATTAGAACAACCTAGATGAGAAAAGGCCATTCAGCCCAACAAAGCGCACTTGTTCTCCCCACTTAATTCTTCCAAAATAACATGAAGTCTAGTTTTGTACATTGTACTATGTTCCTTTTAAACCAGTTAAAGCTGTTGTATCAAATATTTATTTAATTGACTGTCACTAACAAAATTTTCTTAATGTTATATTGTTCTTTACTTGTATTTCAGATCCGTAAGAACAGGGGACACACACGAAGAAACTCTTACGATATGATGGCACCTCCTCACAACCTGTTCTAGACTCACCTAAGTTAAGAATGGTGAAGGGGACCCACAAAGAGAAAAACACTGATTCTGTCCAATGAATAAAAAGAATTTAATCTGAAATTGCTGCCATAAATGATGGACTTAATCAACAAAAGATAGATAGAGATAGATAGAGATAGATAGATAGAATCTGGAAAGTATTCACAGCACCTCACTTTTTCCACATTTTGTTATGTTACAGCCTTATTCCAAAGTGGATTAAATACATTTTTTTCCTCAGAATTCTACACACAACACCCCATAATGACAACATGAAAAGTTTACTTGAGATTTTTGCAAATTGATTAAAAATAAAAAAACTGAGAAAGCACATGTACATAAGTATTCACAGCCTTTGCCATGAAGCTCAAAATTGAGCTCAGGTGCATCCTGTTTCCCCTGATCATCCTTGAGATGTTTCTGCAGCTTAATTGAAGTCCACCTGTGGTAAATTCAGTTGATTGGACATGATTTGGAAAGGCACACACCTGTCTATATAAGGTCCCACAGTTGACAGTTCATGTCAGAGCACAAACCAAGCATGAAGTCAAAGGAATTGTCTGTAGACTTCTGAGACAGGATTGTCTTGAGGCACAAATCTGGGGAAGGTTACAGAAAAATTTCTGCTGCTTTGAAGGTCCCAATGAGCACAGTGGCCTCCATCATCCGTAAGTGGAAGAAGTTTGAAACCACCAGGTCTCTTCCTAGAGCTGGCTGGCCATCTAAACTGAGCAATCTGGGAAGAAGGGCCTTAGTCAGGGAGGTGACCAAGAACCCGATGGTCACTCTGTCAGAGCTCCAGAGGTCCTCTGTGGAGAGAGGAGAACCTTCCAGAAGGACAACCATCTCTGCAGCAATGCAGCAATCCACCAATCAGGCCTGTATGGTAGAGTGGCCAGACAGAAGCCACTCCTTAGTAAAAGGCACATGGCAGCCCACCTGGAGTTTGCCATATGGCACCTGAAGGACTCTCAGACCATGAGAAAGAAAATTCTCTGGTCTGATGAGACAAAGATTGAACTCTTTGGTGTGAATCCCAGTCGTCACGTTCGGAGGAAACCAGGCACCGCTCATCACCAGGCCAATACCATACCTACAGTGAAGCATGGTGGTGGCAGCATCATGCTGTGGAGATGTTTTTTAGCGGCAGGGACTGGGAGACTAGTCAGGATAAAGGGAAAGATGACTGCAGCAATGTACAGAGACATCCTGGATGAAAACCTGCTCCAGAGCGCTCTTGACCTCAGACTGGGGCGACGGTTCATCTTTCAGCAGGACAACGACCCTAAGGACACAGCCAAGATATCAAAGGAGTGGCTTCAGGACAACTCTGTGAATGTCCTTGAGTGGCCCAACCAGAGCCCAGACTTGAATCCGATTGAACATCTCTGGAGAGATCTTAAAATGTCTGTGCACCGACGCTTCCCATCCAACCTGATGGAGCTTGAGAGGTTCTGCAAATAGGAATGGGCGAAACTGGCCAAGGATAGGTGTGCCAAGCTTGTGGCATCATATTCAAAAAGACTCGAGGCTGTAATTGCTGCCAAAGGTACATCGACAAAGTATTGAGCAAAGACTGTGAATACTTATGTACATGGGATTTCTCAGTTTTTTTATTTTTAATAAATTTGCAAAAACCTCAAGTAGTACTAGGGTGTTGTACCGTGTTAGCCATTGATTACATCTTGCCTGAAGAAGGGGCCTGAGTTGCCTCGAAAGCTTGCATATTGTAATCTTTCTAGTTAGCCAATAAAAGGTGTCATTTTGCTTGGCTTTTCTCCAAAAACCTCAAGTAAACTTTTTCACGTTGTCATTATGGGGTGTTGTGTGTAGAATTCTGAGGAAAAAAATGAATTTAATCCATTTTGGAATAAGGCTGTAACATAACAAACTGTGGAAAAAGTGATGTGCTGTGAATACTTTCTGGATGCACTGAACTTTATTAATCCCAAGGGGAAATTCACATACTCCAGCAGCCGCATACTGAAAGAAACAATATTAAAGAGTGATAAAAAATGCAGGTAAAACAGACAATAACTTTGTATAATGTTAACGTTTACCCCCCCAGGTGGAATTGAAGACTCACATAGTGTGAGGGAGGAACGATCTCCTCAGTCTGTCAGTGGAGCAGTACAGTGACAGCAGTCTGTTGCTGAAGCTGCTCCTCTGTCTGGAGATGATCCTGTTCAGTGGATGCAGTGGATTCTCCATGATTGACAGGAGCCTGCTCAGTGCCCACCGCTCTGCCACAAATGTCAAACTGTCCAGCTCCATGCCTACAATAGAGCCTGCCTTCCTCACCAGTTTGTTCAGGCATGAGCAGTCTCTCTTCTTTATGCTGCCTCCCCAGCACACCACCGCGTAGAAGAGGGCGCTCGCCACAAACGTCTGGTAGAACATCTGCAGTATCTTATTGCAGATGTTGAAGGACGCCAGCCTTCAAATATCCTCTTCATGAACAAATGCTGTCAAGCCTTTAATTGTGTTCTCACAGTAAGCTGTGATGGTCACTTATGAAGCTTACTACTAACTTAGTACTTTAAAGATGCATCGGCCTACTTTTTCTAGGCAGTTAGGGAGCGGGAGATATTGGGCAATTTCTGTGTCTTATTTCTCTTGCTATACTACTAACCAGTGTTCTGTGCTGGTCATTTACACAGCTTGAAGTTTCATATAAATTTTATAAATTTCTGGGAGTCTTTCTCAAAAATGTTCGTTTGTCCTTTTTTTTGTACAGCTAATCAGGGTTCTGTCCTGTTCAGGTAAATGGCTTTGTCTCCAACAGTTTATTTTATGAATTTGATAAAATCCTTCCCAAGCACACTGAGGGTGGACTGTGAGCTTCTTGTGCTTTAGTTCTGTTTTTTGCTGTTGACCACTGTCTTGTACTGGTCATTTATTGTACAACCCTTTGGTTTGAATGTAACATTTCAGCAATTTCTGGATAAACATCAGAGACACATTCGGTAGTTGTGGCTTTTATTCTGAATTTGTCCTGCTGTCTTGATTATGTAGGTGGCTTAGTCTGCAACTGGCTGTTTTATGGATTCCTCTCCAGATAAAGAGATGATAGGTTGTATGATTCTTATGCCTCTTCCTCTGTTTTTGCACTGCTGGTCTTACAAGAAATCAGTATAACCTAAAATATGCAAGACAGGCGGCTGAAATCCCAGTCCTCAAATAAGGACTGTGGGATCTGTACCTATTATCTTTGCAGTGAAACGGTTTGACAACCAGTTGATAATATTTTGCCTTTAACATGTAAATCCCGAGTGCAGTCACCTAAAAGCTTTGTGTACAGAGAGTTCATTGACCAATAATATATGGATTAAGCAAAGGACTCAATACTGGTTGTTTAGCATTAGCATTGTGAACTTCTTCTCTGCTTATAGAGCCCGTCGAGAATAATTAGATTTTTTTTTTTCCAAAATTATTCTATAGGTAGGCAGAACTATAATTAAATAGTAAATTACATGTTTTTAGTAGTAGTAAACTCAAGCATAGCAATTTAAAACTGCCTGGGGGCAATATTTCAAAACCCATTTTGTGTTTAGTCTATGGCAAAAATTGTAGAAGGAAACCAGTTTCCTTAATTGTTCTAATTATTAATGTAATGTTACATATTACATATTTTCTGGTCAACAACCTCTTACATCTTAATTATACCATAAAACATGTTTCAACTTTTGACTCATACTATCTACAACTTTCTCCCTATTATTACTTTTCTTTGAAATTCTTGCCATTCAAACTCTCCCCTTAATTCCCTATAGATCTTTTTATTTATTTCTTGCATAATACTGATTACACTTTTTGAAACATTTTGCAATAGTGTTCATTGCGAAACCTACTATAGATAAATAGAACGACTATAGGCTAAAAGGTTTAAACAAGGAATTGGAATCAAAGAATAGCAGTGAGGATTTGAGCACCACAAAGGCAAAATCAGCTCCATGCTGTAAGACCACGATGGCGCTCTTATGCCAAGAATCAGTGAGGTTTTCACTCCAGGTTTTGTTCTCTCTCTTGTGCTCATATACCACAGACAGGCTATTTTGTGTTCCCTTAAACCATCTTCTAGAAGTAAACCCTGAAAAAAGTTAAACCTTTACATTTGTGAAATATTCGTAAAGTCTAGGCCCAGCAATTCTTAACCTTTTTTTAAGTCATGGAACCCTTTAAGAATCTGATGAAAGCTATGAACCCCCTTTCCCAGAAATATTCACATAAACACAACTTTGCATGCAATGAATATAATGTACTTTATCAAGATTTGATTGTCCCATACATAAATGACATCCATCCATCCATCCATCCATTTTCCAACCCGCTGAATCCAAACAGAGGGTCACGGGGGTCTGCTGGAGCCAATCCCAGCCAACACAGGGCACAAGGCAGGAAATGACATATACAAGGTATTATTAAACTTTAAAGTAAACAATATAAAAAAGCACTCCTTTTATATGCAAAAAGTAATGGCAACTCATAATTATTAAATACAATCTACTTGTGCAAATTAAAACAGATCTACTACTATTATGTTTTCTACTACCATTACTACTACTACTGTATCTACTCTAAATCAACAGTACCAGGCTGTATAATGAATATAAATGTTAATTTTTATCTGAGCCCCTGAAAGCCATCCATGGATCCCCTAGGGGTCCATGGACCTCAGGTTAAGAACCCCTGGTCTAGGCAATGTTCAGAATCAATTAATAATACAAATAAAATGCAGCCACATCAACTGCTAGAGTAATGATCACGTCATGTTCTTACACACCGAGAGAACTACACTTCTTCAGTCTTGAGCAGAGAAGGCTGGGTAAGGACCCGATACAAACATTTAACAATGCAATCAAAAGATCCATCCATCCATTATCAAACCTGCTATATCCTATCTACAGGGTCACGGGGGTCTGCTGGAGCCAATTCCAGCCAACAGAGGGCGCAAGGCAGGAAACAAACCCCAGGCAGGGCACCAGCCCACCGCAGGCAATCAAAAGATGAAAGATTATAAATGAATCATCCACATGAAGGTTCCAGAAAGATCCTTTAATTTAGATCAATAACATGCTTCATAAATAACTAGGAATAGATTAGGTAGTGTATATAAAATACCAATAGCCTCATGATTTAAAAGTACTCTTGCAGCATACAATCACACAAATTTGGGTTTTCTTGATCTGTCAGAACCCTGCTAGGTAGTGTACTATAAATTAAGAATTTTTTATTTTTCCATAAATTAAGAAGCCCAAAGAAATAATTTCATATGTTAAAAAACCCTTCATAAAAAGAAATAGTTCTTCATCAAGCTATGGTGCTATAAGGAACTACATAACTCAGTAAAGTGCCATTTTAGAAAGTGCAGCTGCATTACTTACGCAGAAAAAAAAACAATGAAATGCTGAAAATTTCATGTGTCTTCCTAATGAACAATCAACATGAAGCACAACTCCTTCACTAATTCCGCCCAGAAAACAATAATTAGACAGCGATAAGACATTCTGATTCTGTTTTCAAATAGCCTGATCACTACCTTGACTCGTTTAATCTTGCTTCCTGTGTGATATTAACTCACCATGAAAACTCTGCTACTCTGCTCTGGCATTACAGGATGTTCGACTTGCCTGCTCACATCATAGAATTTATTTGATGGTGGAAACCCCTGACCCTGGGTATCTAGCAGTTTCAAACAAAGCTCAGTTATGGAACTCTCCTACTTTATGTATCACTTCTTCTTGGTTTGTTTGTGAGACTTCATCGGTCTTGACTGAAGACCCACCAGCTTTTTGTTGGCTTTTATTTGATAGATAGGATAGATACTTTATTAATCCCAATGGGAAATTCACATTCTCCAGCAGCAGCATACTGATACAATACATAATATTAAATTAAAGAATGATAATAATGCAGGTGAAAAACAGACAATAACTTTATATAATGTTAAATGTTAACGTTTACCCCCCCGGGTGGAATTAGAGTCGCATAGTTTGGGGGAGGAACGATCTCCTCAATCTGTCAGTGGAGCAGGACAGTGACAGCAGTCTGTCGCTGAAGCTGCTCCTCTGTCTGGAGATGATACTATTTAGTGGATGCAGTGGATTCTCCATAATTGATAGGAGCCTGCTGAGCGCCCTTCGCTCTGCCACAGATGTTAAACTGTCCAGCTCCATGCCAACAATAGAGCCTGCCTTCCTCACCAGTTTGTCCAGGCGTGAGGCGTCTTTCTTCTTAATGATGCCTCCCCAGCACACCACCGCATAGAAGAGGGTGCTCGCCACAACTGTCTGATAGAACATCTGCAGCATCTTATTGCAGATGTTGAAGGACGCCAGCCTTCTAAGGTAGTATAACCGGCTCTGTCCTTTCTTGCACAGAGCATCAGTATTGGCAGACCCGTCTAATTTATCATCCAGCTGCACTCCCAGATATTTATAGGTCTGCACCCTCTGCACACAGTCACCTTTGATGATCACAGGGTCCATGAGGGGTCTGGGCCTCCTAAAATCCACCACCAGCTCCTTGGTTTTGCTGGTGTTCAGTTGTAGATGGTTTGAGTCGCACCATTTAACAAAGTCATTGATTAGGTCCCTATACTCCTCCTCCAGCCCATTCCTGATGCAGCCCATGATAGCAGTGTCATCCATCCATCCATTCTCCAACCCGCTGAATCCGAACACAGGGTCACGGGGGTCTGCCGGAGCCAATCCCAGCCAACACAGGGCACAAGGCAGGAAACAATCCAGGGCAGGGTGCCAACCCACCGCAGGACACACACAAACACACCCACACACCAAGCACACACTAGGGCCAATTTAGAATCGCCAATCCACCTAACCTGCATGTCCTTGGACTGTGGGAGGAAACCGGAGCGCCCGGAGGAAACCCACGCAGACACGGGGAGAACATGCAAACTCCACGCAGGGAGGACCCGGGAATCGAACCCAGGTCCCCAGATCTCCCAACTGCGAGGCAGCAGCGCTACCCACTGCGCCACCGTGCCGCCCTAGCAGTGTCATCAGCAAACTTTTGCACGTGGCAGGACTCCGAGTTGTATTGGAAGTCCGATGTATATAGGCTGAACAGGACCGGAGAAAGTACAGTCCCTTGTGGCGCTCCTGTGTTGCTGACCACAATGTCAGACGTGCAGTTCCCAAGACGCACATACTGAGGTCTGTCTTTAAGATAGTCCACGATCCATGCCACTAGGTATGAATCTAATCCCATCTCTGTCAGCTTGTCCCTAAGGAGCAGAGGTTGAATGGTGTTGAAGGTGCTAGAGAAGTCTAGAAACATAATTCTTACAGCACCACTGCCTCTGTCTAAGTGGGAGAGGGATCGGTGTAGCATGTAGATGATGGCATCCTCCGCTCCCACCTCCTCCTGATATGCAAACTGCAGAGGGTCGAGGGCGTGTTGAACCTGTGGCCTTTATTACTGAGTTTCAGTGATTCTTGGCATCGCCTGTTCTACTGGTCTTTAACAATGAACTCTGGCTTTAAAATTCTAAATTTAGTGTCTCTAAATGTAACTTTGTGCCCCCAGCAGGAAATATTAGCTTCACAAAGACCTGATTCACTGTTTGGAAATGTCAACAATGACGATGGTTGTTTTGCTTACTGTACCACCTTATAGCCACAACAGTGCATGGCACAAATAAGAATTTTAAGTTTAGCTTTTATTAAATAATTATTCCCTTTACAAACAATGTGAGGCTGTGAAAGTGTTGGAATTTTTATAACATTACTCGTCACAAGCTTCATGTTCTGTGCCCTGCAGTACCCACCTTGCACACCACTAAAGTGGTTCCACACTGTCTATGCAAAGCACTTTGAGTCAGTTAGAAATGTGCCAACTAACTAATATAGTACCAAGTTGCACTTCCTATCTGTCATTGAGGCCTTGTTTGACTTCACATATGTAATAGTGACCACTCACTCCTCCAACACAAAGTCATAGGATTTCCAGTTTGAAACTTGAACAGAAGTAAAAACAGCCCATTAGCTCAGATTGACAAGTTACTTACCTTCATCTACCTGAAGAGCAGCACTACAGCAAAGCCTGGCACCAGGTAGCATGGCTACACTTGTGCTTGCTGCGTTGATTATTATGCTACTGTTCTGTTTCTATAATTTCAATTTTATTTGCTCTGAAGTATACCTTGTTAATGCTGTAATATACATTGAAGACAGACTAACTAAAATTGTAATGGTTTCTAGATAGATAGATACTTTATTAATCCCAAGGGGAAATTCACATACTCCAGCAGCAGCATACTGATAAAACAATATTAAATTAAAGAGTGATAACAATGCAGGTATAACAGACAATAACTTTGTATAATGTTAACGTTTACCCCCCCCCCCCCCACCCACCCCCGGGTGGATCTGAAGATTCTATACTGGTGTATGGAATATATAGAATAATTATTATGGAATAATAGGCTATGACTTTTATGCTGACATCAGCAGTCTTCCATGAAATTGCAATCATGAAATCCACATGGTATAACATTCAGGTGCATTTGAGGACTGAGCAGGCGCTGTAGCCCTCAATAGACTGAGTTTAGTAGGTAGGTGGGCGGCACGGTGGCGCAGTGGGTAGTGCTGCTGCCTCGCAGTTGGGAGATCTGGGGACCTGGGTTCGCTTCCTGGGTCCTCCCTGCGTGGAGTTTGCATGTTCTCCCCGTGTCTGCGTGGGTTTCCTCCGGGCGCTCCGGTTTCCTCCCACAGTCCAAAGACATGCAGGTTAGGTGGATTGGCGATTCTAAATTGGCCCTAGTGTGTGCTTGGTGTGTGGGTGTGTTTGTGTGTGTCATGCGGTGGGTTGGCACCCTGCCCTGGATTGGTTCCTGCCTTGTGCCCTGTGTTGGCTGGGATTGGCTCCAGCAGACCCCCGTGACCCTGTGTTCAGATTCAGCGGGTTGGAAAATGGATGGATGGATGGATAGATAGTAGGTAGGTTCTAGAACTTTCTCAATCTATTTTAGGGTTGCGAGGGCCAAAGACTATGTCACTAGGATTGAGGAAAAGGCTGCAAGATGAGATGGACAGGATGTTAGACTATCACAGGGGCCACTGTCAGTCACACGCATGCACACACACACACACACAGTGATGCTCACACACAATTACAATTTCCCATTGACAAGTAACAACCTAAATTTAAAAAAAAAAAATGTATTTAATTTGTTTTTTGCTTGAGCACGTCTGGCTGATGTAATTTTCATGAAAATTTCATGACTTGCAAAGCTATTTGTTTATATCAAATTTTAAGGAATAACAGAAGTGAAAAGCAAACCTTATTATAGCGAGTGACCTTTATGGGTACCACAAAAATGTGGCACTCTGATGGTAAATTATAAGGTGACCAGATTTTCAAAGTCACAAACGGGGACACTTCTATTCCAAACTTCTGTTTAATCCCTACTTTATTCATTCATTTTTTTTAACATTGAATTTTTAATTGGAGAAGTGTGTCCAAAAAAGAACTGGTGTCTCATCCAATTTGATTTCTTCTTTATGCTCACTGCTAAGGCCTTGTACTAGAAAAAAAAAAGTCAAAAATGTGTGGATAAGAGGGCACCAAGCAAGAGGTATTCATAAATTCATGTTTATTGAGAGAAATTTTCCTCTAAATTAATAGAGGATATCTGTAATTTTCCAAAGTATGATTTTTTTTTTATACTGTCTAGTAAGGGCCAGTAATCGGGATTGTTGTTGCCACATCAATAAATTTTCACTTTAGCAAAAGCAAAACAATTTTTGTAATTTTCATGTTCTATACCAAGAGCAGAAACCTTGGCTATAGATGGCATAACTAACTGAAATCGGTATTTAAAAAAAAAAAAAAAAAAAAATTCTTTCTTGTCATCTCTCCATTGTTAAAAGATTTTACAAACATTCCTTCTTGCTGATAACGCATGGGCATTCCACTCATTCTGCCTCACCTCAGTAACTGGTGACAACTAACTGGTTATGAAAGCAGATGCAATTTCCGGAGCAGAAATACTTAGAAGAATAAAGAACCTTTCATTTACGTATAGCTTAAAGTATATCTCTGAAATTAAAGACAATCTCCCGTCACTTGTCAGAATGTATGACTCTGTAGAATTACTGATCACTTTAAGATGAATTTAGGCATTTTTTGCACAAATAGGGTGAGGTGGGCCTTTCGGTGAATTTTGGCTTTAGTGATGAGCAATACTGATTGTACAGGTGTCAGAGGACCTTTTACCAATCTATGCCTGACCCAGGGAAGACTTATTGACAACAGACCATTATAGCACACAAGAAAGGATGACAGCTAAACATATCAGAGAGGTCTCCTCGGCAGCATGTTTCTCTCATCTATGATGGCATTGCTATTCCTGCTTTTGACCACTCATAACTCTGAGAGCTGCACTACTGGCAGGCAGAGCTGTGATAGACGAAATATAACGTAAGTAAATGTAAAGTATTACACGTGGGAAGAAGAAATGTTAGATTTAAATACACAATGGGAGGTCTGAAACGTAGCAGGACACCTTATAAGAAGGTGTTATTACAGTGTAAAATCATATTATGTGATATCATCTACTGTTGAATTCTGCTCTATACTTGTAATATTTCTATTGCACTATTCTATTGTATTGAGGATTACTTGTGTTTTGTTCTGTATCGTATTGTATTGACCCCCTTTTTGACACCCACTGCACGCCCCTGGAGCATAGGCAGGTGACGTGACTTGCTCATGGTCACGCAGTGTTAGCGGCAGAACTTGAACCCAAAACCTCAGGGCTTTCAGTTCTCTTTCATAACCACTATGCCACAATTAAACCAAAATTTAACTTAAAAAAATGTAATTTAAATGGCACCCAGTTTTATACTAAAAAAGTCCTCAATCATTCTTCTTAACTCACTTATCCAAGGCAGGGTCATGGGACAGTTGGCAGCCCATCCCAGCTCACTCAAGTTACAGCTCCATAACCTGGAAATTCATATCCTGAGCAGGAAAATGTTTTGATGTTGCTTTAATAAACATTTGGTTTAAGGGCAGCAGTGTGATGTAGAGGTTGTAGCGTTGGAAGTCAGACCCTGAAGTTGTGGGTTCAAGTTCTGCTATTGATGCTGTGTGACCATAATAAGCAAGTCACTTCACCAGTCTGTTCTCTCAAAAGTTGCCTTGTTATCCAAACAAGTGCATGCAAGTTAATAACTCTTTCATTATTTTAAATGATTGCTTTAAGCTAAGCCAGGGGTTTCCAACCCAGTACTTGAAGACCCCCAAACTGTCCAGGTTTTTGCTCATTTCCAGTATGCCTGTACCAGGCAGTCAACAACAGTATACTATGGCATATGGGCCCCATATGACCCTTGGATGCACAATGCGATGGGTTCTAGATGGGGTACCCATATGGGACTTATTTGGTGGCCAGATGGGCTTGCTACCCAGAACACAGAGTAAAAAGGCAACACAAGAACTATTTTGTCAAAGGGGGGAAAAGGAAATTCCGGCCTGATCATTGCCTGTCTGGTGCTTGCATACTCTTCCTGTGAAAACATCAGTATTCTTATGGATGCTTTGGTTTTATTCCAAAAATCATAGCGATCTCCATACTAAGTTAACTGGCAGCTCTAAAACAACCCCAAACAGGTGAATCTGAATGTGTGCTTGTGTGTAGAAGCCTTTCTATGGAGTGTTGTCCCACTGATGGTTAATCTCTGCTTGAGGTCCATTAATGACGGAAAAGGCTCTGCCACACCACAACCCTGAATTGGATTCAGCAGACTCAAAAATGTAGGAGATACATTTTGGGGGCCAGGACAGTCTCAGTTTCAGACTATGTGTCCCAGTTTGGCTGACCAGATGTCCCGTTTTATTCAGGACAGTCCCTTTTTTTATTAATTTCGTTCCCTTTAATGCTTAGTGTCCCAGAATTGAAACAAAATGTTCCGTTTGTCAAGTTTTTAGGCAGTCAAAATGGGAACAGGGTCTTTCCATTTTGTGAGTGTAATATCCTTTGTGGGCAGTGGTAGCGCTATTGCCTCGCAATAAAGAGACCCGGGTTCACTTCCCGGGTCCTCCCTGCGTGGAGTTTGCATGTTCTCCCCATGTTTGCGTGGGTTTCCTCCCACAGTCCAAAGACATGCAGGTTAGGTGCATTGGCGATCCTAAATTGTCCCTAGTGTGTGCTTGGTGTGTGGGTGTGTGTGCCCTGCTGTGGGTTGGCACCCTGCCTGGAATTTGTTCCTGCCTTGAGCCCTATATTGGCTGGGATTGGCTCCAGCAGACCCCCCGTGAATTTATGTTAGGATATAGTGGGTTGGAAAATGGATAAATGGAATATCCTTTGTCTTCACTGGGTATATAGCAACCTTTAACAGAGTATGTTATTACCAAATTTGCCTGCTATACTACACATGAACATTAGATGTCGCTATAGTAATATATTTTGTGACACAAAAATCTACATGAAAGTACACAAGTACATAAAATATCTACAAAACAGCAGTGCAAAAATGTGGCCACCTGCCCAAGACTGTGAGTATTGTATTGTACATGTTCGGCTGATAACCCTTACAATGTCTTCTTATTGAGTTTTTTGCTTGAAATCAGTGAAAGCACCCTAAACTTCAATTGCAAGGATAACGATTTTTCCTAATTTTCACCAAATTAACTATTACCACAAACTTGTTAAATATCCCATAATTTGTACATCCTCTAAATATGAAGATTTCTCAATTTTGCATTGCTGTTATTGGATTTTCCATTGTGTTTAGGGTAGTTTGCCTTTTCACAACTCCATTAAAAGATCCAAAATATCATCCTATTAGCTCTGTATTGTAAAGGCATTTATTAAAGTGCCCTAAAGCTACAAAAGGCAAAAAGAATTTCAAATGTCACACTTTTATACAGTTGCAACACATATTTAACATAGCAATGTCCTTCGGGTCACCACCGAATTTTCACTTACAAGGGTTTATTCACAACCAATGAAAACCACCATCTTGCAAAAATGGCATCTTTTCAGCTATCTGTTTTCCCTTTATAAAGTGCCTTTCCTATCTATCTATCTTCTTTCAGTTGTTCCCGTTCGGATCATCTTCTTCCATATCTTTCTGTCCTCTGCATCTTGTTCTGTTACACCCATCACCTGCATGTCCTTTCTCACCACATCCATAAACCTTCTCCTAGGCCTTCCTCTTTTCCCCTTACCTATCAGCTCGATCTTTAACATCCTTCTCCCAATATACCCAGCATCTCTCCTCTGCACATGTCCAAACCAACGCAATCTCGCCTCTCTGACTTTGTCTCCCAACCGTCCAACTTGAGCTGACCATCTAATGTACTCATTTCTAATCCTGTCCATCCTCATCACACCCAATGCAAACCTAAGCATCTTTAACTCTGCCACCTCCAGCTCTGTCTCCTGCTTTCTGGTCAGTGCCACCGTCTCCAACCCATATAACATAGCTGGACTCACTACCATCCTGTAGACCTTCCCTTTCACTCTTGCTGATACCCGTCTGTCACAAATTACTCCCGACATTCTTCTCCACCCATTCCACCCTGCCTGCACTCTCTTTTTCACCTCTCTTCCACAATCCCCATTACTCTGTACTGTTGATCCCAAGTATTTAAACTCATCCACCTTCACCAACTCTACTCCGTGCATACTCACCATTCCACTGACCTCCCTCTCATTCACACATATGTATTCTGTCTTGTTCCTACTGACCTTCATTCCTCTCCTCTCTAGAGCATATCTCCACCTCTCCAGTGTCTCCTCAACCTGATCCCTACTATCACTACAGATCACAATGTCATCAGAAAACATCATAGTCCACGAGGACTCCTGTCTAATCTCGTTTTTCAACCTGTCCATCACCATTGCAAATAAGAAAAGGCTCAGAGCTGATCCCTGATGTAATCCAACCTCCACCTTGAATGCATCCGTCACTCTTACCGCAGATCTCACCACTGTCACACTTCCCTCGTACATATCCTGTACAACTTTTACGTACTTCTCTGCCACTCCCGACTTCCTCATACAATACCACAGCTCCTCTCGAGGCACCCTGTCATATGCTTTCTCCAGGTCCACAAAGACGCAATGCAACTCCTTCTGGTGTTCTCTAAACTTCTCTATCAACATCCTCAGAGCAAACATTGCATCTGTGGTGCTCTTTCTTGGCATGAAACCATACTGCTGCTCACTAATCATCACCTCACTTCTTAACCGAGCTTCCACAACTCTTTCCCATAATTTTATTCCCCTGTAGTTACTGCAGTCCTGCACATCCCCCTTATTCTTAAGTACTGGCACCAGTACACTCCTTCTCCACTCCTCAGGCATCCTCTCACTTTCCAAGATTCCATTAAACAATCTGGTTAAAAACTCCACTGCCATCTCTCCTAAACACTGCCATGCTTCCATAGGTATGTCATCTGGACCAACAGTCTTTCCATTTGTCATCCTCTTCATTGCTGTCCTTACTTCCTCCTTGCTAATCCGTTGCACTTCCTGATTCACTATCTCCACATCATCCAACCTCTTCTTTCTCTCATTCTCTTCATTCATCAGCCTCTCAAAGTATTCTTTCCATCTGCTCAACACACTCTCCTTGCTTGTATGTTTCCATCTTTATCCTTTATCACCCTAACATGCTGCACATCTTTCCCAGCTCGGTCCCTCTGTCTAGCCCACTGGTCTTTTTCTCCCTCCTTAGTGTCCAACCTCTCATACAACTCATCATACGCCTTTTCTTTAGCCTTCACCACCTCTCTCTTCACCTTGCACCTTATCTCCTTGTACTCTTGTCTACTTTCTGCATCTCTCTGACTATCCCACTTCTTCTTTGCCATCCTCTTCCTCTGTATACTCTCCTGTATTTCCTCATTCCACCACCAGGTTTCCTTTTCCTTCTTCCTCTGTCCAGATGTCATACCAAGCACCCTTCTTGCTGTCACCCTTACTACTTCTGCTGTAGTTTCCCAGCTGTCTGGTAACTCTTCACTGCCACCCAGTGCCTGTCTCACCTTCTCCCTAAACTCAACCTTGCAGTCTTCCTTTTTCAACTTCCACCATTTGATCCTTTGCTCTGCCCTCACTCTCTTCCTCTTCTTGATCTCCAACGTCATCTTACAGACCACCATCCTATGCTGCTTAACTACACTTTCCCCTGCCACCACTTTGCAGTCTTCAATCTCCTTCAGATCAACTCTTCTGCATAGGATGTAATCTACCTGTGTGCATCTTCCTCCACTCTTGTATGTAACCCTGTGTTCCTCCCTCCTTTTAAAATATGTATTCACCACAGCCATGTCCATCCTTTTGGTAAAATCCACTATCCTCTGGCTTTCTTCATTCCTCTCCTTGACACCATACCTACCCATCAGCTTATAAAAGGTCGGAGTTTAATGCGCAATAAGTTCAATTGTTAAGGTCTTAAAAACGTACTAAGGCATAAACTGAATGGGCTCCCAATTTTTTTCAAAAGCCATGAACATTGACTGCTGCTATCACTCTCTTAAATTTAGCAAGTAAATTGTAATCGTGCATAAAAATGTGTACAAATGTGTCATATGTGTTACGCTAACAGCACATTACACAGAAGATGTTAGTATCTTTAATCCTACAGCTACAGTGAAACATTTAATTTGACTAGACCTATCTGAAGCTTTGAATACAGTCATGCATTCCAGCACAGTGTATTCTACTGAACTTTAGCCTAAATAAATTGAAATAGCTCAATTTATTGTGTGGAAATAAAAGAGGAATATTGGTCATTGTCAAAATGGAGTCTGCATAATCTCCCGGTGTGCTGCATGAGTTTTTTTAGCTTCTTCCCACATCCAAAAGCATGTGTGGTAGTTTAACTGAAAATGGTAATCTGGTGCATTGTACAGTATGTGGACTGACTTTTAGTATAGTTTTTGATTTTCGGTCTTATTTGCCTCCTCAATGATTTGGAGAAGCAGCTGTCTGCTGGTGGATTTAACAGTTTAGAAACTAAGATTGCATTTAATACTTGCTTTCTAAGTGGTTAGGTGGCAACGTAAATTTGCCAGTCTTTAAAAATTAAAAAATCCTAGAAATGTATTTATTTTTTTTTAACATTTGGTCAAATGACAAACAATGTGTTGGAGGTACTGAATGTATTTATCTTAATTTCACATGTTTTTTCATTAGTACATACTTCAAACATCCCTATAAGTACTGTAGCACAGAAACAGCTTCAAAAAGTTTCAGTTACTTTTACTATTGTTAACGTGATATTCTCTAGCGACTTACAAAATCCAACATATCTAACGTATGCACGCCTGCTCAATGCAGTATTAGCTTGGGTGAGTACAACAAAATACTTTCAAAAATGAATGATTCAAAAGGTTCCGATGCATACAAAAGAATAAGCTTAGAATTTGCTAGATTCAACTGTTAGCTTAAGTAAAGTGTATGCTGTATATGTGGTTGTGCAAGTTTTAAGTGATGCATTACTGTGTTAATGTGATAAGCCAAGTTCAGTGGCTGTGGAAAAAAAGAAAATATAGACAATGCCGCTCAGTTTACTGCGGACATGGGGTGGAAAATGTTGGAGAAATAGCTTTTATCTACCTGTTTTAGCGCCCCGTTCCCAGATTAAAACGGTAGGGGTACAATGCTTCACCGGCGTTTGAGCACAAAGATGCAGGCACTCCGAGATCAGTCCGTGAGACTCCAACCACCCGACACGGAGGCACGCGGATGACACCGTCTTAAGAACGCGCTCACGGTTTCTGACAGCCGAATGTGGAGGCGCGCTCCCGTAACCGCTGCAGGAGAGAAGGAGAAAGCGCTACACAGCATTTAAATTCTAAGAAACAGGTAATAAGTATATAGAGCTCAGTTTCAGAGTAGCCAGCAATGGGAATTCACAAGTGCGGTAGAATATTGAAATAAAAGTGGATAAAGTACACAGCACTCACTTACCAGCGGCTGAACAACTAGCCATCGCTTCACCAAGACAGTCGCCGGTTACGCGTCCGCAAGTGCGGGAATGTTTAAATAGGGTGGACTGCACATGAGCAGATGTTAACGTTCGGTGCACGTCCCTATGTGACGGTTTATTGGGGGACCGCGGGTAACGTAAATGTGGATTGGATGGACAAAAAGGCTAGCGATATAAAACCGTGGGCCGACCGCCAGGGGTCGTCATTTAACCAGGTCTTCGGGTTTAAATAAACTGTTACGGATTTGCTTAGTTGAGTAGTGAAGATACATGTCGATCCTTGTATATAGTAGGGGCTAAGATTCACTACTATTGTGCGTGGAAGGAATCTGTGTTTAACGGTGCTCATTTGTTTATTGATTTGTTTTCCTTGTGCTTAAATTTTTCACTTTTTTGATTTTGATATTTTTCAGCCTGCCCCTCGTGAACTGTCTTGTAGCTGAATGAAAGAGGAAGATGAGTTTTGTTGTTTTTCTTCACTTCTGTTTTGGGGCCACTGTAAATAGCACCTGCACTCATTTTCTTTTGTTTTGAAAGTGTCTTTGCATTAGACTTTATAAATATGAAAGGCAATTGTTTTGTATATAGTTTAGGCAGTGCTGGAATTAAACAGACTCCTGTTTTTGAATAGTTTTTTTTTTAGTCCGAGTCTTACTTTCTCCAACCCCTGGTCGCTGGATCTCGTCTACTGGCACCCTATATTGCGATGTGTACAACAGTGTCCTTGCATGGGTTGTCACAGTTCAAAAATAAACAAACAAACAAAAAAAAAAAACGGCACCATTATAAACTGAGAAGTTGTTTTAGTTCCACATTTTTGTAGTGAATTTGCTCTCTGAATAGCTTTAATGAATTTGAGGATATGCACTCAATATGGTGTCTAAAGTGCTAGATAGACTAACAATCTTGTGGTGACCTTTAATTTTGCCTTTTCAAACAAATGTAGAAGTAGACTGCGATATGACTGGAGAGGTCATTGCATTAAGCACATTCCTGTAGCCATTCTAGGACTCACCTAGTCATGTGGCATGGACATTTATCCAGATGAAAAAGCCACTCAAGGGATGTACATAATTGACAGCAACCTTTACACATGTTACACTCAAAAATTCTCTCAGGTGAGCCAATGCGAATAACAAAAACACACCCATTGCACAGCCACCACAAGACTGTACCAGTGAAGTCCAACAGGAGACATTCTTGCTAATGTTACACTTTTTGCATATGGTTATCCCATTACTGCAGATTTACAAAGACCAGAATCCTTCAGAGAAGGTAATAATTTTCCAATGCACTTGTGTTTAGTTGTTCTATTGATTTGTTAGAAGGTATGATGAGCTGTACTTTTTTCAACATTAATGATGTACTCATCTGCAAAACGGATACCAGCCTCCTTTTTTCCATACCTTTCCTATTTATTGAACCACGGTTGGTTTGATGTTTTAGGGAAGATGCATTCTTGGTAAACCTGTGACATACATACCTACTTTAAGTCACATCTGCATTTATCCAGTGCTGCTTTGTCCTTTTAGTCGCCTGGAGACCAAAATTGTACACAGTACTCCAGATAAGACCTCACCAGTTTATTATAAAGTTTCAGCCTAAACTCCTAAAAAAAAAAAGAGTTTAGAAACCTCACAATATGTGTATATATATATATATATAGTGCATCCGGAAAGTATTCACAGTGCATCACTTTTTCCACATTTTGTTATGTTACAGCCTTATTCCAAAATGGATTAAATTCATTTTTTCCTCAGAATTCTACACACAACACCCCATAATAACAATGTGAGAAAAGTTTACTTGAGATTTTTGCAAATTTATTAAAAATAAAAAAATTGAGAAAGCACATGTACATAAGTATTCACAGCCTTTGCCATGAATCTCAAAATTGAGCTCAGGTGCATCCTGTTTCCCCTGATCATCCTTGAGATGTTTCTGCAGCTTAATTGGAGTCCACCTGTGGTAAATTCAGTTGATTGCACATGATTTGGAAAGGCACACACCTGTCTATAGAAGGTCCCACAGCTGACAGTTCATGTCAGAGCACAAACCAAGCATGAAGTCAAAGGAATTGTCTGTAGACCTCCGAGACAGGATTGTCTTCAGGCACAAATCTGGGGAAGGTTACAGAAAAATTTCTGCTGCTTTGAAGGTCCCAATGAGCACAGTAGCCTCCATCATCCGTAAGCGGAAGAAGTTGAAAACCACCAGGACTCTTCCTAGAGCTGGCCAGCCATCTAAACTGAGCGATCGGGGGAGAAGGGCCTTAGTCAGGGAGCTGACCAAGAACCTGATGGACACTCTGTCAGAGCTCCAGCGGTCCTCTGTGGAGAGAGGAGAACCTTCCAGAAGGACAACCATCTCTGCAGCAATCCACCAATCAGGCATGTATGGTAGAGTGGCCAGACAGAAGCCACTCCTTAGTAAAAGGCACATGGCAGCCTGCCTGGAGTTTGCCAAAAGGCACCTGAAGGACTCTCAGACCATGAGAAAGAAAATTCTCTGGTCTGATGAGACAAAGATTGAACTCTTTGGTGTGAATGGCAGGCGTCACGTTTGGAGGAAACCAGGCACCGCTCATCACTAGGCCAATACCATCCCTACAGTGAAGCATGGTGGTGGGAACTGGGAGACTAGTCAGGATAAAGGGAAAGATGACTGCAGCAATGTACAGAGACATCCTGGATGAAAAACTGCTCCAGAGCGCTCTTGACCTCAGACTGGGGCGACAGTTCATCTTTCAGCAGGATAACAACCCTAAGCACACAGTCAAAATATCAAAGGAGTGGCTTCAGGATAACTCTGTGAATGTCCTTGAGTGGCCCAGCCAGAGCCCAGACTTGAATCTGATTGAACATCTCTGGAGAGATCTTAAAATGGCTGTGCACCGACGCTACCCATCCAACCTGATGGAGTTTGAGAGGTGCTGCAAAGAGGAATGGGTGAAACTGGCCAAGGATAGGTGTGCCAAGCTTGTGGCATCATATTCAAAAAGACTTGAGGCTGTAATTGCTGCCAAAGGGGCATTGACAAAGTATTGAGCAAAGGCTGTGAATACTTATGTGATTTCTCAGTTTTTTTATCCATCCATCCATCCATCCATCCTCTTCCGCTTATCCGAGGTCGGGTCGCGGGGGCAGCAGCTTGAGCAGAGATGCCCAGACTTCCCTCTCCCCGGCCACTTCTTCTAGCTCTTCCGGGAGAATCCCGAGGCGTTCCCAGGCCAGCCGGGAGACATAGTCCCTCCAGCGTGTCCTGGGTCTTCCCCGGGGCCTCCTCCCGGTTGGACGTGCCCGGAACACCTCACCAGGGAGGTGTCCAGGAGGCATCCTGATCAGATGCCCGAGCCACCTCATCTGACTCCTCTCGATGTGGAGGAGCAATGGCTCTACACTGAGCCCCTCCCAGATGACTGAGCTTCTCACCCTATCTTTAAGGGAGAGCCCAGACACCCTGCGGAGGAAACTCATTTTAGCCGCTTGTATTCGCGATCTCGTTCTTTCGGTCACTACCCATAGCTCATGACCATAGGTGAGGGTAGGAATATAGATCGACCGGTAAATTGAGAGCTTTGCCTTATGGCTCAGCTCCTTTTTCACCACGACAGACCACGACCGCCTGTCGATCTCACGCTCCATTCTTCCCTCACTCGTGAACAAGACCCCAAGATACTTGAACTCCTCCACTTGAGGCAGGATCTCGCTCCCAACCCTAAGAGGGCACTCCACCCTTTTCCGGCTGAGGACCATGGTCTCGGATTTGGAGGTGCTGATTCCCATCCCAGCCACTTCACACTCAGCTGCGAACCGATCCAGAGAGAGCTGAAGATCACGGCCTGATGAAGCAAACAGGACAACATCATCTGCAAAAAGCAGTGACCCAATCCTGAGTCCACCAAACTGGACCCCCTCAACACCCTGGCTGCGCCTAGAAATTCTGTCCATAAAAGTTATGAACAGAAGCGGTGACAATGGGCAGCCCTGGCGGAGTCCAACTCTCACTGGAAACGGGTTCGACTTACTGCCGGCAATGCGGACCAAGCTCTGACACCAGTTGTACAGGGACCGAACAGCTCTTATCAGGGGGTCCGGTACCCCATACTCCTGGAGCACCCCCCACAGGATTCCCCGAGGGACACGGTCGAACGCCTTTTCCAAGTCCACAAAACACATGTAGACTGGTTGGGCGAACTCCCATGCACCCTCCAGGACCCTGCTAAGGGTACAGAGCTGGTCCACTGTTCCGTGACCAGGACGAACACCACACTGTTCCTCCTGAATCCGAGGTTCGACTATCCGACGGACCCTCCTCTCCAGAATCCCCGAATAGACTTTTCCAGGGAGGCTGAGGAGTGTGATCCCTCTGTAGTTGGAACACACCCTCCGGTCCCCCTTCTTAAAGAGGGGGACCACCACCCCAGTCTGCCAATCCAGAGGCACTGTCCCTGATGTCCATGCGATGTTGTAGAGACGTGTCAACCAAGACAGCCCTACAACATCCAGAGCTTTTAGGAACTCCGGGCGTATCTCATCCACCCCCGGGGCCCTGCCACCAAGGAGTTTTTTGACCACCTCGGTGACCTCAGTCCCAGAGATGGGGGAGCCCACCTCCGAGTCCCCAGGCTCTGCTTCCTCATTGGAAGGCATGTTAATGGGATTGAGGAGGTCTTCGAAGTACTCCCCCCACCGACCCACAACGTCCCGAGTCGAGGTCAGCAGCGCACCATCCCCACCATATACAGTGTTGACACTGCACTGCTTCCCCCTCCTGAGATGCCGGACGGTGGACCAGAATCTCCTCGAAGCCATCCGAAAGTCGTTCTCCATGGCCTCCCCAAACTCCTCCCATGCCCGAGTTTTTGCCTCAGCAACCACCGAAGCCACATTCCGCTTGGCCTGCCAGTACCTATTAGCTGCCTCCAGAGTCCCACAGGACAAAAGGGACCGGTAGGACTCCTTCTTCAGCTTGACGGCATCCTTCACCACTGATGTCCACCAACGGGTTCGGGGATTGCCGCCACGACAGGCACCGACCACCTTACGGGCACAACTCCGGTCAGCCGCCTCAACAATAGAGGCACGGAACATGGCCCATTCGGACTCAATGTCCCCCATCTCCCTCGGGACATGGTCAAAGTTCTGCCGGAGGTGGGAGTTGAAGCTACTTCTGACAGGGGGCTCTGCCAGACGTTCCCAGCAGACCCTCACAACACGTTTGGGCCTACCAGGCCTGACCGGCATCCTCCCCCACCATCGAAGCCAACTCACCACCAGGTGGTGATCACTTGACGGCTCTGCCCCTCTCTTCACCCGAGTGTCCAAGACATGTGGCCGACCACAAAGTCGATCATCGAATTAATAAATTTGCAAAAACCTCAAGTAAACTTTTTTCACGTTGTCATTATGGGGTGTTGTGTATAGAATTCTGAGGAAAAAAAATGAATTTAATCCATTTTGGAATAAGGCTGTAACATAACAAAATGTGGAAAAAGTGATGCGCTGTGAATACTTTCCGGATGCCCTGTATATATATACTATTGATATATGTATTCACAACATGGGAAATAACAAAGGAAAGCTTTCTATTGGTCTTTAACTAAAAGCATATTTTTCTCCAATAAGTGGATTAGCAGTACAGTCTTTGTAAGTGATCTGTGTTCTGAAGCTCTCCCCTTTACAACTGAGTAATATATGCTGTGGACCACCAGGGGGTGCACTGCCACCTAAACTCGACACAGAGAGGCTTGGAACACAAATTCAGGCACATAGGTTTTTTATTTTTCTTGTCTTCCCTCATAGGTAAAGTCTTCCCCTGTTTCCCACAAGCACAGCACAATTCACAAGCACTGCACAACACAAATCTCTTCTTCTTTCTCTTCCCTCTTTCCTCCTTCACTCCTCTGGACAAGTTTCGTCTTCTCCCACCCAGCTCTGGCTTCCGGAGTAGTGGCTGCTGGCTCCTTTAATAAGGCACCCGGAAGTGCTCCAGGTGCTCGTTGGTGCACTTTCTGGCAGCACTTACGAAAGAGCTACCCATATGGGCTCAGCAGCTGCTGAAGCACCCCCTGGCGGCACCCACAGATTCCCAACAGGGCTGTATCCAACTCCAACTCCCATGGATCCCTGTGGGAGTCAGAGGCCCCATTGCAACCCGGGGGGGCTGCCACCTAGAGTTACGCTCTGGATATGCTCCCTACCCTGGTCCTTCCAGTGTGGAGGAGTCCCGGCCGGGTTAGGGCCCCAGCTGTCCGCCACAATACAGAGAAAATCCTTGTGCAGCAGCTTCAGATACTACAAGGTGTCAGGCTTAAGGTAAGGAGTTGAGTGAATTTTCATCTTGATTGGAGCCTTTTGAAGAAGAGGAATCTCAATCACAAGCTTCAGTAATATAACTACAAATAATACAAATACTAAGAAGTCAAATCAATTATCATAACAAACTACAAGATATAGAAAATCCTTGATTTCATTGGGTTACATTGTCCTGGCACCCCAGCTGAAGCTGCTGGAAATCATAATACACAGGGAAGACTCTCTATTTCAAGTGAGAAATTCTTCATAAATTTTTCCATGAGTGCTACCATTTTGATCTAGTCTGCATGGGCAGTGCCATATTATTTCTGGAAAAAATACATTGTTAGACCTATGATGCCATAACACTGCCAATTAAAATCAGTATTCATAGCTGGTATTAGTGACAGTTATCTTTAACTATTAAATCATATTCTGTATCATATTTTCTTGATGACATGCACACTTCTAATTCATATTACAATATCGATCTGATTTACAAAATTAAGCAATGGAACAGATGGTCCAATCGACACAACCTAATGGCTCTAAATTGTTAGTTGCAACAAGGAAGGCTGGGGTTAATTCTGATTACTTTAGTAAATGGGTGCAGAAAGAGAATTGTTGAACAGAAGGGGCTCTGGTTAAGTTAATTACAACTTGGAATGCATTTAGAAGTAAAAAGAGAATTAAAAACTGATACAAAACAAAATGGCTTTAACAGTTTAGTTTCGGTAAAATATTCCATCCATCCATTTTCCAACCTGCTGAATCCGAACACAGGGTCACGGGGGTCTGCTGGAGCCAATCCCAGCCAACACAGGGCACAAGGCAGGAACCAATCCCGGGCAGGGTGCCAACCCACTGCAGCGGTAAAATATTCATTTTAATATTTGATTCCCCAGGTTGGTAAACAGTAACATTACTAAATTTATGAGGTCTTTATACAGGGCTACATTATGACTGCCCTACTATATAAAATTCTCGATTTAAAAAAGTAAGGGAGCATCTGGGGAGATCAGAAGTTTTAACCTTTAAGGTTCTAAAGTCATTGATGTGACTTTTTCAATGAGGATGTCTTTAAAATTTTTCAAACAAGGATAAATAAGATTAAGAGATGTAATTTTAAAAAAGTTTGCATACTTGCTTTCTAAATAAAGTGTGTGAGAAACATACCATGGACTGAGTTTCAGACTATAGTATGTGTGGTCTGTACTGTGATACAATACAACAAAAGCCATTGTAGTTAAGTGAGTTCTTTCTGGGCCTTGTTGCATGCAACACTCAGCAAAAAGCAGATAAAAATGTGCTTCTGTCCATGCGTCTTACTACTGGACTACTGGCCTCTTATTACACCGTCCCTGAGAAGTACAGGAGTAACCTCAACAGCTAATTTCTGCAGTGCAAACCAAGGTTATTACCGTAAAGAAAAACAGAAATGAAGACAACTATTAACCAAAAAAACATTTTCATAAACTGAAATTAAAGAACTATCAAAACTGAGATGAGAAATAAAACCATGTAAAAAGATTGTCTGAAGTAAAATTACAAAAAACAGTTTAATCAGTTTAAGTCACGGTCTGATTTATGCTCTTTTGATTAATTTCGGAGCCACTGTAGCCCTTTGTCTAGGTAAGCAGTCCTTCAGAAAATGTACTACTCCTCTCAGCTCTAAATTTAAAATGACATGTGTTGCATGAGTAAATATTACATTGGGATTGTAGAAAAGTGAATTGTAAAATGAGGAAATAAGCATTCCTTTCCTTTATGTTTTTACAGTGCTAGGCTCCTTCAGCCATTTGTTGTTTGCTTTATTCCAGGTAAATCTTGATTGATACTCTGTATCCAAAAAAGCAGTTTGTTTAGCAAAAATTATTTAAAAAAACAAGCATCCTTTAAAATTGTTCTTGTTTAGTATCTGGTTTTGTATCTGCTTGCATTTAACAGGACATCGCTGTATGCTTATACAGTAATCCCTCCTCCATCGTGGGGGTTGCGTTCCAGAGCCACCTGCGAAATAAGAAAATCCGCGAAGTAGAAACCATATGTTTATATGGTTATTTTTATATTGTCATGCTTGGGTCACAGATTTGCGCAGAAACACAGGAGGTTGTAGAGAGACAGGAACGTTATTCAAACACTGCAAACAAACATTTGTCTCTTTTTCAAAAGTTTAAACTGTGCTCCATGACAAGACAGAGATGACAGTTCTGTCTCACAATTAAAAGAATGCAAACATATCTTCCTCTTCAAAGGAGTGCGCGTCAGGAGCACAGACTGTCAGAAAGACAGAGGAAAGCAAACAAATCAATAGGGCTGTTTGGCTTTTAAGTATGTGAAGCACCGCCGGTACAAAGCTGTTGAAGGCGGCAGCTCACACCCCCTCTGTCAGGAGCAGGGAGAGAGAGAGAGAGAGAGAGAGAGAGAGAGAGAGAGAGAGAGAGAGAGAGAGAGAGAGAGAGAGACAGAGTTTGTTTTTCAATCAAAAATCAATACGTGCCCTTTGAGCTTTTAAGTATGCGAAGCACCATGCAGCATGTCGCTTCAGGAAGCAGCTGCACAGAAGATAGCAACGTGAAGATAATCTTTCAGCATTTTTAGACGAGCGTCCGCATCGTCTAGGTGTGCGAACAGCCCCCCTGCTCACACCCCCTACGTCAGGATCAGAGAAAGTCAGCGCAAGAGAGAGAGAACAGTAAGCCGGGTAGCTTCTCAGCCATCTGCCAATAGCGTCCCTTGTATGAAATCAACTGGGCAAATCAACTGAGGAAGCATGTACCAGAAATTAAAAGACCCATTGTCCTCAGAAATCCGCGAACCAGCAAAAAATCCGCGATATATATTTAAATATGCTTACATATAAAATCCGCGATAGAGTGAAACCGCGAAAGGCGAAGCACGATATAGTGAGGGATCACTGTATTAACATTCAAAAATTTCCAAAGCCATTAAGTATACAGTTCTGTATGATTGTGACACAAAACTTAACTCGACATTATCTCTTTATTCATACTGTAATTACTAAAACTAAAAGCAATGTATAATTAAAATAAACAGAAATGTGTTAGTGAAATAAAAACTTAAAGTAAAACTAAAAACACAGTTTGAAGACTGAAACTAAACTGGATTTCCATGTAAGATCAGAAATAGTATAGCGATAAAAACTGGTATAAAAAGCAAAACTAAATTGGTACAGATCTGGGTTTGCTCATATGCTCTTCCACCTCCACTTTCAATTCAGTACATGGTGACCTTTTTTCTTCTTCAGCCTCAGTCGTGGCATCTCCACAGGGCAGTGTTAGATGTTTCACATACTAAATTGGACCACAACAGCACATAGGATTGAATACACCTCTTTCTGACATAAGATAAGCCCTTAGTCCAATGTCTGGACCATCTTTCTATTTTCCTAGAATACATGTTGGTGGATCACTGTTGTATCTACCCTTCCTAGATAAAAAAAAATAAATTAAATGCTAAGCAAAGGTAATGTGACCATCCTTGATTTTGACCATCAAGCTTCAAGGACAGCTGCTAGGCACTTAAACACCAAGGACTGTGGGTCTCTACCTTAGCTTACAACACTACTTTTGTGCAACTTATTAGTCATTTTAAGTATAGGCACCACTTCAATTACAAGCTTTTGTCATTTTCTCTTATGTCATGTATTATTATTATTATTATTATTATTATTATTATTATTATTATTATTATTATTATTTGAGTTTATTGCCTTCTCTTGCCAGTTGTATCTGCACTGTGATGCTGTTTGGCTGAAAGGATGATCTTGCATGCTGCGCCGACTCTCATGGATTGATTACATGTCTCTGTTGTTGATCAAAGGCAAAGCTATTGCTTGGGCTCAGATATATTTCAGCTCAACAAATCAGGAGACCCAGTCATAAAAAATTATTTTGTATCTGCTTTTTTCATTAAACACTGTCATCACAATTGTGGCAAGCCTGATATATTTTTGAATTGTTTTAAAGTGACCTTACTGGATTTATTGATTTATACCCTCAGTAATATTATTAATGCACAATTTGCCTTGTGGTCTTGTGTTAGTTTAGGTATAACACTGATACTCTGTTAGTGATGTGTATACACTGTTATGAAGCAAATTTCAATGAGCAAATATTTATAAAAGAAACCCCAGTTCAAAGAAGAAAAGCCCTTCTGTCTCTCCCAAGCACAAAGCAATACATAAAACGAGCCCCCCCCTTAAATATCACAGTCTCTCACACATTCCTAATAAAAAAAACAATCTTATCTGTGATGGATGAGCAACTCAACCAAACTCGATAAAAAAACAAAAATGTTCAATTTTTCACAATTGCTTCTTACCCAACATTTCACCCAGACAACCCACCCAATTTGCAATTTCCTGCCCACTGTTGCTGCTGACAAAACAGCTCAGCTTATTGCCATGTCAGCAAATTCTATCAATTTCATATCTGACATCACCTTTGCACACTTGAATTCTTTCATAAGACCAAAGACAGTTAATTCCAGTGTCCCATTTTCCAAAAATTAAACTGAGTACTTCCTCTATCCTTTAGACACTTGTGATAGAGACTTTGTGGATGCTTTGTGGCCACTTTAGATAGGGTAGCAGAAAATATTTACATTGCCACATCTTTTTGATCAGTTTTACTGAATTTTCTATTACATTTAGGATAAAATTTGTGTTCACAGCTCCTAAAAATATTATGTCATTTTTTAGCTCAGAAATGTGAAGGCTTTTAGTGAAGTGACCTAAATTTAGAAAAGCCAAAAAAGTTTCCAAATGTCACATTTGATACAGCTGCTACACATTTTAAACACTACCTTACTTTTTGGACCACCTTTGATATACAATTGACTTTTCCTCAATTTTATTCTCCATTTATAGATTTACCACCAATAAAAACATCCCGAAAGTAATCTTTTAAGCTCCAAAAATCTAAAGACTTTTCTAAAGTGCCCTTACATTATGTAGCAGTTGAGGTTCTGATCCACCTCTTTAACCCTCAGGTACCACTCCAAACACCAGGTAAAAGTACAATTATTGTTTATTATACAATAATTACGTGCACCAAGCACCCTCCACTCCACACTACTCATATAATCAATACTATTCTCAATACAATAATCACAATACTCTCTCCTCCGCTCCCAGACACTTAGCCACCCTACCTCCCAGCTCAGCTCAATGTCTGGGCTTTCCCAGAGTCCTTTATACCCCCTGACCCGGAGGTGTTTCTGTTCCATTACCCACAAGTCCTTATTCCTTCCGGGTCAGGGTAAACAGTCCTTATCTTCAACCCGGGAGCATGTCGTTTCTTCCTGTCTTGGGATTATGACACACTTCCGGGTTATAGGGCATATATGAGTCCACGAGCCTCCCTACAGCAACTCCCGGTGGTCCCCAAGGTATCCAGCAGGGCTGTGCATAAAAACTACATAGTCCATGAGGCCCTGCTGGAATTCAGGGCCATGCTGTCGGGAGAGCTTCTCCTGGCGGCCTGCGGGTGAGGGCCGGAAACTCTCGCCGGCCATCCATCACAATTACAAAAAGTAAAGAGTTTCCAAATGTCACATTTTTGTACAGCTGCTACATATTATTTAAAACTATCGTGTCTTTTTGGTCAGTTTTGACCCTTCTTTGACTTAAAAGTATTTTTCATTTTTTTAAAGTGCTTTGTTTGTTCATAACCCATAAAAACAGCCTAAATGTATTAAACTTTGTCCTATAATTTAGAATCATTGGAACTACAGGTTAAGAGGTCGATCAATTAAAAATATGTTTGGAATGGAAAGTGTGATGTCCAGGATACCTAAAATGGACTGTTAGACTCGGTTCAAAAAAGACCCATAAAGCTCAGCATTGGCTCAGCATATGAACACACAGTAAGGGTTAAGCTATTGCACTTGTTCAATGCCTTTACAGGTTTAACACTATTATTCAATACTTTTAACTGGATTCATTGATAATCAATGTGGAAACTTTGGTCTTCCAACTAGTCCCAGCCTATCCTATCCATCAGGTGCAATGTACAAACCATTCTTAGACAGAACATCAGTCCATCACAGGGCATCTCGCAGATCACATGTGTCCTAATTAACTAAAATCTAATATAGCAGCTGAATTGTACTGCTAGGAACTGAACCAGGCACACAATCTGATATCATTCACCAAAGCATCTTCTCTTCCAGACCACCAGATGTTTAGCATGCCTTGAACTGCTGTTCCATCACACAACCCCATAATGTAAATATGGTATGGGTCTTTTCTATACATATATTTGTAATCCACTTATCCAATTCAGGACCATGGGGTATGGGAACCTATGCCAAGCACAATTAAGAGAAGTGCAGGAACTAACTCCTGTTTACCTCCAAGGCTGATCTTTGCAATCTGTCTCTGGTTTCTGTTTCAGTTTTTTATCCCCAATTTTAATAGCTAATAGCTTTCTTCTAACATCAAAATAGGTCCAAATGTCTTAACTAAAGTTGATATATAACTATTAGAGAAAGCAAGATTGAAAATGATATGGTAGTCCTGCTGATATGAAGGAAATCCAAAAAATCTGAATATCTCTAATTACTGAACAAAGATCAAAATGTATTAAAGACAGAAGATGAGCTGTTACTGTAAAACCAGAGATGACATCCCAGCAATCATCTCAAGGGAGGAAGCAGAAGCAGCAGTGAACACGGAGAAAAAGATAAATCACTAGGGGCAGACAACATCCCAGTGGAGTTAATAAAAAATAGGGGAGATGTAACAATTAATAGGAAACACTAAAAGAATGGACACTTTCAGTAATAATAGCACTGGCAAAATCAAGTGACCCAAGAGAATGGACAAACTATAAAACTATAAGCTTTGTACACCACGTAAGCAAAGTGTTCCTGGAAGTTCTAGATGAAGTACTTGCACACCTTCATTAATTTCAAGAAAGCATTTGATAGTATCTGGCAAGTGGCACTGTGGGCCATAATGAGATTCTTTGGATATTCCTGCAAAACTGTGGAAATATCAAGACTGTATTCAAGAGAGCTGACGATTCAGTGAAGGGCCCTGGGGGTGGATGAGATACGCCCGGAATTCCTCAAGGCTCTGGATGTTGTAGGGCTGTCTTGGTTGACACGTCTCTGCAACATCGCATGGACATCAGGGACAGTGCCTCTGGATTGGCAGACCGGGGTGGTGGTCCCCCTCTTTAAGAAGGGGGGCCGGGGGGTGTGTTCCAACTACAGAGGGATCACACTCCTCAGCCTCCCTGGAAAAGTCTATTCAAGGGTTCTGGAGAGGAGGGTCTGTCAGATAGTCGAACCTCGGATTCAGGAGGAACAGTGTGGTTTTCCTCCTGTTCGAGGAACAGTGGACCAGCTCTACACCCTTAGCAGAGTCCTGGAGGGTGCATGGGAGTTCGCCTAACCAGTCTACATGTGTTTTGTGGACTTGGAAAAGGCGTTCGACCGTGTCCCTCGGGGAATCCTGTGGGGGGGTGATCCGGGAGTATGTGGTACCGGACCCCCTGATAAGGGCTGTTCGGTCCATGTACAACTGGTGTCAGAGCTTGGTCCGCATTACCGGCAGTAAGTCAAACCCGTTTCCAGTGAGAGTTGGACTCCTTCAGGGCTGCCCTTTGTCACCGATTCTGTTCATAACTTTTATGGACAGAATTTCTAGGCGCAGCCAGGGTGTTGAGGGGGGTCCGGTTTGGTGGACTCAGGATTGGGTCACTGCTTTTTGCAGATGATGTTGTCCTGTTTGCTTCTTCAGGCCGTGATCTTTAGCTCTCTCTGGATCGGTTCGCAGCTGAGTGTGAAGCGGCTGGGATGGGAATCAGCACCTCCAAATCCGAGACCATGGTCCTCAGCCGGAAAAGGGTGGAGTGCCCTCTCAGGTTTGGGAGCGAGATCCTGCCCCAAGTGGAGGAGTTCAATTATCTCGGGGTCTTGTTCCCGAGTGAGGGAAGACTGGAGCGTGAGATCGACAGGCGGATCGGTGCGGCATCCGCAGTGATGCGGGCTCTGCATCGGTCTGTCGTGGCGAAAAAGGAGCTGAGCCATAAGGCAAAGCTCTCAATTTACCAGTCGATCTATGTTCCTACCCTCACCTATGGTCATGAGCTATGGGTAGTGACCGAAAGAACGAGATCGCGAATACAAGTGGTTGAAATGAGTTTCCTCTGCAGGGTGTCTGGGCTCTCCCTTAAAGATAGGGTGAGAAGCTCAGTCATCCGGGAATGGGCACAGAGTAGAGCCGCTGCTCCTCCGCATCGAGAGAAGTCAGATGAGGTGGCTCGGGCATCTGATCAGGATGCCTCCTGGACGCTTCCCTGGTGAGGTGTTCCGGGCATGTCTAACCTGGAGGAGGCCCAGGGGAAGACCCAGGACACGCTGGAGGGACTATGCCACCCGACTGGCCTTGGAACGCCTCGGGATTCTCCCAGAAGAGCTAGAAGAAGTGGCCGGGGAGAGGGAAGTCTGGGCATCTCTGCTCAAGCTGCTGCCCCTGTGACCCGACCTCGGATAAGCGGAAAAGGATGGATGGATGGATGGACTTAAAAGCCTGCACAGCCGCCGTCCTTTTGCCATTTCGCGAATCTGCCACTCGCTTTGTGAAGGGGTGGGGAGAGCTAAACACATGCTAAGCAGTAGTGGACAGATCAGCCAATGGCTTTGTGCTGCTTCTTCCAAAATGCCTGCTCTGCTTGTCACTCTGCGCGTTTTAAAGGGGGGGGGGGGGGGCGGGGATGTGGGTGAGGTCTCAACGCACGCTAAGTAGAAGTGCTTGGATCATATGCTGGGTTTCTGCAGCTGCTGCATTTAAACAACTGCTAGGTTAGATGTTAGTGAACTTGTTTTAAATTGTTTGTAAGCAGGGCGTGTCGTCAAAGTGTCTGTCTGAGATGATCTGGTCTCGGTCACTTCGCTCAAACCCCCCCCCCCCCCCCCTTACTGCACGGAGGCACACTACGCTCCTGTCACTTTGCATTGTGAAGGGGGGAGCTGAATGAAAGCTAATGAGAAGTGGACTTTGTGGTGGCTTTGTGTTGCTTCTGCCAAGATGCTTGTTCTGCTTGTCAGATGGCTCGTTTAAAAGTATGTACAGCAGCTTTCCTTCTGTCTCACTGCCTTGTCTTGCGTGACGTTAAAATGTTTTATAATAGAGAGATGTTACTCATATCCTTAGCCCGACATCCACATATCATATGTGTTTAGAAAGTGTGCTTTAATAAGTTTACATGTGTTTAAAGCGTGTGGGAGGGATATTTTAAGGCTTAAACTATAAAAAAGTGGTCTTTCTATATTGTGGATTTTCACCTATCGCGGGTGGGTCTGGAACGTAACTTCCGCGATAGGCGGGGGATCACTGTATATATATTTCAATTACAGTATATTTGAACTTTCCATTCTATTTTAGCCCCTCTAACTAGACAAAGAGATTCCTAGGTATTTATGACTAGAACAATAGCAAACAATTAATAAATCATCCTATACAACAGTGTTTCTTAACTTTTTAGCCCTATAATAAAATTAGATCTGTGTAACCCCTATGAAAATGTCTATAAAAGGAAATTACAAAATAGTCAGTTATCTGATAAATATTTTACTCAAGAAAATATGTAAAATTATGTGCATATACAGTATATATACAAAAGGATGTAATAAAAAATCATATTTGTGATGCCATTGTATGACACAAATCATCAATATTTGATCCAAGGTTTAAAGATTACTGGCCTATATTTGCTTAGATCTGCCCAATCATCCTTTTTATACCACAGGGTATTTGCCATTTTCCAGACCTTCAGAATATCCCCAATGCACAGTGACTTCCTAAAAACATGCATCAAGGGTTTATATACAGTATGTACTCACTCACATCCTTAAGAACATGAGGATAAATATTATGTGATCCTGGTGATTTGTTTGATTTCAACCTATTTAATCTAAGAAGTACTTCTCCCTCTACAATTAACAAATCGCTCAGTAGCTCCTTAGCAGTCCCTTTAACCACCAGGAAGTTATCTACTTATTCACATGTGAAGACTCCAGAAAATTGCAAACTATTATTTTTCCTTCATGTACTGTACAGTTCTAAACCTGGCCTGTTCTAAACTCCCTGCCCACCAATTCCCTAGTTTAAACACTCCTCGACTAACCTAGACATATGCCTTCCCAACACACTGGTGTCATTCTGGTTCCGATGTAATCTGTTGTGGCAGAAAAGGTCCCTGTTCTAAAAGGAATCCCCATGCCCCATAAATCTATACCCTTCTACTCTACACCAAAACTTGAGCCATGTGTTATGCCTTATAATTTCATCATTCTTGCTTCGATTGGTGCGTGTCACAGGCAGAACTTCAGTGAAGACTACCTTATTAGTTATGCTCCACAGCCTCCTTAAATCTGGATTGCAGAACTGACAGACTACCCTTACATATGTAATTTGTTCCAACATGGACAATGACAACTGGATCCACCCCCTGTCTGGCCAAGAGCTTATCGACCCTTCCAGGGAGGTCTCTCTTCTGTGCACCCGGAAGGCAACACACCATGTGAGACTCTCTGTCTCTGGAAAAAACTTGTGCTTCAATCCCCCTAATGATTGAGCCCCCAATTATCACTACCCCTGTCTTTCTGGTTTTGAGGTGGCCCATTGGGTCTCCTCATTCCTGTCTACCACCTCAGAGTCATCAGAGACACCATAAAGCTCTGTCAAAACAGTTTCACACTTCCAATTCTGGGGTTGATGCCCCCGGACACTGTTCACCCTTTACCTTTTGCCTTGTGACAGTGACCCACCTATTTCTACCTGTCTGGTCTGGAATCTCCTCCCATGCAATCATAGGGGTGCACACTATACCTCTAAAGGATACCAGGGCCAGGTCCACCAATTCTTTACTACAAAGCAAGCCACCCAACACCTCCTCCAGTTCAGCGACCCTCAACTGCTGGATGAACTGGCATCTCCTGTACATGTAGCCCTCATAGAAGACTGGTTCCTCCATGCCGTCATCAAAAAAGTCCAACATCCAACAAGACTTGCATTGCATTGGCCTTATTATTAAAACTTGACTAAAGTTGCTATTTTTTAAATTAAAGTTAAATTTAACTTAAATGGTAAAACTAAAAAATGTAAGACAAAACGTTTAAAGAATTACTACAGCTATTTTACTCCTTCTGGTGCCTTAAGCTCCTGTAATATTCTCCCCCTTGACTGCCTGCTGTTTGTCTTTCTGTGAGGTTAACATTATGTTTCTATCTGTTCTCATAACTTTGCAACCTCTCTTATTCATTACTTAAAAGATATCCACTCACACTGTTTGTTTTCCTTTGTATTAATCAACCTTTCAGCTGTTGCCCTCTTAATTGCTTTACTTTTCGGACTGCTTAGAACAGTTCAATCCATTACATTTTTTACACACTTCTTTCTTACTGAGAAAAGCTTGCTTGCTGAATATTCACTTTCTTACTGTCTTGTCTGATCCTACAGCCACTTGTGCCTGATTGCAAGTCACTTGCGTACATACAGTGGAGCCATTCTCTTTACCACTTTGAAGTCAGCCATCCATCTGTATTTAAAATGAATACTTCCTTACTTATGAATGCACATGCCCTCTCTTTCTTAATAATGTTAATGATTAACTGACCGAGTGATACAGTGCATCCGGAAAGTATTCACAGCATCACTTTTTCCACATTTTGTTATGTTACAGCCTTATTCCAAAATGGAATAAATTCATTTTTTTCCTCAGAATTCTACACACAACACCCCATAATGACAACGTGAAAAAAGTTTACTTGAGGTTTTTGCATATTTATTAAAAATAAAAAACTGAGAAATCACATGTACATAAGTATTCACAGCCTTTGCTCAATACTTTGTCAATGCACCTTTGGCAGCAATTACAGCCTCAAGTCTTTTTGAATGTGATGCCACAAGCTTGGCACACCTATCCTTGGCCAGTTTCGCCCATTCCTCTTTGCAGCACCTCTCAAGCTCCATCAGGTTGGATGGGAAGCGTCGGTGCACAGCCATTTTAAGATCTCTCCAGAGATGTTCAATCGGATTCAAGTCTGGGCTCTGGCTGGGCCACTCAAGGACATTCACAGAGTTGTCCTGAAGCCACTCCTTTGATATTTTGGCTGTGTGCTTAGGGTCGTTGTCCTGTTGAAAGATGAACCGTCGCCCCAGTCTGAGGTCAAGAGCGCTCTGGAGCAGGTTTTCATCCAGGATGTCTCTATACATTGTTGTAGTCATCTTTCCCTTTATCCTGACTAGTCTCCCAGTCCCTGCGCTGAAAAACATCCCCACAGCATGATGCTACCACCACCATGCTTCACTGCAGGGATGGTATTGGCCTGGTGATGAGCGGTGCCTGGTTTCCTCCAAACGTGACTCCTGGTATTCACACCAAAGAGTTCAATCTTTGTCTCATCAGACCAGAGAATTTTCTTTCTCATTGTCTGAGAGTCCTTCAGGTGCCTTTTGGCAAACTCCAGGCGGGCTGCCATATGCCTTTTACTAAGGAGTGACTACCATACAGGCCTGATTGGTGGATTGCTGCAGAGATGGTTGTCCTTCTGGAAGGTTCTCCTCTCTCCACAGAGGACCTCCGGAGCTCTGACAAAGTGACCATCGGGTTCTTGGTCACCTCCCTGACTAAGGCCCTTCTCCCCCGATCGCTCAGTTTAGATGGCCGGACAGCTCTAGGAAGAGTCCTGGTGGTTTCGAACTTCTTCCACTTACGGATGATGGAGGCCACTGTGCTCATTAGGACCTTCAAAGCAGCAGAAATTTTTCTGTAACCTTCCCCAGATTTGTGCCTCGAGACAATCCTGTCTCGGAGTTCTACAGACAATTCCTTTGACTTCATGCTTGGTTTGTGCTCTGACATGAACTGTCAACTGTGGGACCTTATATAGACAGGTGTGCGCCTTTCCAAATCATGTCCAATCAACTGAATTTACCACAGGTGGACTCCAATTAAGCTGCAGAAACATCTCAAGGATGATCAGGGGAAACAGGATGCACCTGAGCTCAATTTTGAGCTTCATGGCAAAGGCTGTGAATACTTATGTACATGTGCTTTCTCAATTTTTTAATTTTAAATAAATTTGCAAAAATCTCAAGTAAACATTTTTCATGTTGTCATTATGGGGTGTTGTGTGTAGAATTCTGAGGAAAAAAATGAATTGAATCCATTTTGGAATAAGGCTGTAACATAACAAAATGTGTAAAAAGTGATGCGCTGTGAATACTTTCCGGATGCACTTTATATGGTGCTCTATCCAATTGTTCTTTATATGCCTTGACTTTTTACCCACTAAGCAATCACTGTTACTTTTAGCTATTCGTTGCTATGATGCCAGTTATTTACTTACAGAGTTGCCAGTGTCACCTATTGCTTAATGCCCTGCCTTCCTGAAAATTGTTTGATTACAGATAACAAGAAGAAGTATAAATACAAGTAACTTTTCCAAATGCTCCCCAAATGCTCAGCTACTTTTGCTCCTGTGCAGGCAAAAAAAAAAGAAAAAAAAACTTTTAAAGGGGGAAAAAATTTAAAAATTTCCCCCTTAGTGGCAACCAAAAACAGTTCTTAGAAGTAAAACATATCTTTCAATTAACCCTCACACCTCAGAACATAAAACTCTCAGCAGTTCCTCTTCCACTCGCTAGGATGATGTTAGCAACATCAATATGTTTCAGTCACCAATCAGTGATCAGTGAAATATATATTATTATTATCATAATCTAAAAACCTGTTCATCCCTGCACTGCCTACAGTGCACAGCAGTCACTCATCTGTATCAAAATTTGAGCACTGAGTGCTTCAATTTCCTCATAGACTTGCTTTTACAAATTGCAGGGCTTCCTAGCATCTTGGCTACTAAGGACAAAACCACTGGATTGAAATTTAGGGATACATTTTTCTGTTATTCACACTGTTTTAACACCAATCCTATCTCTCTTTCCTGGACAAATAACATATCAATAAACAAAATAGACCAGCTGATTTTAATTCAAAGTGACAAGAATGCCACAAAGTGGGTGGCTCAAAAACACAGCCCAAATACTTCCTAAAATTTGGCATGAACACTGAAATGGGAAGTTATGTGGTAAAAGATTGGTGAGAAGTGCTTACTAGACAGTCTATTCAAGTCAGTGAATTATTATTAATACTTAAGAATAATATTCCACCTGCAGATGTTTACCACACCCATGAATGCATCACTTGTTAGCCCTAAGCTGGTTTACATTACCTGTTCAACCTCTTTACTCACATTCAACTGTCATTGAGGAATCTGAGTTTTTGCGTCAATTCTCAAATTAATTTTTATTGAATATTCACATTGCTCTGACTGGGTAAAAGCTTTTTCTGAAAAAGTTAATTTAAAAAATGCAGTTTTTGCTGTTCTTATATTCTTTCACTCTGTTTCATTCTGTTTGCTTACATAACATTTCTAAGACCATTTCTATTTTCTTAACCATTCTGCCACAAAGTTTATTTTCAATAATGCATATTTTAGAACTCACGTTAATGCAATACATTAACACAATATGTGGAAGTTTGAACTAGAACTTACATTAATACAATAGATTAATACAATATATGGACGTTGGTCTCTGTGTGGTTAAAGAAAACAAGCTACTGTATATGAAAACGATTGCAAACAAAAGAAAATTTCAAATGTGTGTCAAAATGCCATGAAGCTAACAGATTAAACAACAAGCAATCAGGACACCTGGACCATCACACAAAGCCTAAATGAACTATTTTCAAACACACCATATTGAACTCAGCACTCAATCTTGTTTCTGTCTTTTTTTCTTGTGTAACTTTTCTGAATTGAACCTTGTATCTTTTAGCTCAGTCAGTTAGAATCCTGAAAAACAAACTGCTAGACATATTTTTTAGAATTTTGGAGCTTGGAGTAATTGTGATTAGGAGGGACTTCAGCCTGGGATATACGGATATAATTCAAACATTCATTATTCATTAAACAATTATTGATTATTCATCTAATTATTTTTAAATCTACATGAAGAAAAGGCTTCTTAAGTAGGATGCGTACTCTGCATAGAAAAGGGAACAGAAAATAAGAAAGAAGAATAGGAGAGAGAAGATCAACACCCAAATGAATGGCTTCTGAAGTTCCAAAGACAATGTGGACTCAACAAAAATCTAAAGAAGCTCTGCACCTAGATTTCAAAGGACTTATCTTCCATCACCTATATTTTCTCTGTTTGAGTTTTAAGACTCTTTTCAAATATATTTCCTACTTTTGCTACTATTGTTTTACTGTGTTATATTAAGTTTACTTTATAGTAATATTGATTTTAGAGGGTATGATTGGGTCAATGTATATTGTTTAAGGGGTGCGGAGGATATTCTCACAGGGGTTAGCAGCTGAGGAGGGTTGCCTTCAATAGAAAACAGTGTGATGAGTGGGCACCTGCTTTAGTGATTGGCACAGGTGTAGTTTATGTTTGATGTCTTCATGTCTGAGGACAATCATTTGGTCTGTTTATGCCAGGCTAGTGTTCATCTTTATCTGATGCAGCTGTCCATGTGCAGATAACACTTAACATATGCGGTACTATAAAGCAGCTATATAAAGAACAGGTAAATTTCCATGATAAAACAGCGTTCGTGGTAAATAAAATCATTAGAACATTACAACAGTTATGAGAAGAGCAGGTCATTCATTTTAACAAAGCTTGCCAATCTTATTCATCCAATTTCTCTAAAATATTACCAAGTAGAAGCTTTGAAGGCCTCAGAATACCACTGTGTACCACAAAACATGGTAACTTATTTCATGTGTAGAGAAAAACTTCACATTTGAGTAAAACTTACTCTTATCAAGTTTCCATCTGTGTTCCTTTGCTGTTGTCGAAGAACTCATTTTAAAGTAACACCTATGATCCATATTACTAATTCCATTTGTAAATTTAAACATTTAAATCATGTCACCTCTTTTCTTTTCCTTCAATTTTTTCTCTTAACGTCCTGGATTAAGTCTAGATATTTCAACTCTGGAGTTTCTTTTCTTTTGCTATGTATTTTTTTGCCATAAGGAAACCAAAACTGCATGTAGTACTCCAGATAAGGTCTCACTAGTGAGTTATACAACTTAAACATAACCTCCCTTGACTTGTACTTCACACATTAGGTATCTCGCCTGAAGAAGGGGCCTGAGTTGCCTCGAAAGCTTGCATATTGTAATCTTTTTAGTTAGCCAATAAAAGGTGTGATTTTACTTTAATATTAATTATCTAAATCAATGCTGCCCACTATGCTGATGTGTACTGATAATGGAGTGTTATAGCAAGTGTTATTATCAGGCAAAACAGGGGAGACTAACAATCCAGAACTAAATCTTAATCACCAGACACTCCGATTGATTGATAATCGTTGCTAAATTCAAAACCCAAAAGATTTCTTTATCTTTCACTAAACTCCAATATGTAATCCTAAATTCAAAGCCAACAAAATGCTATAGAATTCCACAACCTAAAATAAAAAAAACATTAAGGAAAGCATTCGCTATATGTTTTGGTGTAATCTTGGATGCTGGCAAACGCATGGCACCAGCTTTTTGGATTATTACCTTGATGACATCACATAGTGTGACACCTGGAACTACACTGCCATCAACATGCCATCATATCAAAATAACAACGTGGTTAACTATAATAACCAAAACATGATAAATATGTCAAAATGATGCAAAAAATGAAAACTAATGAAATAAATAAATTTTCCATGATATAAAACCCTGAAATAAAACAACAGTGCTAGGAAACAACAAAAGAATTGTGCAGAATAAAATAAGCCAGTGTGTTGAAGTGGACTTAGGACTTCAAACCCAGAGGTTATGGGTTCAAATCCAGCTACTAAATGTAATGTAATCAAATGTTGGTAATATTTGATTACTATATGGTTGTGAGACATGGACGCTATCCTGTGACCTGAGATGAAGACTGGACTCCTTCGGTACTGTGTCTCTTCAGAGAATCCGTGGGTACCGCTGGTTTATCTTTGTGTCAAATGAGTGGTTGCTCACAGAGTCCCGAATGAGGCACATTACCTGCACTGTGAGGGAGCGTCAGATACGGCACTATGGCCATGTGGCACGATTCCCAGAGAGTGATCTGGCTCACAGGATTCTCATTGTTGAGGACCTGAGTGGCTGGACCAGGCCAAAGGGACGCCCAAATAACATCTGGCTGTTGCAGATAGAGGGTCATTTCCTGAGAGTGGGACTGGAACGTGTGTCTGAAGAGTTGCCACCCAGGATCCCTAGCTGTTTTGTTGTGTGGTGGGTGTGACAACCCGCTGTAGCAGTGCATGCTCCCCAACCTGAACCTGAACCTTTTGTTAATCAAATTGGATAAAGGAGTAAGTCAAATAATAAAGACAACACACAATCATGACATCTGGATGTAGAAAGTGAAGGGCTCACTGTGACTCCCAGGTCCTTCTCATAAGGCATGCTTTCAAGCCTACCACTCAAATTTAACATTTTTACCTCCTATGTTTAATACCTTGCATCTATTAGTTACATTAAATTCCATTTGTCTGCATTTTGTAATGATTCCACTTAAGCCAGATTTTCTATCACTCCACCCTGTTTGGTATGTCTGCAAAGTTAACTATCTTGTTAGTTTGCTCATAAAGATAATTAAAAAGAGCAGCAGCAGTACCTATCAATAGCACCTGATGAGCCCAATTCTCTTGATTCACTAACACAATATCTGACTTGTATTTCTGAATGGATGAATAGTAACTTTCTCAAGCTAAATAAAGAGAAAACTGAAATCTTAGTGATTGGCAATAATGGATACAATGAGGCTATTAGAAATAAACTGGATACATTAGGATTAAAAGTAAAGACAGAGGTAAAAAGCTTAGGGGTAACTGTTGACTGTAACCTGAATTTTAAATCGCATATTCATCAGATCACTAGGACAGCATTTTTTCACTTAAGAAACATAGCAAAAGTTAGACCTCTTATATCATTGAAAGATGCTGAGAAATTAGTTCACGCGTTTGTTTTCAGTCGACTAGATTACTGTGCCGCAATCCTCTCAGGAATACCCAAAAAAGACATAAATCGTTTGCAACTAGTGCAGAATGCAGCTGCTAGAATCCTAACTAGGAAAAGAAAATCCGAGCACATCTCTCCAGTTTTGATGTCACTACACTGGTTACCTGTGTCATTCAGGATTGACTTTAAAATTCTGCTTATGGTTTATAAAGCCTTAAATAATCTCGCCTCATCTTATATATCGGAATGTCTGACATCTTATATTCCAAATCGTAACCTCAGATCCTCAAATGAGTGTCTCCTTAGAATTCCAAGAGCAAAACTTAAAAGAAGTGGTGAGGAGGCCTTCTGCTGTTATGCACCTAAAATCTGGAATAGCCTGCCAATAGGAATTCGCCAGGCTAATACTGCCTTCTGCAATTCACCAATTGCCAAGAAGTACTTAAAGGTTTCAAGTTATCTTAGCCTTTAAAGTACGCACATCAACACTTTATTTCTTCTCTGATTTCAGATGGATTACAGCTGCTAAGTGGAAAGCTTTACATCCTGCTGCATTGACGACCAAAGAACCCAGCCTCCAATCATTCATTCTTTGTCCATCAACTCTAAACTTGACCTCTGGATCATCCTTCCAGGTCTACAAGGATGTGTTCATGCTATTAAACTGTTCTTTTCTTTGGGAAAGATTCCTGTTCTGCACCGTGTCTCCAAGTAATCGGTTTTTGGAAATGTTACTGTCTGAAGTCTTTCTTTTTAATTTTGAGAATACTGTACATTAGTTTATTACTTTTATTACTATCATCATACAACATTTCAGGTGTTTATGTCATTTTGATGGTCTATTCATATTAAGGCAGAATGAATGTGTGGTATTAGTATTTTGTTCTCTTGCTGTTTGGGGCTGTTTTGAGTGGACAGTGGCCGCTTAGCTCGTAAATGATTGTGAGATTCAACTGGCATTGCTTTACTTTAATTGCCATTTACTTTACTTTACTGGTGGCTAGGGAGATAGGAAGATGATAAGAAGGGCATTGGACCTTGTTTCAGGGCTGGGCGGCTTTCATTATATAACAGGTGCTTTGCCAGTTGCAGCTGTTGTTTAACATTATACTTTCATCTATTTTTTTTGTGCTGTCTCTCCCTTGATACTGGCTAATCTCTTTTGTCCCTTCCTTGAATGTGTAATATAAACTCCCCATATCACTGGTCGTGCTGCCATGCTGTGCTACATCACTTGAGACTCATCTTAAAGTGCTGGAACTGACAAGACTTTTGAATAGATGGTACACTCCTTTCTTATTTCACTCAACATTCCTTCAAAACTTGGTGTTCGTTTGCTACAATATCTGATTACTCGTTGTGCCTGGAGATGGATGCTAATGCTGTTATAAATCTAATCCATACATTTGACTGCTCACCCGCCCCAATTTAAAACATATTCCTCCATCCACTAAAGTGCTTGCACCAAGAAAAAAGTTCTCTACCTGACTCCTCTCCTTTGTCTCATTCCCTTCATCAAAAAGTGCAGAAACATCTGAGAATTTCTGCAAATGACATGACCTTGTGTTATATTTATAGTCTGTGGTGTACATAGTGAAGAGAAAAGGAGACAGGACTGTTCCTTGTGGTGTACCTGTGTTGTTCACATCCTTGTCAGAAACCTAGTTCTTGAGTCTCACATACTGCTGTCAGCCAGACAGATAGTCTTAATCAAAAAAGTAATCCTAATCTTATTCAAAAAAGAAAATGTGACTACATTTCACCTATGTGCTTTAGAATTGACTTTAAAATATTAACTATTAATGGTATGAGAAGTTTTAAATAGTCTTGCTCCTTTCTGTATTTTGGAATGCCTATCCCCTTGCCTTTCTAGTCATAACCTTAGATCTTGGAATAGCACTCTACTTGTTTCAAGAGCTAGAGAAGGGTATCACTGCAGCCAGGATCCAAATGTCAAGTAGGAGGGTTAATGTTGACTGGGAGGGACTACAGTGTAGAGTAGGAGGGGTTTAAAGACTGTGTCACAAACTTGACCACAAGTTTGGGGCAGCCACCCGTATAATTAGTTTCTTGGCTGCAAAATTACAAACAAAAGATAGCACTGGTGTGCACAAATCAGAGTCCAAAACAGAACTCAGGGAATAAGGAAAAGGTGGAGGCTTTTAAAGGGGAAGACAGAAAGTGAAGTCAGAGGGGTCGGGCTCATAAGGGTCTTCAGCCATAGGCTCGAACCCAGATGTGACATGATGTGACCGACAAGGTCTTCCTCCATAGGCTCGGACCCAGAAGTGACGTCAGCAGGGCCAGGTGGATTCTCCTGTGTATGGTCTGCAGGAAAGCAAGGAAAAGAATCAGTGCACTCTGCCACATCCCGGTCTGACTCAGAATTGCCCTTACTCAAGCCCTTTAGCTGCCTCCCATATGCACGTGTGTGACAACTGTTAACATCTGATTGGTCATTACGTAAAGTGAAATGAAATCTCTTGTCATTGTGCATGCTGCCTGACACACAGGACCAAACTCTGGCTTGAAATACCAGCCTAGGATTCGCCTGTGCAAAAAAGCATGCTAAAATAAATTAACACTTTTATGTTTTTTTTTCTGTCTTTATTCCTGTATGATCTAGTGATACCCGTGTAAAAAGTAGAATGACACACCTAATGTTTTGGTCACCTGGCAGTTCAGGCTGACAGTGCAAATCATTCAAGTAATTCAAACACTGTTCCCCTTAATGGGAAGGATGGCCTGCATTTCAACTGTCAGCTTATGAATCCAAAGAACTGTCTGCTAAGTGCATTTTCTAGCTGAACACCAGAATTCCTGAAGCCTACGAAAAAACTCATAATCCCGGGCCACCTTAAATTCCTTTGCACCTCTCCTCATCAGCGTCTTTTGTTTTCCAAATGTGTCAATCAGCACAAGCAGCAAGCAGCCTGCAATGTCATAACCTCCCCCTCCCAAAGTATGGAGCAAAAAGTTCTTCCCAGTTGAAGTCTATTGAGGTGTGAGGTGTCTGGAGTTATATAGGGTAAATAATACAGTATATCGTTATTTGGAACATATGCATTTCATGTGTGTTCCGTGTTTACAATGATCTGTGTAAGTGTAGCATGACAGGAAATGCAAGGCAAGAAATGCTGAACACATACCTAAAACAGAAACTTTTTCCATGTTATACTTATAATGACGTGAAGTGTATAATGTGTGGAGACTTTAGTCCAAATATCAAATAAACATGTGCGCTTTTATTCAAGAATATAACCAATTGACATAAAGTTGATCTGTATTCTTAAATGGTGCAGAGGTAAGAACTGCTGCCTTATAACCAAAAGGTTGCTGGTTCGAGTCTTTGCGCTCCGTGTTTTGAGCAGTGAGCTGCCATTATTATTACTGTAATATAATTTAAACATACATTTGATCTGAGTCTGTAACACCCAGTGTAAATTTTGGCTACTTGTAAAAGTTAGCCCTTTTTTTATTATTCAGTTTTATTCTGTCAGTGACGTTCACGTTGTACAATGAACTTGCCTGTCCCTCTCTGAGTTGATGGTGTTTATCTCCATCCTTTTCACAAGAGCAGCAATGAGCACAGTTGGTGCTGTGGTTGATGCCTGCTCAGAACTATTTGTTGTACCGGCAATAAAAGATACAATGTCCCGTGACCTCTATCACACTGGACAAAGGCTGTTCTTGGTCTAGGTCTATGTTTTGGGAACACTGCTTAACTTTTCTTGTACCTGTCAATTCTATTTAAATTGTATATTTTCTCTATTATACATAGCATAAGCTGTGAAAACGTCAGAATATTTATGACAAACTTTTATTTTGACAACTTCATGTGTGGCATTCTTTTATTTTGAAAACTTCATTCTACCCATCAAATATGTCCCTTCCCCCTCGTTATTGACCCTCTTACTCAATATTCAGCTCCTGGCTGCAGAGATACATCCCTGAAGAGCTAGGCATAAAAGAAGTGGTAAGGTGGCCTTTTTCTGTTATTCACCAGGTCAACACTATGGATAATTTTAACACTAGAATCCCTGAAGACTACAAAAAAAGTTGTAATCACATGGCATTGCACATGTACTTTATCAGCATGCCCATGTCGATCAAACACAGGAAGCTCTGCAGTCTACTTGTGACTTTATGCTGTAGGTAGGTAAGTAAATAAATATAGGTAAACAACATTCAATGTGGCTTTTATATAAGTAACTGTGAGGGAATAAACACACAGAAACTCAAGTTAAGAGTTGGGGACCCTCCCCGTATACTGGATGTAGCGTCCAGTACCAAATACAGGTCAAACTGAAAGTAAATTTGACAAAATAAAGTTCCCTCTTCGCTTCTTTTATCCATAACAAAAAGAAAGTGCAATCAACGGGGAGGAAATGCAGTGGAGAATGGAGCTGACATCAAACACAGTGGCCAGAGATGACCTCAGAAGTGGGGTTGAGGGACTGCAGTCATTGGGGCCGTCCGGAAGCATGGTGACTCCACGGAGCCAGCCGAGGAGTCTTTTGTGTGAATGGGATGTGATGACCAGTATGGTAGTTTTATCCTGTTGTTTTTCTGTTGAGTTAAGGAAAGAAAAGCATTAGTACCTCGTCTCATCCCCCTGTCCTTTGTTCTTTCACGCGCGATTGAATCTTTTGACTGTCCCCTAAGCGCGCGTGTGTGGCAGTAACATATAAATATTATTTTTTATATAAAGACCATCAAAAGACATAATCACAAAAAGAACTTTGCTCGATACCTTGGCTAGCTTTGTATGCCTTGCTGTTTAATTGAAGGACATGCATGTAGCAGATTCAGTGACAGGATGATACCCAACCTCTTGCTGCATCCAAACGGTGCCATCTTTTGCCTTTACGCCTGGTGCAGCTGCATTGTTCCTATGTGTGAGTGGACGTTTATTGCTTGGGATGTAGAACCCTCATCCTCATATCAGTTCACCTCTGTTATAGTACATCTTTATTTGAAAACTAACAGTGTGTAATGGCTAACCCCGACACAGACAGACATAGGACACAACTTCAAAACACACACAATATTTATTTTCTTTTTCTCTTGTGGGAAACGTCTTGCCCCATTTCCCACAAGCCAAACACAATCCCCAGCACACAGCACAAAAAATCAATTCTTTTCTTCTCTCTCTCATTTTTCTTATTCTTTCTCCAGCACTCTTCCTCGGCAAGCTTCGTTTCCCTCCTCCCGACTCTGGCTCCCGGAGTGGTGTCTGCTGGCTACTTTTATAAGGCACCCGGAAGTACTCCAGGTGCTTGTTGCCCTACTTCCGGTTGTGGTGGAAGAGCTGTTCTACAGGGCTCAGCAGCCATCACAGTACACCCTGGCAGCACTCCCAAATCCCAAAAGGGCTGTATCCAGCTCCAAGTCCCATGAAGTCCTGTGGGAGTCAGAGACACCGCTGCAACCCAGGGGGGCTGCCATTTAGCACTCTGGTGAGGGTAACACTCTGGATACGTTGGCTCCCCCGGTCCTTCTGTCACAAGTGTCAGATCGGGGGGAGCATGAATGTGACAGAGAGAAAAAAACGGAATAATAAAAAACAACATCAACCTTTACAAGTACCATAAATTTACACCGGCTGTTACAGACTGAAATAAAAGGTACATTTTTATTCTATAACAGTAACAATAAGAGCAGCTCACTATTCAAAAAGGTAAATGCAGGACGGACCCAGAACCAAACCCACAACTTCTTGATTATGAGACAGCAGTTCTTACCTCTGCACCAGCCAAGCAAATATGTTGGTGTTTTCCCCTAACCCATTTTGTTTTTCTTCAGTTATATTCTTGAATAAAAGCGCACTTGTTTTGCTATACTTGTACCATTTGTGAAAGTGTTCATTTGATATTTGGACTTCAGTCTTCACATATTATACACTTCATGTCAATATTTTGTTATTAGTACTATAACATGTAAAAAGTGAACATGTTTATTTGATATTTGGACTAAAGTCTTCTCACATTATACACTTCACGTCATTATAAATATAACATGTGTAGAAGAAGAATGTTCTCCTCAGCACCATGTATTTTGTGTGTTTAGTAAATTAGAATCTTTATAATAACTATTTTGTAACTTGCCAGTGAGAGACGCTTTGGCTTATGAACTAACAAAAATATGTTATTCCAGGGTTCAGGAGAAATAGTGTCCACATGAATAAAATCTAAGCTGTTTCTTGTTTTCCCTTTCTCAGAGTGAATGTTTCAGGGACAAGGTCACAAGGCTGCAGAAAAGTTCATGTAGTTTATGCAAAGGCGTCTCTCCTGTGCTTAGCTTCCAAAACACAGATAATGCTTAGCTCAACAGACATATTGTTTAACTTTACTGTTTTGATAAAGATGTTCTTTCTGTCTTATTAATCATGAGATGCTGAAGTATAAAAAACCCCTCCTGGCTTTTGATCAGGGTTCAATTGAGCTTTGCGGCAATAAGTTATACTCTTTTGAATCTCTACTTACTGCGACTCCGAATGAATAAATAAAGTGAATTGAGAAAATATTATCTGTCTGCTTTTCAGTGTGCCTTTTTCATCCACACATGGAAAAAGTCTCTGTTTTAGTTATGTGTTCAACATTTCTTGCCTTGCATTTCCTGTCATCCTGTATTTACCCAGATTGCTATAGACACGGAACACACATGAAATGCGTCTGTTCCAAATAACGATATGTTATTTACCCTCTATAACTCCAGGCACCTCACACACAGACTTGAGAAGGGAGAGCTTCAGCTGTGCAGTGGAAGAGATGGGATAGCAGGCTGCTTGTTGCTTGTGCTGACTGACACATTTGCATAATAAAGACACCGATGAGGAGGTTCGAAGGAATTTAAGGTGGGCCAGGATAACGAGTTTTTTCGTAGGCTTCAGAGATTCTAGTGTTAGAAAACTCTTAAAAATACAATTTAATTTTTTTTTCTAATCTTCATGGATTTACAGTCTTTACTAATCTAATCTCTATTTTTCTCTGTTTTCTTTTCTGCTTGTTTTTTTTTTTTTTTGTGATGACATTTCATGCCAGCACCACCTCATCAAGGCAGTATGCAGCCACCTGTGATGCACAAATGAAGACGGGTGACTCACTGCATCGTATCCTCTGGGATGAACCCTGAAAACAATGAGGAATGACTTAAGAACAGTTATTTTAGGTAAACCACGTACTGAGGGTTAAGCATGATTTTGTATTTTTGTATACCTTGTTCAGAAGTTTTTTTGTTTTTTTTCCATCCTTCCGGCCATTAGTCCTTATCATCATACTCATCTTTAGAGACTTACAATATGATACTATACTGTATATATGGGCTCTACTTTTCTATTAATTATATATTTATGTTATATTTTTGTTATTATTCTTAACTAATTTCATTTAGTTTTCCTTTTCTTGTGACTATTACTTTCACATTTTGTGAATCAGCTACATCCTGTGTATGAAAATGTGCTATGGAAATAAATGTTGCTGTTATTGGAGAAGGCAACACAAAATGGACTTAGTATCAGATCTGTAGTGTCATTCCTGTTCACTAGATGTTTGTGGTACTTACCTCCATGTATTTTGGTAGTGTCCAAGCATATCCGCCTTTTTCCTTTTGTCTTTTTCTTTACTGTCAATTGTTTTGTTTCTTCTCAAAAGACACTCTTCTTGCTGGGTACATTGGCTGCTAAAATCATTGTTACGTCTAGATGGAAATCCCCAGAGTTGCCGACTGTTCAATAATGGGTTGTTTCATTTTCTAATAATACATTTAGAAATGTCCACTGGCAAAATTTATAAAGCTTCTTCTAAATCTATGGCAGCTGATGCACTAAAATCCAACATAACCTGGCTCTTATTGTATTCTTATTATGAGTCTCCTTTTTCCCTTTTTATAACACCCCCCCACCCCATCTTTTGCTGTTAATTTTTGTTGTGGTCTTACTTATCTTTAGTTGAAACTCCAGACCGCTACTAGGGGTGAGGAAGGGGACTAGGAGGGCAGGGATTGGGGCTTGTTTTTGTTCATTTTGCTTTTTGGCGTGAATTTCACAATGGGGTTGGGGAAGGGGGGAATATACGTCCATTTCTTTGAGGCTTCATTCCCGGGTAAGGAATCATCTCCGCTGGTTGGGGTGTCCATCCATCCCTCAGGGCAGATTTGTCAGGCTGCGACCTCCTTCCTCCTCTTGGTTGGGATGCCATTCTGTACTCTTGGGGCCTCCCATCTGGGTAAGGGATGCCTGTCCATTCTGTGTGCCACCTACAACAGTCATATTGTTTATGGTGTATGATGTACAGGAAAATAGCTTTTGAAGTGCAAACATCCAGAGAAAAACTAGAAAATAAAGTTAGAACTGAAGGGCAGGGACAACATCTTTCAAATTGCTGTAAACATGTTAGAAAATTTTATTAACAGATTGAAACAAAGAGATGGTTTTTTTGTAAAATAAAATTGAGTATGATAATAAAAGAGTTTACTGCTGCTTGCTCACTCCCTCACAAAATCCACATTTACTACAATGGCTGAACAAATGAGTGCTGTTGTCACATTTTGCACATTTTGTTTGCACTGGTCCACCCATTTAGAGCTCGAGTGCCAAGATGTCAGGCACAAACAACCTCACCCATGGATCCTATTGTCACTCAAAGTCTTGTTTGAAAATGTTGAAGGGCAGCTGTTTTTTAAGAATACTAAATTAGAATTTAAAATGAAGACATGCTGTTTTTTTCTCTGATGTTCAAGTGTTTGTTTTTGCCCCATTTTGCAAAGCATGTGTATGTATGGACTAGTATTAAGTAAAACCCTGTAAAATATACCTCATAGTTAATATAGCTGATTTAAAATATAGATGGATAAATATTTAATTATTTTTACTCTGATTTTGTTCTCCTACAAGTATAATGCTCTGTATATGGGACAGGGCCTTGGCTATTGTCTTGTTTTTAAAATGACAACAAAAAGTAAATGTATTAAAATTAGGACCAGTAAACTTGTAGGTAGCCCTAGAGACATCAGTGTTCTGTCCTCACTATTCTGATTTCTAGATTATATGAAGCTGAAGTCTATTCTGATTGTATCAGTGCAAGTTAGGAACTAACACTGGTCTCGATAGTGATGTTAGAGATATGTGAACAAAGGTGACACATCCATATTTTTCCAGCATTTCAAAGAATGGAAATGCCGTAAATGTGAAAGTTACATTTCTCACCACAGGCAAAGGGCATAACTTATTATTTATAGACATTAAGCAATTGAATAACAAAGAAGTCCTTAAGGCAGGGCAGGTTAATTTGAATTCCTCAAAGAAGACAATATATATAGTGTATACACTGTGACAGGAACACTTCACTGTAATGGCAAGCTAAACTCTTTGGAAGGGTGAAGCTCTTTCTATAAATGTCAAAAGATAAGCAACACGTCTTACATTAGGCATGTGGAAGCCCCAAAAAATAAACTGAAAGTATAATGATTTAGGGATTATTAGAACTGCTTTACTGCAGCAGAAACCAAGGGTTGATTTTCTGAGCCGGCACAGTTTGCATGGACTATTAGATCAGTTTTGATGAGAAATGGTCATTTAACCTTGACAGTCCAATTCTCCTTGATTCTCCAGTGTAACATTATATTAAGAACTGAAGATCCCTAAAGTCCTAGTCTCTACTGCTCTGCTTGGTAATTTATTACGTATGTTTAAGGATATCTGTGTGAGGAACTTTCTAACATTTGTGCAAAATTTATCCTTATCAAGTTTCCAGCAGTGTCCCTGTGTTCTTAATGAAGAATTTATTTTAATCTTAGAGCAGGGATCTACTGTACTAACTCCCTTTATAATTTTAAAGATTTTAATCATGTCACTTCTTACTCTCTGCTTGCTTAAAGTGAAAAGGCTTAATTCTTTCAATCTTTCTTCATAGCTCATGCCTCTCAGTCCTAATCAACCTAGTCTTCCTCCTCTGAACTTTCAATACTGCTGCTATGCCCTTTTTGTAATATGCAAAACAAAACTACACACAGTATTCCAGATGAGGCATCCTTCTAGCCTTCTGTACACTGTCTGGATGTAGATAACGAGGAGTCCATTTTGACTATTAGTTCCATCTTATAAGGAGTACTTTCAAGTTTCAAACTTCCCTTTGTGTATTCAGATCTAACATTTAACATCCTATGTATCATACTGTCACATTTACTTACAATAATTTTCAACTACCTCAAATCTGCGTGTTTTTGTGTTGTTCCAATCCATCTATAATTATTCAGCCAATTCTAGATATCTCCTCTTCCTCTTACTTTAGTTCTTCAAACTTGACCGTCGTGTTCTTTATTTTCTTGTCTAGATCACCTACATGTAATAAAATAAGCAGTGGCACAGCACTGATCCCTGAAAAGGTTCCTCTCACTATAACCCTCTGCTCTTGGTGTTTAAGCCAAATGTGTACCCATCTACACACAATGCATTGAATGACCATTGCTTTTAATTTCAACTACTAACCTCTCATTTGGTCATGAGGTCGCTGGAAAGGGGTGTGTGGCGCTCCCAATATCTATGCAAAAGGACGGAGGTCCAAGTCTTTAGAGTCCTGGTGCTTCCTGTCTTGCTATATGGTTGCGAGACATGGACACTATCCAGTGATCTGACACGAAGGCTGGACTCCTTTGGTACTGTGTCTCTCCGAAAAATCCTTGGGTACCGTTGGTTTGACTTTGTGTTGAATGAGCGGTTGCTCACGGAGTCCCGAATGAGGCACATTACCTGCATTTTGAGGAAGCATCAGTTATGGCACTATGGCTATGTGGCGCATTTCCCCGAGGGCAATCCAGCTCGTAAGATCCTCATTGTTGGGGACCCGAGTGGCTGGAACAGGCTAAGGGGTCGCCCATGTAACACCTGGCTGCAGCAGATAGAGGATTATTTCTGGTGGGTGGAACTTTAACGCGTGTCTGCCTGGGGGGTTGGCAACTGGGATCCCAAGTTGTTTCATCGTGTAGTGGGTGCAGCAACACACTGTACCAGTGCATGCTCCCCAACTTGACTTGACTTGACTCTCATTTGGTACCTTATCAAAAGTCTTCTGAAAATCAAAGTACATAATACCATATGCACCTCCCTGATCGTATGCTTTCCTTGATTCCTCAGAATTCCAGCATATTAGTCAAACTGGCCTATAGTCACTTGGTTCAGCCCAATCACCATTTTCACACAATAGGATAATATTTGCTAGCACTTGTTCTTTAGACATTTCCACAGTGGGCAGAAACTTTTTGAAAACTACATCTGAAGGATTTGTGAAGGACTGGGTGAAATGAATTTAAATTGATATTGTGATTATTTTGATCCATATTGCAGGATTTGATATACGTTCTATGACTCAGGCGCCGCTGCGAGTGGCAGCTATTCCAGCAGCTCTGTGAATTACTTCATTTTTCTACCTTTTTCTCTATTTCACTGTTAACTCCTACCACTTTCTTTTATGTGGACTCGTTCCCTGGTTTTGTGAATTTCCCCTTGGGATTAATAAAGTATCTATCTATCTATCTATCTATCTATCTATCTATCTATCTATCTATCTATCTATCTATCTATCTATCTATCTATCTATCTATCTATCTATCTATCTATCTATCTATCTATCTATCTATCTATCTATCTATCTATCTATCTATCTATCTATCTACTTTGATATGTTCTCAAAATAACTTAAAGATTGAAGTTCAGTACCATATAGACATGCATTTTCTGTACAAAGTCCAAAACATGGCAAATTTTCTCACAATAATAACAAGACATATTACCAAAGGAAACTTTTTTCTACAGACTTTAGCAATTCCACTAGCAGCTCTGCCTTATAGTAATAGTTCAAATAACATGTTATTTTCAACCATTATTGTTTTAGATCTCTGCTATTCATTTTTGAGTTTCCATTGTTTGTACTATATTCAGCACCTTACTTGTCTTGCTAGAATCTGTGTCTACCAGCCAGCAAACAACCAATTTCTCTTTCTCTCTCTTTGTTTTATATAAAGAAAGACAAAGCTCTTGTTTCATTATTGCGATGATCACTGATCATGATAACATGTACATATCTGTTACACAGTCTGTATAATGTGTGTGGGTATTTATTTCGTAACAATTACAAGCATATTATGTATTTTATTTTATGCTGGGCAACTCATATTTTACTTTTTATGTTCTTTAAAGCTGCTTGAATGCTTCTTTATCTGCTGTATAGATTGGTTATGCACTTTACATGACCACCTAAAGGGAAGAACCTGTAAGGGAGAGGTTGAAATTCTGATGAGGGCAGTGACACCAAACCTCTGCAACTATTCAATGCAAATGTTCAGGGAGGTAACACCACCCTATTCAAATTTGCCACCATAAAATCACTATAAAATCCATTTCCATTTCATTAACAAATGTTTTATTTTCTTATTACTAACCTCTGCTCACAAAGTAATAAGGTTGTATATTTTCCTCCAATTATCTTAACAGATTCAAAGATCAACATAACAATATATTTATAAATGTTAATGTAAAATGAATTTGCTATACTTTGAAAATCTATTGGGCGGCAAGGTGGCAAAGTGGTAGCGCTGCTGCCTCACAGAAAGGAGGCCTGGGTTCACATCCCAGGTGGAGTCTGCATGTTCTCCCCGTGTCTGCGTGGGTTTCCTCCCACAGTCCAAAGACATGCAGGTTAGGTGCATTGGCGATCCTAAATATTGTCCCTAGTGTGTGCTTGTTGTGTGTGTGTGCCCTGCGGTGGGCTGGTGCCCTGCCCAGGGTTTGTTCCAGCCTTGTGCCCTGTGCTGGCTGGGATTGGCTCCAGCAGACCCTGTGTTAGGAAATAGAAGGTTGGGGACTGACTGACTGAAAATCTATTATTGTAATTAGAAAGCTCAATTCACCTGCTAAAGAAAAAATACAAACTCAAAATGAAAATACAGTGGCCAGTAATTCAGTTAACTCCATACACAAACACTGAATAATTCACACAAATGAAAACTATGAAGGTGACTTCTTTTATTCCTGCGTGTAGCATTTCAGTATAGAGCAGAAGGAATGGAGGGATGAAGGCTTATGCTGTGCAGACACGTCACATTTGGTGTGATGTCAGTTAATGGTTAGTGAAGTTATGTTACCACTGATAAAGGACAACTACATTTAGGGCACAAGTAAAGTGGGCAAAAGTGTGTTTTTAAATACGGTAAGTCACTTGCAGCTCACCCCCTCATATGGTATACAACAGAACAGCAAACATTTTATGGAACGTTGCTTAGCAGGAACAAGTATTGCCAGAAAGGCAGAAGCTCTGCATGGGCCTGGAATGCCTCTTCATTTGCAGTAATGTGTTTTACCTTAAGATGCTATAGTGTGAACAGCACCTGATTCTAACTCTTCCTCTTCTGATCCTAACTTCATTTTTTTTCGTTGCTCATCACTGCCAGGCAACATGGTCAGAGTTGACATACACTGGCATACAGTAGATAAGGAATTTTTTTTTTTATTGTCCAGAAGTAGTTGTGGAAAATCAAATAAAAGTGTTGAACATTACAATATTGGCTTTTGTCTATTGATTTTTCTTAAATATCAAATTGAGAATTTTATATATTACCCAGCCCTCAGCGTAATAAGTCGTCCATGGCTCTGTGCAGTTTTTAAAATAAATAACTGCGTCCCAAGAGTATGCAGGTTCACAATGGTTGCAGGTGTGTGCCTGATGGCGCTATTCTGGGGTTAGTTGCGGTGCTTGGCTGATCGCGCTCTCATGTGCAAAGTTGAGTAGATCAGTCTTTTTGCCTTTTCATTAAAGACCTCTGCCTCCTTGTTGACTACAATTCTGGTTCATTTTGGTTCTTCTGGTCCTTTTTTCCCCTTACAATAATCTAGAGACTGCTCATCTCAGTACAATGGCAAAAGGGCAGGGGTTTGAGGCACTACAGCAACCCCTTTCACTTTCTGCTTTGGGTCTTCTTTCACCTTTTATTGCAATATTTCTCTCCAACTGCCTTTCAGCTTTCCTACTATCTTTTTAACTATTGGTCTCTAGGCTTAGTGTAGCTTTAGATTTATTACTCTTATACACCTTTTTTTTCTTTTTTAGCTCCTTATTTATTCACTGCAGAGTTACTGTATCTTCACTTCTGTACTGCTTCCAATTTGTGAGATAAACTTCTTCAGCAATAAGTATGAAACACTTTATAACCTGTCCCAAATCTCCTCTACTATCTCTGCACATGAAATCCTATTTCCATTTATTTTATTTAGGCTTTGTCATATCTGCTTAAAATTTGCCCTTCCAAAATTAAACTTAAGAGTTTTCATTTTTGAATATGTACTTTGCTAAAACACTGTAAAATGTATTATATTATGGCCTCTAAATTCCCGTGGTTCAATCATATCTATCCCCTGAATACTATCCTAATTACCAAACTCCAGTCTGCATCATACTGTTCAGAGATTGTTAAGACATATCTACATTGCTGCACGATTTTGATCTGACATATAATCTATTCTTCATCTAAGTCTTAATAACAGACAAAAAGTATTTGGTAAAATAACACAAAAATGGACTTTTCCACATCAATCCAAAGTCTACTCTTTCACGTGAGAGTTTTACTGGGTAAGTAAGCAGATTTGTCTGTCAACTTCAGTTATGAATCCTATGTGACAGGGGTGGACAAAGTCAGTCCTGGAGGGCCGCAGTGGGTGCAGGTTTTTGTTCCAACCCAGTTGCTTAATTAGAAAACAATCCTTGCCAATAATTACATTTCATGTCTTGTTAGTGCTTTAACTCTGCTATGTCAGGTCATTCTCATATCCTAGATTTTTTTTTCCATTCTAAGGATATCATCCAAATACTTTGAAGTGTAAAACGGATGGGTAATTCTCAATCCTTCACTTTTTTCTCTTCTCTTTCCTTCCAAGTATTTAATTAAACCAAATAATGCACGATAAAGACACACAGGTGTAAAGGGTAACAAACAAAATGGATAACTTCTGGTTTCTTTTGTCATTTGCATCTTATTGCTAATAAGGAGCAATTAAAAACTGAGAATGCAGCTGTTTAAGACTAAAATAAGCAATAAGGGTTCAAAATCTTAACGAGGGAGATAACTAAAATGAAGCAGACGTGTTTCTAGAGCAATAAGTTCTTCTTATTAAGCAATTGGGTTGGAACAAAAACCTGCAGCCACTGCGGCCCTCCTGGAATGACTTTGCCCACCCCTGCTATATGACATATGTCAATTGTGATCTTTAGAGGGCGCTATTGAGCCCAATGTTGCCTATGAAACAAAAAAATGGAAAAAAACAAAACAAAATCTGCTCCTTGATGTGAGAATTTTACTGGGTTGGTAAGTATGTATGCTTGATACATTCACATCAGTCAGATACTACATAGATTTTACATGCTAGTTTACTAATGCTTAGTGTGCATTATTCAGGTTGCAGGTTGCATCATGCTTCAATATAATGTATATACTTATGAAGTACATGCTCTGTGTGAGTGAATTCATTATAAATGTGTGTGTACTATAGTGAATGTCAGCAGGGAAAATTTAATTTGCATTAAGTCAACCTGGCTGCTGCCAGTAATACTGTAAATACAGACAACAAAAATCAGTAGTAATCATACCAAAACAGTAAATTCTGAAGAAGAAATATGTTGGGAGCATGCACTGATAGACCATTGCTGCACCCACCACACAACAAACTACCTGGATTGGGACCCAAGTGCAGTGGGTGACACCTCAGCACCACCCTGGAACAGTGGGAGGTTTTTACAGTGGCTGGAGTGCCAGTCCTGCTACCAATCCCAAAAAGAAGCAATAGCTTTTTCAAAAATAGCACATCCACTACTTCAGGCCCACATGCCTTACCTCTGGCTATTACCTGAGGCCTCTACAATATAAAACTCTAGAATGAGCACACTTTATGCATACTAGGGACTTAAATAATAATAAAGTATGTGAATGTCTAGAATAACCAGGTCTTTTAAGGAGTCAAGGTTTACTCAAGTAAATGATGTATCCATCTGAAGAAATTTCTTGAGATAGACCAGTGTTTACGAGGAAGGAATAGGAAGAGAAAGCTACAATAAATGAGAAAAATCCAATATTATTGTTCTTTCTTGAGTAGTGGTTGAGCAACAAAACTCACCACCACAATAGTCAGTTCTCCTGTGTTAACACTCTCTGCAAAGCCTACAACACTACAGGATGTGACAAAGGACTTCAGAGCAAAGTGTAAGGACATATGTGCCTTATGTGATTGTGCAGGAAACTACTACTCCCTGAAATGTATGCTGATATCAGATGGTTATTGAAAGTATGCTTAGAGGACAGATGAAAAAAAATAAGAAACTTTATATGTAGTGATAAAGAATTCCACTTTTTAAAGAAAAGAAACAGCATTGTGTACACAAAGCATCACAGAGGCACAGGCTTTGTGGTGATTTCCAGCTGTTTGCAGCCATTGAGGAAACAGGAACTTCAGACTTATTTTGCTAAACTGGAAGAATCCTAACTCTCCTCTTTTAAGTCAGTGGGAAACCAATGTTTTATACTATTTGAAATTGGAAAAAATCAGATATTCAGTTAGAGGATCTGTACAGAATTTTTTAAAAACCTGACAGGATATAATCATATATATATAATATAATATAATAAGCTCTTAAAGCACTGAGGAAGCAGTTGCCTCCACATTTCTTTTTCTTCTCCATTCATCTCTACTGGCCTATTAAACTCATCAATTTAGGTATGTTTACAAGCCTTAAGTTTTACCCCATTGGCCATGCTCTCTCTGTCAGGGGTGGGGGTCGACTTGTTTTTCAATCCTATTTTTTGTAAAAATTGATCGATTTGTATGAATGATTACAATAAAATGAATAAAATTATATATATATAAAAAAATGTTAGAGTAAAAGATGGCTGAAAAATCAAAATTTGTGCATTCTGGATTGAAAGAGTCATGATCTGAATATGCCAGAAATGCTATAGCATTAATTGAGGAAAACGGTTCATTCAAAAGATAATCTGAAAGTATAATTTAATTGGAGCAGTTTTGTAAACAGAAATACAATTAAATAAATCTCCATACACACGTGAAGTGTCATTCCATTTCACATGCAATGTCCAGTGTGAAATGCAGCTAACAGGCAAAAATGGTGTTTAAATTCTTTTGGCATGTAATGCAAAAACACAGGCTAACATTATATGTGTGTGTATGTCTTACAAAATGCTGAAACAGTGTGTTTTTTAAAGAAAGAGACTAAAGAATGTAGGGTGATCACAAACTATTAGACACCTTACCTTATTTCAGTTAGAACATCTCTACACATGAGGGAGCTTCCTCATACTAGCAAACACTTGAACACTGGGATAATATGCACAGAGTGTATGTGTCTCGCACCACGGTACAGATGACTGATCCTCAAATGGTAAAAATTTGGCATATAGTTGTCATGAGTATTATTTTGCAGTGCAAAATGAGGAAGTAAAAAATTACCTTTGACCAGAAACTTTTTAATTAGACAGGTGCAACATTTACATTTTGTAACATTTATTTTGAGTAACAACTGTTACAAGATATAGAATGGGATTGAAAATTTTTATGAGGAAACGAAAGACCCGTCATTTATAAAGATTTATGAGGATTTGAGCCTGAAAATATGTGCACACCAAAAAAAGGAAAATGTGTACGGGGAAAAAAAAAATTGGATTTATAAAATGTATGTAAAACCAAAAAACCAAATGTATGCACATTTCTATGCAATTTACTCTTTATAAATCACAATTACCTTGTAAATATACATACAGAAAAGCATGTGAAATGCCGCCCTGAAAACATCCACATTTGGAGCATGCAAATCAACTTCATACATTTACAATTATGATGTGGCCAAACTTCATTGGCTGGTAGAGCAGCCTCGCTCCTGATGCATCAAGATCCCTCCTCTTGCATTCAACTTTATCAAGCTGTGCTCCACAACTGAGAGCACAAGATTATGTTAGGCATTATAGTGCCTCTCCTCTGTGTTTAGGGGGTCAGGGAAAGGCATAAGGTGCCAGCGTCTGAATGAGTAGCTGTGATTAACTGGCACAAGTAATGACATGATTGCTGTGACAATAAATAGAACAGGCCATGTGAAAAACTGAGGGTTCAGCCAGCTACCTTACCAACAAGCCAGCCATCACGTGCAGTACCAAAGGTCTGCCAAAGCTACTTTAGGTTGAATTAAGCCACTGAGACACAACGTTTGTTAGCCACATCTTGGCATCACAGGTGAATTAATGGAATGTAACTGCTTACAGTTACCAAAAGCAGCTACATTCTCACTAGGTTTCCTTATTGTAATATGAGTGCAGTAAAGTGCTCTGATTATGTTAGGAGAACCAGACACAATTGTCTTTTTATGTTGGCAAAAACATGTTATGTGTTATATGTATGTACTGTATACCCTCCCCACACAAAAATGATATATTGCCTCACCAGCTTGTTAATGGCTTCCAGCTCCAATGGTACATTAGGGTCGAAGTCTGGCTGTGATATTCCTGAGAACTGACAACAGGTAACAGGTAACTGATATAAACTGACGCAGCGGGAAACTGTTCAAGTGGGGACCTTTTTCACTGCTACACCGCTAAACACAGATTTGTTGCACTAGGGCTCTTTTTCACTGCTACACCATCAAATAGTGAGCAGTAGCATAGGTATGCCGCGCGGTGAAAATGGACAGAAAGCCGAAAAAAAGCAGTCATGTCTGTCGCCTGGAGATGCTTTAGTCTTAAAAGGTCAGATGTGTAAATACTGTTTCTATACTACTGGATAATACTGCAAGCCAAGTTGTACTTCTTTTATTTGTTTTCAATACAGTGTAATGTACCTGGGTACTGTGTAATAGTGTGATGACATTTTGACTTTATTCTCGACATTTCCACTTTAATCTTGACGCTTATGACGAGAATATATTCTTTTGACTTTATTCTCGTAATTTGTCATTAAAGTAGAACATCGTAAACTAAACTTCATCATAAAATGAATATTTAATTTACTAGATTTTCTCAAACCCTGTCATAAGTTATATAGCACATTAAATGCTTTGTGTTAAGTGATTCGTTCAGAAATGGGCGCAACTCTGAATGGATGGCATAATTAAACATGTATAACGAAGATATTTTTAAAGTTCTGAACACTCCGTGGGCTAAGTTTATAACTAGTTTTAATTTCACAAAGACGTTTATCGTGTGGTGATTGGTTATGTGGTTATGTGGTGAAAGAAAAAGGAAGGATAGGAACTGGGGTTTTGGTAGCCTACGTCAGATAGAGACAGCATGCATGCAATAAAGATAGCCCGCTCAGAAGAACATGTGTTCTGTGTTCGTGTCTCCGACCAGCAGATCACAAACCCAACATTTACACAATATTTAAGTTAAACCTGTGCGATAGCTATTCATACATCCAGTTTTTTGGAGCCTCGTCACACCTGCCATAAAGTTCTCTACACTGAACATACACCTGGGGACCCCTTACTGCAAGGGAGCAGCACTACCGTGCATGTGTAATACCTGCTTTAATGCATTTCATCATGAAAATGATATCAAGTATTTATCTTAGCATTCTAAATTTTCAGAAAGCAGGAATATCATGAAGTGAATGGATTCTGTATGGTGATCGCTGTCTCCTCTTAGTGCGGAGGAAGTCAGTTTAAGAAGCGTAGTGATTAACCACTGGGTCGGGGAACGCAACACAAAGCATTTAATGTGCTGCATTAATTTATGATGGGGTAAATTAAGTAATTGATTAAACATTGATTTTAGGAAGAAGTTTAGTTTACGACATTCTACTTTAATTATGAAGTAAACTATGAGACTAAAGTGGAAATGTCGACTTTAATCTCAACATAAACGGCGAGAATAAAGTGGAAATGTCGACTTTGTTCTCGACATATAGTTTGTTTTTTTCTTCCCAGTATAGCTTAGCTTGAAGCAAGGTCCATATTAATGCAGTTTGCCTAAATGATGGTTCAGCTGGTAAAGATGTCATCACCAAGTTGCACTTGTTGTATTTTATTTTAATTTGGTGAATACTGTGTAATGCACCTGGGCTTGAAGTCTTGAAGTAATAGTGCAACTATCAGTAATAATACTATTATTTATTTTATTGTTATTATTTATTAGTTTAAATATTATGCAGTTTAATGATGATTGTTGTTTAAAAAGTCACTTTAACGTGTCAGTGGACAGAGATTGTTAACATTAACAGAAAGTGTAGTTGGTTTACAAAAAATATTTACTATTTATTCCTTTTCTAAGACATATTCGGTGCAATACAATTTTTGACAAGCACTTCTAAATGCCTCTTTGTATGGTTGAAAATATGTTGTCAAAATTATAGTTTGTTTTTGCAAAATCTATAATAATAAAAGGCAAAGCCCTCACTGACAGACTGACTCACTCACTCACTGACTCACTCATCACTAATTCTCCAACTTCCCGTGTAGGTGGAAGGCTGAAATTTGGCAGGCTCATTCCTTACAGCTTACTTACAAAAGTTAGGCAGGTTTCATTTCGAAATTCAAAGCGTAATGGTCATAACTGGAACATATTTTTTGTCCATACACTGTAATGGAGGAGGCGGAGTCACGTATCGCGTCATCACGCCTCCTACGTAATCACGTGAACTAAAAACACGGAAGACATTTACAGCACGAGTCACACGCGGGAACGAAGGTAAATGACGTTAATTTTTGACTGTCTTTTAATACTGTGTAAGCATACATATTAACACATGTGCAATTAAACGTGTGCATTTACGGGGTGATTTCTCAGGCTTAAAAGCTCACCTTTTATCAAACGCGGGAACAAAGGTAACTGACGTTGTTCACTGTCTTTTAATACTGTGTAACCATACATATTAACACATGTCCAATTAAACGTGTGCATTTACGGGGTGATTTCTCAGGCTTAAAAGCTCGCCTTTTACTAAAAAGGTAAATGCAAAACTATTTTCAATCAGTTTATTGAAACGCTCCCGTTAAGGATTGCAATAACATATTCGCGAGATAAAAGAACGAAGTAGGGGGAAATGGAGGAACAGCCGCAAACAGCGAAGAGCAAAAAATTTATTAAACAATTGAGAACGGAGCGAGTTAAGCATACAAGCATGTTCATAAGGGAAACAAAGCACGGTGTAAAATGTAAGTTTAAATTAAGTTTATAGAAACGCTCCCGCTGCGGATTGCAATAACATATTCGCGAGATAAAAGTTTAATGAGAAGACACGAGGTATAAACGAACCACACGCCGTGGCGCAACGTTAGGGGCAACAGTTTCAACCATTCTATGATCTGCTTCTCGCAACTGAAAGACGGCACATGGCGGATGTTAGCCGACTTGCTGACCGCAACGTTAGGGGCTTCAACTATGGCGCTGATGCCACATCTCAGTGCCAACACTTTGCAGACTGTACTTAAAAGACACGCCCTCCTCACTGGACAGTTCAAAACACCAATCAAACTAACGATGACATCAAGTATTACCCAATCAAAAGTAGGAAAGGAGGCATCTTCATAAAATGCGTGTGGGATGATTTGCATGAGACGCTGCTTTAAAAAAAAAATGATAAAAAAAATACGGGATAAATCCCGTCCAGTATTGATTCAAAACGGGACGCGCAATTTCATTCTCAAACGCGGCACGATTCCGTATTTTAAAGGATGGGTGGCAACCCTACAGTGCCAGGTAACCACCCATACAATCAGATTGTGATTCAGACTAGGAATGCAATGAATGTAATTACCCCGATCTACATACAAGGCGAAAGTCTTGCAACATTCAAAGATGATGGTTTGGGATAATTAGTACTTATTAAGTACACCATGGCACATAAAACAGCGTATGAAGCCTTGAACCGAAAAAAGCACGATCTCAGAGATCGTAAAAAAAAAAAAGGAGGTAATGTCGTTTTACTCGCTGTACATTTTAGTCAAACATTACCAGTTATTCCACGAGGGAGACCAGCAGATGAACTCAACGCGTGTTTAAAATCCATGCTTCTCCCACGCTCGGTTATATGTCGCGTGTTCTCGGGTAGGTACACCAAAAAATGTATACATTTAAGCATGTAATGGGCAAACAAAAAATTAGGTATACCCGAAGGCACTGCAGTAGTACTCAATGTAACTTTACTTCTTAAATGTTAATGTTTTACTGTTTAATAATTTATACGCTTCTTATATATTGTTCAAATTCTTTTATCAAAATACCAGTGACAGCGCAATGCACGATAACATGGAGTGAATACACCATACGCATCTGCCCACGGCCGCCCTGGTGTGCGCAGATAGGAGTTGATTCTAAAATAAAATAAACATAAAAACAGTAATACAATCATCACCCATAAAGCGGATAGCAGACGTGACGTATTATATGTGTACCAGATTTCAAGTCAATAGGTGAAACGGTTTGCAAGCTACAGGTGATTTAAAATCCTGGACAGACCAACGAAAAGCCACGGTAGCAAATTATAGAAGAAGATTTTACTGTTTAATAATTTATATTTATATGAAATGTGCTTCTTATATATTACTTCATATTCTCATATGATAATGATGTTAATGTTGTTTATATTGATTTCTATGTTATTGTAAGTGCATCTATGTGTGTATATGTATGTATGTATGTATGTATGTGTATATATATATATATATATATATATATATATAAAAAATATATGTGTATATGTATATATAATATATCTGTATATGTGTGTATATGTGTGTGTATATGTGTATATGTATATATATATGCCAGCAACACTCATAACAATGACAACACAATTACATTGACAATCATGTTACGTTATTTTTAAAATGTTTCCTTTACTTTTTCATAACCTCTTTAACACACTACTTCTCCGCTGCGAAGCGCGGGTATTTTGCTAGTTTGTTCAATAAAAAGGTTCTATATTTTGATTGCATCTGTCATGCAATGTGATACCTTCTCCATTAGTGCCACCCCCTTGAAAACTATCACTTTATGGGGCAATGCCAAAACTGTATTAATACTTGTGTGCACATCCATCCATCCATTTTCCAACCCGCTGAATCCAAACAGGGTCACGGGGGTCTGCTGGAGCCAATCCCAGCCAACACAGGGCACAAGGCAGGGAACCAATCCCGGGCAGGGTGCCAACCCACCGCAGTTGTGTGCACATTAAAATGTTTTTTTTTTGTACAATGTACAATACTCTTGACAGTAGAATAGGTTATTCTTAGCCAGTAATTGCAGTGGAAAATGTGGTTAACATCCACTCATGCACGGGGAAAAAAATACCGTCGAATACCGTGAAACCGGGATAATTTAGAAAAATACCGTGATATAGAATTTTGGTCATACCGCCCACCCCTACCGGTGACTATTTACATTTAAACATACTGACTCCTCCTGACTACAGCCACATATCTAAACCCAGGTTAGCAGGAAAATGAGGTGGCCTAGTTGTGGTTTATAGATCTCAGCCTCACTGCAAAATCTATACAGAGGCTACAGTGCATTCAGAACTCCATAGCCAGAGTCCTTACCCACACAAAGTATTCTGCTCACATCTCCCCTGTTCTCCGACAGCTTCACTGGTTACCGGTTCCATCAAGGATTACATTCAAGAATCTGCCTCTCACCTTCAAAGCCCTACATAACCTTGCCGCTCTGTATCCTCTCTCAGCTCCTAGCTCCATACACTCCTTGTCACTCTCTCAGGTCCTTGAGTAGTAATCTCCATACTGTCCCACACACCAGACTCTCCACCCTGAGAGGGCAGGTCATTCAGTGTTATGGCCCCTAAACTCTGGAACTCTTTTCCTCAGTCTCTCACGAGTTTGCTCCTCTTCCTCCATCTTTAAATCTCAACTCAAAACTTTCCTCTTCGACGAATTTTTGTCTTCTGTATGATTTTTTTTTCATCCTCTGTATATAAAGCGACCTTGCGTTTGTGAAAGGTGCTCTATAACTGCAACTTATTATTATTTATAATTGACTTGTATCTTCTTAAAATTAACTGCCCCCAGTCAAATTTGTTTCTAAGTTATTTCTGTAATTAGTAGTTTAGTCTATGCTGCATCTCTTACCACAAGTAATCTGGTTTAGTTGATTGTTGTGTTTTTACAGCTTTCAAGAATGTAATGGTTATAGGATCAATGCCTCCAAGCAGATATGCAGTCAGAGTCTATCATATAACTCAAAACCAGCCATATCCTGCACTACTTTCAATAGCATTATCTTTACAAGAAAGCTGTGAAATAAATCAGCCTCGGTCACACAAAAAGGTTTGGGGCAGCCACCCATATATTATACCTGGCTGCAAAAGGTTTTTTAGTGGTCGCACTGATGTGCACAGTTGTACTTTCGAAATTATTTCAGTGGGTTTTTGCCATATTGTTAATGGCACAACTCAAAGTTATAACCACACATTGGATATGGTCATTGCTTACGGTATTGAGATTCAACATTAAAACATTACACCATTAAATTAAGTTATTCTGATCACTGCTTAATTAAGTTTGATTTGGTTTCTCTGTTACCGACAAACCTGTAGATTGCAACAAGGGCAGTGAAATATCTAGATTGTAACTATGCATCTAAATCATTGTATTTATTTTGAAAAACTCAAGCATAATTGTGGGAAGCAATTTGGATCAGCTGACACCAAACTATAATGTGACTTTCAAAGTGGTTTTGGATACAGTGGCTCCCATTAAAGGAAAAGTGATTACAACACGTAGAAACTCAACCTGATTTAATGAGAATACTTAAGCTCTTAAATGAAAATGTTGAAAATTGGAACAGTGATGAAGTGCAACAAAGCTGCAGGTCTTTCAAATTGCATGTACAGAGAGTGTTCCATCCATCCATTATCCAACCCGCTATATCCTAACTACAGGGTCACGGGGGTCTGCTGGAGCTAATCCCAGTCAACATAGGGGCAAGGCAGGAAACAAACCCTGGGCAGGGCACCAGTCCACCGCAGACAGAGAGTGCTAAAAAAATATAACAAAGCTCTCTTTATAGTCTGCTATAGACTACCATTCCAGATTAATAGATAACAGCAGTAATAATCCTGATATATTCTTTAGAGCAGTAGCTAATCTAATAAATTTGAATTCTGAGCTACAATGCAGAATGCTTACTGACATTTGCAGTGCCGACTTTATAAACGTCTTTAATAAGAAGTTAAATATAATGTCACTTTCACTTTACTTTACATGCTTCCATTGGGAACTATCTTTAGAAAGTATAACATTAATTTTGAGTCACATACAGATGACACCAAATTATACCTTTCTTGTAGACAAAATGAAGTTCCACCAATAGTGTCCTTAATTAATGAATGGATGAGAACTACTTGTCTCTGAAAACAGAAATTCTGTTTATTGGGGAATAATGTTGACCACAACAATATAATGTCAGTTTTTAACTCAGTTGGAATCACTGTAATCAGTGCACAATTTAGGTGTTATCTTTGCCACTAGCACATCATTTAAAACACATATTACAAAACTATCCAAAACATGTTTTTCTCCATTTTATAAATGTTGCAAAATGAAGACATTTTCTAAATATGCAGGACAGTGAGAAATTAATTTGTATATTCATTTCCAGTTGGATTGACTACTGCAATTTACTGGCTGTTTAAATCATTGTTTATGCAGTTTTCAGTTGATTCAAAATGATGCTGCACAAATTATTACACAATCTAAAAAATACAAACACATAATTTAATTTCTCAAGTCCTTACAATGGCCCCCAATGAAGCTTAGGGCTGATTTCAAAATCCTTTTAACATATAAAGCCCTAAATGGCCAAGGCCCTACTTATCATTAGTTACAGACCACAGTGCACATTGAGATTTCAAGATGCCAACCTACATAAGATTCCAATGATTAATAAAATAACTATGGTAGGTTGAGCTCTTAGATACAGGGTCCTAAATCTGTGGAATAATCTGCCTGGTAATGTAAGCGGTGCCTCTTAGTTTTGAAATCCAGGCTGAAAACATACTAATTTAGTCTAGCATACCTTGACTAGAGCTGCTGATTAGCTATGCATACCGAATCTCTGTTTATCATTTGTAGAGAAATATAAGTAACTAGCAAAATACTCGCGCTTCGCAGCGGAGAAGTAGTGTGTTAAAGAGGTTATGAAAAAAAAAGGAAACATTTTAAAAATAACGTGACATGATTGTCAATGTAATTGTGTTGTCATTGTTATGAGTGTTGCTGTGTTTTATATATATAAAATACACACACACACATATAAACATATATATACATATACATATACACATATATATACATATCTACATATATATATATATATATATATATATATACATATATACACATCCACATATCAACATATATATATACACATATATACACACACACACACACACACATATATATCTATATATATATATATATATATATATATATACACACACACATATATATATATACACATACAGACTTTCGCCTTGTATGTAGATCGGGGTAATTACATTCATTGCATTCCTAGTCTGAATCACAATGTGATTGTATGGGTGGTTACCTGGCACTGTAGGGTTGCCACCCGTCCTTTAAAATACGGAATCGTGCCGCGTTTGAGAATGAAATTGCGCGTCCCGTTTTGAATCAATACTGGACGGGATTTATCCCGTATTTTTTTTATCATTTTTTTTTTAAAGCAGCATCTCATGCAAATCATCCCACACGCATTTTATGAAGATGCCTCCTTTCCTACTTTTGATTAGGTAATACTTGATGTCATCGTTAGTTTGATTTGTCTTTTTAACTGTCCAGTGAGGAGGGCGTGTCTTTTAAGTAGAGTGTGCAAAGTGTTGGCACTGAGATGTGGCGTCAGCGCCATAGTTGAAGCCCCTAACGTTGCGGTCAGCAAGTCGGCTAACATCCGCCATGTGCCGTCTTTCAGTTGCGAGAAGCAGATCATAGAATGGTTGAAACTGTTGCCCCTAACGTTGCGCCACGGCGTGTGGTTCGTTTATACCTCGTGTCTTCTCATTAAACTTTTATCTCGCGAATATGTTATTGCAATCCGCAGCGGGAGCGTTTCTATAAGCTTAATTTAAAGTTACGTTTTACACCCTGCTTTGTTTCCCTTATGAACATGCTTGTATGCTTAACTCGCTCCGTTCTCAATTGTTTAATTTATTTTTTGCTCTTCGCTGTTTGCGGCTCTTCCTGCATTTCCCCCTACTTCGTTCTTTTATCTCGCGAATATGTTATTGCAATCCTTAACGGGAGCGTTTCAATAAACTGATTGAAAATAGTTTTGCATTTACCTTTTTAGTAAAAGGCGAGCTTTTAAGCCTGAGAAATCACCCCGTAAATGCACACGTTTAATTGCACATGTGTTAATATGTATGGTTACACAGTATTAAAAGACAGTGAACAACGTCAGTTACCTTTGTTCCCGCGTTTGATAAAAGGTGAGCTTTTAAGCCTGAGAAATCACCCCGTAAATGCACACGTTTAATTGCACATGTGTTAATATGTATGCTTACACAGTATTAAAAGACAGTCAAAAATTAACGTCATTTACCTTCGTTCCCGCGTGTGACTCGTGCTGTAAATCTCTTCCTTGTTTTTAGTTCACGTGATTACGTAGGAGGCGTGATGACGCGATACGTGACTCCGCCTCCTCCATTACAGTGTATGGACAAAAAATATGTTCCAGTTATGACCATTACGCTTTGAATTTCGAAATGAAACCTGCCTAACTTTTGTAAGTAAGCTGTAAGGAATGAGCCTGCCAAATTTCAGCCTTCCACCTACACGGGAAGTTGGAGAATTAGTGATGAGTGAGTCAGTGAGTGAGTGAGTCAGTCAGTCAGTGAGGGCTTTGCCTTTTATTATTATAGATACAATATTTATAAATTGTTAGTGCCCTCCTCTATTCTGTTTCTTTCTTAGTATCTTGATGTGGCACTGCTCTACTGCCAAGCTTCTCTCCTGCTGCTCTTTCCAAGTCATCTGAAATAAAAAAGCATTGGAATCATCGTATAGAAAGATTCTCTCATCAGATTGGACAGCCTAGCAGAGACTTCACCATAGAAAAACCCAGGAGGGGGTGGGCGGCCAGTTGACTAAGGTCTCCAGGACTGTGACTATGTCTGCATTTGTCTATGACTTTCCCTTTTACAATTTTCATCCCCTCTGTAATTAATTAATTGACAGATATTGTTAATTTCCTTTTACATTAATTAGTTCCTACATTTGTGTGTTTTAACAAATCTGTGTCTTTCTAATTCTATAATTAATAATTAGTATAATCTATACTTATATTTTATATGAGAATTAGTTCACAGCGTTCTGTGCCTGCACTCACTGATGAGCACTATACAAAAATAAGTTATTTCTGTTTTGCATTGTATGAACAAGTCTGAGCCCAGTTTGGGGAAAGTAAAAGAAATGTGACTAATTGAATCTTAAATGTTGTAAGTCACCTTGTATAAAAGCTCTAGCCAAATAATTAATAACATTAGAGAAATGTAACAGAAAACCTGATATAAACAACTAGAATGTGTTTACCTTGGTACTGTTTCTCAAAGGAAATCACTCTTGGGATACGAGGATAAGTTTCTTGAGCAATTTTGTTTTGAATTTTTTTTAGACCTAGCCTGGATAACTACGTTTTTGGAATCTCCCATTTAAAACTTAACAAATCTGGACTGCATGATTGCTCCAGAGACAGTTGTACAAAAGTGCCAGTACACACTTCAAAGCTCTGATTCCTAAAACCAAGAATCCTAGTATCTCTCAACACCAAGGAATAAGACATACAGTTAGTCCACCATTGACCAGCTCAGTTCCCCCTGCAGCTCATGCCTGAACCTAAATGAGTCACTTTCCTGCTGTTTTATAAATATACCAGTAAAGGCACACTGCACAATAACATTCAGTGACTACACTTGCCTTGAGCATTCCTAGTTTTCATCCTCTTTCTCTGTACGTTTAGCATTCATTTGCTCAGAGGTTGATGCGCTTGCTGCTTCCTGAGCAGCTCTTCTTTTCTCCACTCTAGCAGCCCGCTTCTTCTCTTCTTTCGTTGGCATCTTTTCACGTTAAAACTGATTAAGTCGCTGTTTGTGTTGCAATTACTTAGTATGTTTTCCATAATTTTTCAAGAATGATTTAAGATATGAAGAGGTAGGGGAAGTCATGGTGAAGGTGGTAGGGATGAGAACGGCTGCCGAGAGTTGATCCTACAATGAAATAAAATAAAAATAAAAAGAGGAATAACCTTGGAGGTCAATCATCACCCTAAAAGTGGATAGTAGACATCACATAGTATGCATGTACCAAATTTCAGGTTAATAGTTCAAACATTTTGCGAGCTACAGGTGATTTAAAATCCTGGACAGCCATGGTAGCATATTATATAAGAAGATGAAAGCAAATGTACCTCTCTTCTCCTTTTGATGATGATCAGTATAAAAGGTTTCTCTATTAAATATTCTTCGCATTGTTTATGTAAAGTGTAGTCTCTTTTGAAGTATTACAGCCTGTTAAATGTTCTGCAAAAGAAAACTAAGAAAATTTTTTAACACTTTCTATAGCAGCTTATTCCAACCACCAAAAAAAATTATTGCGTTATTTCACAAAAGTTTTGATATTGCCTGCTGCTGCGATTATCATCGTGCCCATGCATGCTTCAGTCATCTATTGACAGCTATTAATCACACACACGTAGCTTACAATCAAGTGGTAATAACTGAACAAAAGTTATAGATATACGCTTAGTTTTAATCAGGTTAAAGATTAATAAGTATAGTACAGATGTTTTAACATATAGGTGGAGTGGTAGTGCAGTGCTGCTATTCCTGCCTCACAGTGCCAGAATCTGCATATTTTCCCCATGTATTTGTGGATTGATTGGTATCAGTGAGTGTGCTTAGCTGTGGATGACTACTTGTTTTATCACTGAATACTAGAAATGTCTAAGTAATATTTCTCAATTAAGAAAATATGTTCAGTCTTTCATGTGCCATAAAGTAAAGAGCACCCAGCCCCTTTTTCCATTCCCAACCCGAACCCCTGAAGATCTGAGATTTGAACCCTAGCTGCAGCACCATCATTTGTTTCAAAATATCAATTTGCAAATAACTGATTAAAAACTAAAGAGATACTTTAGTTATAGGTTTCTGTTACTGGATTGTGCACAATACACGCAATTGTTAATGCTTGGCTAAGTGGTTGTGCCCTTTCCTTGTTCATCAGGTTTGCTTCATGCCTTGCACTCAGTGCTGATGTGATAATTATTGGTGCCCTGTGACTCTAAACTAGGCTGATTAAATTTACCTCTCAGCGCATAAAGGATTAAATGTATAGTTACAACTTTTGTTCAGTTCATGTCACTTGACTGCACACTAGGCACTTATTTAACCTCTTCCTCACTAAATATGACCAGACGGCCTAAGCACAATGTGTGCATGATATTATTGAGAAATGCCACAATAAATTTGTGAAATAATGCAATGCTTTTGTGACATAAGGCACTTTTTTTTTAATGGCAGAATTAAGCTTCCATTGTCGTCTTCTCTTCTTCTGTATTGATAGAGATATTTAGATAGATAGATAGATAGATAGATAGATAGATAGATAGATAGATAGATAGATAGATAGATAGATAGATAGATAGATAGATAGATAGATAGATAGATAGATAGATAGATAGATAGATAGATAGATAGATAGAACTTTATTTGTGGGAAATGTGGCTTTTTACAGAAATGCATACATAGGTAGATTAATAAGTAAGTAAATAAAGATACACACACACTTTGGTCTGAACACAAATGGGAATTACTATAAAGCAAGAAATTTCAGAAGAAAGGAAAGTTCTGACTTGGCTATCACAGTCCCAGTAAGGCATTATGCAGACGTATTGCTGTTATTACTGCTGTTGGATCCCGCTGTGTTTCTTGACATACTTCTGCTGAATAATTCATAGGCATGAAAGTTCTCAGTGCTACTGTGTCACAGAGAAGATGTGCAACATTGTTCATAATGGCAGTCAAATTTCTTTTAATTCTATCCTTTGCTACTATATCCATGGGGTCCAGAGTGCATCCTATAACTGAGTTGGCCCTTTTAATTAGCCTGTTGATTTGGTGGGCCTCCCTTAAAGTGATGCTACCAGCCTAGCACACCACAGCACAGAATAATCACGATAGCGATCACAGGATGTGAAGCATGTCACTTCCCACATTTTCCTAATATATACTGTATATGTAGATGCCACATGGGCTGGACGGACAACCCGGCCGGGAAGGAAACAAGAAGCAGACCTGTAAGGAAGGATACAAAAAGACGGACAGCCCATGTAAAAGAAAAGATATCACTCCTGGATATCCGTGCTCACTGGGAAGCCAGCAGGGCATGCTGGGAAATGTAGCACCCCCTGGCGGCACCCCCAGGCCCCAACAGGGTTGTAGGGATCCATCACCAATGGACACCTGCGGTAAGCCGAGGTAACACTGCTACCCAGGTGGGCTGCCATCTAGCGTCCCAGGGGAGGTACTGTTCTGACCAGGCTTTCTCCCCTGGTCCATGCAGTGAAGAGGAGTCCTGGTCAGACAAGGACCCCAGCCATCTGTGACAATATATTATGTTACATTAAAAAAGTTTTGCATTGTGTCAGCGTTATTCAGCATTGACCACTCCCCTCCACACACTCACCCAATATTATTCTTTTTGGGCTCATCCTCTCTTCATCCCACCCTGTGAAACTCTCAGTGCTAACAGACCCTTCAATGCAGTCGGTTATAATGGTGTGGCAGAAAAGCAAATTATATATATTTAAGAATGTTGAATTTTAAATCGTTATAGAAAAAGAGCAACAAGAACTGATGATGAAAATTAAAAAAGAAAATAACAAAAAACAGCTGCTTTATAATAAAAATCAAGAGCAAAGAAAATCATTCCATAAATGAAAAAGAGAAAAATATCCCAAATAATATCTGAACAGAAATGCAAAAAATCAACATTCAATGAATGTAAGTTAGAGGATTAAGTCATTCATAATATTGTTTTTAACGAAGTGTTAATGTAATTCAGTTTTTTAATTTACTTTTTATTAATGTTTTATTATGTTTTGCTTTGTTACTTCTACTTTTACTTTTTTAGTTTTTACTACATTTCATTATTCATTGGTATTTAACCCTTAACTACTCACACTGGTGTATTTTGTACACCAATCTCAGTTATTTTTGTTCAATACTTGAACCTACCAGCAGCATCCACCATCTATCCTCAGCTTGATTCACTATAAGTACAGTGTTGTAATGGTTTTCCTCCATTGTGCCACCAGCCGGTTTTTTGAGTGGATGCACAGTCACAAGTTCCATATGGTGTATTCAGTACACCACGCGGGTACTTCTGTACGTATGACAGCCATCCAACTTGAGCTGACCCTCTAATGTCCTCATTTCTAATCCTGCGCATCCTCGTCACACCCAATGCAAATCTTACCATCTTTAGCTCTGCTACCTCCAGCTCTGTCTCCTGCTTTCTGGTCAGTGCCACCATTTCCAACCCATATAACATAGCTGGTCTCACTACCGTTCTGTAGACCTTCCCTTTCACTTATTGCTGATATCCGTCTGTCACAAATTACTCCTGACACTCTTCTCTATCTATACCCCCCCTGCCTGCACTCTCTTTTTCACCTCTCTTCCACAATCCCCATTACTCTGTAGACTAGACTAGACTGTGTCATACTATTCAGTAATATGGTATTAAATTGCATTAAAAATGTGTGCAATTTAAAATTATTACAATATTTTATATTGCAACCTCACAGCATGCATATAAATAGCCATTTTAACAATGGTGCATAAAGTACACTGCGTGAGTACTAATGAGATGAGAAATGGTGCAAGTAGTTAAGGGTTAAAATAGGCAGTTGTAGTGAAATGCTCAAGTAATTGATTTTCTATCAATAATAACTAAGGACCAAACTGTCATCATCCCATGCCCGGCATACCTTTTGTATAATGGCCCCAATGCCATTGAAGCACTTCAGTCACAAGGTAGCGGGCGCCTGGGGTTGGCGGGAGAAGCGAGCCAATATCAATAACACTCAAACATCTTCTGAACCTGCATTTTCTACTTAGGAGTAAACCAAGCAAATATATTGAAATTTAGACTAACATACACAGTTCACTGACTTGGAACTGTTTTGACACAAACTTCACCAATAGACGCTGTCATCATTGGTCATCATCCACTTCAGGGTTAACATTTGTCACTAATTAACGTGGCTGCTTCCGCAAGTGATTACATCCCTTTGCATTGTGTGCTGCGAAGAAGTCAAGAAGCCGCACAGAGCATCATGAACAAATGCCTGCCTGCTGCCTGGGGCATGGAAGAGTGTAACCCACCACCTTCACAAGTGCATGTAAAAGCATAGTAAGACCAAGGTGATTTGCAATTTGACCCTGTGTCTTGGTAAGTAGTTTTTGGTTTGGGGATGCTACCTAGGACAGCTGAACAGCATGCATACTTGCCTATGTGACTGAAAAAAAATACTTCCATAATTTAGAGGTGGTTGATGTCATTTCCATCCATTTAGTGTCGAGGACTGTGATACCTCGAATTGCAGACTAAATGCATACCTCCTAGACAAAACCAATTCGCTGTCCTCCTTAACATGGACAAGAGTTCCATTGTCAAGGCTTGAAAAATGAAATGAGTTGACATTTATATAAGACGTTTCTCAGAAATATTAGAACTTCTAAATAAAGATAAAAGGCTTGCCTCAGAGCTGAAAAGTGACTAACCTGCAGCCAATTTTGGAAGGACTTGGACCCGTGGGGCATTAATGTGATGTAAGATTAAGAAGCCTAAACTGGCTTTTCAAAATGCTAAAAGAAAGCTTGACATTTGGGTAAGAAATGCAGGCTTCTGCTCCAACTCTCTGCCTTTCTCCACTTGCATAGAGAAAGACCATAAGGAAGATTTTATTTTAATTGCATGTTGTGCATTGTAAAGAAACTTCTCCTCTGGAAACCTGTAAAGTGTTATTCATTTGTTGACATTTTTTAAGCTACATGTTTTCAAGCATCTCCTTCAACCTAGCACCATCACTTTTGGTATCTGCCTTTCTAGTGTCACTGTAATTATCAGCAGAGTACTGCAACTTTGTCTATCTCTAGCAGATTTCAGTGTCAACCTAGTATATAGAGCCTTTGATATTCTTGATATCTATCATGTCTCCCCAAGTGATGTATTTTATGTTTTTCCTGTACTGTATATGTATCAGTCCTTCTTTACATCCTGACACACTAACACACTAACATTTAGCACTTTCTGTTATTATAGTGTGGATGGAAATGCTACTGGGTCACCTTTATACCAATGGCAATATAATGTCTCATTGTGATTTCCAAGTCATTTTTCTTTCATTTTAGTTTTCTTTTTGGTGTATATCTGAGATGGGTTTGTTTTTTTGTCATAATATTCGCGTATCCATCCATTTTCTAAACCTGTGTTATTCTGCGTATGGTCGTGGGGAAGCTTAAGCCTATTCCATCAAGCACAGGGTGCAAGGCAGAAGCAATCCGTGGGCATAGTGCCAGTCCATCACAGGGCAAACATGACACACACACACTAGGGGCAATTTAGTATTGCTAATCCATCTAAACTGCTTGTCTTTCGACTGCTGGAGGAATTCAGAACACTTAGAGGAAACTCACGCTGACATGGGGAGAACATGCAAACTCTTCCTTAGTAAGAGAGAGCAGTGGTACCACAGCACCACCATGGTGCTCTGTCATAATATAATGATATATATTTTTGTATGTATGTATTTTGTTGGTATGTATATATGTATTTATTTATTTATATTGAGCCTCTATAAAAAGCTAAATTTCCCCTAAATAAAGTTCTATCTATCTATCTATCTATCTATCTATCTATCTATCTATCTATCTATCTATCTATCTATCTATCTATCTATCTATCTATCTATCTATCTATCTATCTATCTATCTATCTATCTATCTATCTATCTATCTATCTATCTATCTATCTATCTAAGAGGCGGGCTTAGGGGTGTGTGGGGCCGAGTGCTGACCAACCCCACGCGGGACCGGTTACATCAAACGCTGTTACCGATATGTGTGGACTGTATGAACTTGCGCGTGAATTTAATAAAAAAAATGTTAACATACATTTAAGTATTCAGCTAACTTTTTGCAAGATAACACTTGGACTTTATCAAAATATTACGATATAATCTATTTATAAAGTGCAATTCATAATTCTTGACAATACCACAACAGTGCAAAATACGATTAGCAGGGCCTCTTCTAGAAAATGTACCCAAATTGCAAGTATGCCCTGAGTCTCAGTATGCAGGATGGCATAGTCATAACTCATGTTAATGTCATGTCACCCAGTTATCATTAGCGATACGTGTTTTTGTGCATTAATATTCGCACATATTTATTGCCTACAAATAAAATGTGAGTTTCAGTGTTTCGACAGGAAGTGTGAAATTAACGTAGAGGTATCATCATGAAATCTCTTGCCGGTTTTCAGGTTCAGAGACAAAAATCCACTTTTCTTACCTTCTGATTGGAAAAGACGTTGATGACATCTTCGTCGTCTAATCTGGATGTAATGTCTTTTTCTATAGATAGGATCCCCAGATCGCAAAGCCTGTCTTGAGACATGGTTGATCTATACTGGAGAATATAACTTGACAAATTCCCCCCCCCCGAACGGGACACGTGAACCTCAAAAGTGGGTCCCCCTTAAGCATGGGGCCTGGGGCAGTCGCCCCATTTGCCACCCTCAAACACCACTCTATCTATCTATCTATCTATCTATCTATCTATCTATCTATCTATCTATCTATCTATCTATCTATCTATCTATCTATCTATCTGTCTGTCTGTCTGTCTGTCTGTCTGTCTGTCTGTCTGTCTATCTATCTATCTATCTATCTATTACATTGAGCCTTTACTGTGTACAGTTCTGTACAAAAATGTGGACATCCTTGGCCAAATTACATATTTTGTTAACATTTCAAGTAAAAACAAACAAACTAAAGCAATCACATTTGTATGAAGTGAAGTTATGTCAAATACTTAATAACACCCCTTTTAGTAACATTTTAAGTAGCCAGCTATGAGTCTTTGAATTCTTGTTTTGGAAACTTTTCCCATTTTGTCTTGCAAACTGCTTCCAGTTGTGAGACATTCCTGGGCTGTTTTGCATGTCTAGTTACACCAGACATGCTATGCAATGCTGCAGTATTTTATAGATATGTTTTTTTCACTTCTCTTCCATGATCAGGCCTTTCAGACTTTGGAATGGTTAGCTTATCTTCATTAGCAAAGTTGTCACAATACCAACAGATCAAACTCTGATATGATACTAAGAAAAGTATTGAAATTCAATACCTAATGCTGTATATTATGCAAGTGAACAAAACAACTTAAATAAATTGCAATTGTGTACGCATTCAAATTTTTATATTGATGAAAACAAATGAGTCATTTTAGTCATTTAATACAAATACTTGAAGTAGTGCATTCTTTTGTAAAAGATAAGAATAAAGTTCTGTCACCAGTAAAAAAGAAAGAAGTTTACATTCAGCAAACAGTTTTTTTACATTGATGAAAACATGAAGAAATAGAGACTTGAGTCCAATATGTTGGATCTGAGTCAGACTAGAGTTATAAATTTGATGACTTCAAACTCAACTCGAAAAAATCAAAAAGACTTGCAACTTGACTTGGACTTGAACAGCAATGACTTCCACTTGGACTTCAACTTCGACCTTGTGACTGATGAAGACTTGACATCTCAAGCTTGGTTTATTCTTGACACATCTCTATGGGGTGTGAGGGACATGAGGAGAAAATGATGGCAGACATCCACACACACCCCAGTATGTGTCAGTGTGTGGAATTTGTTCTAAGTATGCGCCAATACAGATATGGCACCATGTATTCAGAGTGGTGAATTTAGATGACAGGCTGGTTATGTCAGAGCCAGAATTATGAGTGAAGGGCTGAATATGATGCAACAGGGGCTTCATGTTTAACGGCATGCATAGAATTAACTAAAACATGGCGTTCAGAAAAAAAGTGAAAATGTGCATATGCTCAAAAAAATCTAGATGCACAAAACCGTGCATAAGCCAACTTCCACTCACTTCCGCTCCCTCAATCCTAATCAGCATGAAGTGTAATGCATGTGCATGCGCCTGCTACCCCACCCCGACTCCTCCCAGAATTATACCCCTTTGAATATGCAAATTAATATAAATAGCCCCTTACATTCAGTTTTGCATTTTGTGAAAAGACAATGGCAAAACCACGGGTAAAAAAAAAAAACTTTGGCGAATATGAAGTGGAGGTCCAACTCAGTGAAGTGGAGGCAAGGCAATAATGTAATTTTTGGTGGCTTAGGCAGTGGTATGAGCAACAAAAGTAAATGGTTGGAGTGACACTCAAAAGTTCAACTTCAGAAAGCTGCAACGTGCCCGAAATAAAAATGACGTGGTCAGATGTAAAAGTCGAGGTGAAAAGGTGAATCGTAGTCCACCATCAGAGTGTCATATGGAAGTGTATTATGGCACAGAGAAAAGAAAAAAAAATAGGGACACAGTGAAGAAAAAAAAGGTCAAAATTTAGACGTTAATGTCGAAATTTCCACTTTAATCTCATAGTTTATTTTGTCATTAAAGTAAAATGTCGTAAACTTCATCTTAAAATCAATGTTTGATTTACTAAAGTAGCACGTTAAAAACTTCCCCTACCCAGTCATTAATCACTACATGCTTCTTAAGCGGGCTTTCTCTTTCATAGACAGGAGCACGCAGGCAGTGATCGCCACACAAAGTACATTACGTTCATTATATTACAGCCCTCTGAACATTTTGAAATAGTAAGATATATACTTGATATCATTGTCATGATGAAATGCGTAAAAAGTTTAGTTTTTATACATTATGTTGTATAACATTTTTTTGCATATGCACCGGTCATACATGAGACCCCAGGTCATCAAAGTGTGAAACAGACCTGTAAAAATATCCTCACACTAGAAACTGAGACTTGCTTTTTTCGACCACTGTTAAGCTGTCCTTGAGGCAATTGTGCTGTAAGGCACCTATCATGCAAGCTGGTGACCCATAGAAACCTGTCTTCTGATTGGGTTGTGACTTTCTTTGAGTTTCTTCCAGTTTCCAGTTGCCTTTGAATTGCATAGGACACCACTGGACACACTGACAATTTGATTTCTTTTGTAATTTCTCTAAATGAAAGGCCTACACTTGTTAAGAATTTATGCTTTATTATTAGTTTTAGTGCTATTAACTATGAAAAGTCAAGGCCTGAAGCAGCTTTAAAAGGACACCGTTTATTTTGTTAGAGAGTCTTCTTGCTTGCCTGTCCTTTTTACTTGCTTTGTTTTGAGTTTCTGTGAGTCAGGCTGTGAGACAAGGTCGTCATGCTCTCTGAGGATGCAAGCAGGCAGATTTTGTTTTGAGAATGCAGGTGCTGAGCTTCTTACTGACATAAGACTAAACAAACTGCACCCAAGGCCTTTGCCTGTGTGAGTACAGGGCAAGCTCTCAAGCTAGGGCATAAAACATGTAAGCACTCAAATGGCATTTAGAAGTATTATGTCTTATAAATACCTTAGGCAATAAAGTTACAAAAAATGCATTATAATATCAAGCTAGTCTGAGCTATATAGGAGCTTAAGAGTTGATTATTGAAGGAAGGCTAGGGATCCTTCTCTAAACATACTGTAGATGTCCATGAACTAAGGAGTAGCTTGGCCTCTGTCAGACCACCGTGCAGCTGTGTGCCATGATGTAATAGCGCTGCTGTCTGCAGCCACGGGCTCTTACATTAGTACGCACATTTATATTTAATTTAGCTAGCATTTAAGTTTATATGCCAATGCTGCTTTATACATCTTTTTGATAATAACAAACAGATACAGTAGCACATATTAGTTAGCTTAAAGAAGCAACTGTTAAAAGCTTGTCTTTTTTCTTTCTTTCTCTCAAGCATGAAGCAGTGTGTCAACGTTGTTCACAGCATGGCCCTTGTCAGTGAAGCTGTGTGCTGGCGATCACTGGCACAGTCGCATATTATGCTAGCCTTAGCCTTACAGGATGCTAGTGCAACAAGCAATCTTTTATTGAATTATTAACTAGGCAGTCCAGTTTTCATACATGGGTCCTTCTGATCCAACTTCATTGTTAAGAATTGAATTTGTTAAGAATGGATTAACTGAATGGCCATCAGCTCAGGATTAGGCTGTGAGAATGAAGGGATGGTGATGCTCACCTCCAGGTGGCAAATCTGTCCTTCGAGCGAGTGGTTGTTATGACAAGATGGATTGAGAAGAAGATTGTTATAGGGGTGTCTACGGGGGCAAGGGAATTGTTATGAGAAAGTCTGGAACATCAGGTGATTGTTATGAGAAAAGGTGCTGAATGAGGTCATCATCATGAGAAACCCTGTACAGTAGATGATGGAAAACTAATGTAAGAGGGGGGCATTTTGTGATAAGAGCCGTAATAACTTTGGAGCTCACCGAACACTCAGGGGTCCCTTCATGAACTGAGACAGGCTTTACAGTATGCGCTCTGCAATTGTTTTTATGCTGTGCAATAAAGTCTAAATTCTGACTGCCTTTCTGAAGACTCTGCTTGTTTTTCCTGATGATTTCTCCACAACACACTTCTAAGGTTAATAATGTTCTGTCTCATTTTATGTGTTAATTGTAGTTTTCTTGCCATTATCACTGGAATATTGTCCAGGTAGTACTTCAAAGGGTGTTGTAATACAGTCTGCTCCAACTCAACTTTAAGAGAGGTGGAGGGTTTTTAAGTAATCAATGGAAGTTGGGACACCTGTGCAAATTGTTTGCTTCAACTAGCAAGGCTTAATTTACTTTAACTGCTGCAGAACATCTGTAAGTTGTGTCACATTTGCGCGATTAGAGGACCCGATGTGCCGCTGAACCCGCAAGACGAGAAAGGAAACTAGTGTACTAACCTATCTCTCTGTTCTCGCACAGGAAGGACAACCACAAAAGAGCCCGGGACCGTGAATTCACCTCCAGTCTTACATTCAGACGATCGGGCCACTTCCATATTCCTCAATCATGTGTCGTCCCTTCCTGATGACATCACCATCCTCCCAGGATTCCCCGCTCTTCCTGACATCCTTTCTACCATCCCCTCCTCCATAAATACACCATCTTTCTACCAGAAACCTGTCTTTTGTTTATGTCTACAGTTCTAACTGTCTGTACTAACTTGGCCATTTACTATACAGGGATTGATCCCAAAACCTTAACGCTGTCTCAGTGGGCTTACTTTTACAGTTGTAACCTATTAGTTGTTCATTGAAGAAGGCCCATTTGTAATATTCTGACATTTCCTAATGTTCAGTTTTTTCTAAGCTAAACTTTACATTTAAACCTCTTGCAGTTTACTGGTTACCTTTTTACAACATTGTAGGTCATTCATTTCATTTCTGCTGTTTAAATTTGAAGAGAAACTGTCAAAACTGAGGTGTTCTAAAACTTTTGACCAGTAGTGGATATTTCATAACATTTACTATATAATGTAGGATGCTATAACTTCTCAGTGCTTAACTGCATAAACAGTGGCACTACTCCTCTGTGTGCTCATATACTTCCAGCTGTGTGTATTTAGTATGGCAGGGCTCATTTGCAGCCCAACAAAAGCATGCAGTGGCCTCACCGAAGAGCATGCTGACATGCTAGTCAATCTGCAAAAAATTTGGAAGTTACAAAGACCTTGTAGTTTATTTACACAAAAATGCTTTGTGTGCTGTTTGCTTTTATGGAAAGTCTTTAAGTATGTTAGTGTTCTGTTTGTCAGATGCTTTTCTGGAAAAATGTTAACAAAAGACCACATTAATTATTTTTTACCTCAATGTTTAGTATTTGTTTTAATACTGTTGTGTATACTGTTTAAAAAAGAATGCTAAACATATTCAATTAATATTAAATGACATTTGTAACATTTTGTAATGGGCTAGAAATTGGAAATGGACATTTCTGTGTGTTGCTTCTAGAAAAAAACACAATGAATCCATTCCAGACCGTACGAACTGAATGTAAATATATATTTTTTAAGCACAAAAATAGTTAATTATACCATAGAATGCACAATGTAATAGTAAACTAAATGTAAAATATTGAATAACACTGAGAAAACTAACATTGTAAGACTTTGCGCTAGACTTTTACGAACCACTCGCTGTAAACACTTTATGAGTTTTAAGCACAGGGAAAAAAATTAAATGCCACTTCTCTTGCGAAACTTTTCACACCATCCTCTACTGGCTTTAAATTCCTCACCTTCGCCACTCGAAGAAGGATTTCTTTTCAGCAAATCGCCATGAATCTTCCTGGCTTTCTCACATATAATCGGCTCGCTTACGCTATCCCCTGCAAGTTGCTTCTCATTCAACTACATTAGCAACAGTTTTTCCACCTCCTCCAGCACTTGAGGCCTCTGCTTGGTTAACATTGTAACTCATTTTGCAACATCAGCTGCTTTGTTAGGCCCTGTATACGCAAACAAAAGAAAATGGGAAACGGAAAATGGGAAATCATTGGCGCGTACGAACGCGCGTAGGGAAACTGGTCGCCACTGTTTTTGTTCACCACCAGAGCGTGTGGTCGTGAACAGATTCAAATTTTTGGCAAACTTTTTGATCGTAACCTCATTTGTACGTGTTTGAAAACGTTCGTGACCAGAGGTTTTACTGTGTCAATAATAAATGGAAAAGCCAATAGATGAAGGGATAATAGGCACCATTTTTTCTTTGAGACTGGGATAAATAAAAAGGCAAATTTCCTGAGTCACCTTGTTACAGGTTATTGTTTGGTAGCTGTCTACAGGACATAGATATTTACCTGTCTTACAAAAGAGTTACCTGCTTTGAAAAATTAGACTTCTGTGATTGGTATCTCATCAACATACTGTACAGTAGTAAGATAACATAACTGCCTGCTTCCTTAGAAAAGGTTTGAATTTACTTCCTTGGAAAATTAATGAGTTCTGGGGACATTGGTCTCTAATCAGCATATGCACATCTTGATAGTAAGCAACAATACCATTGTTTAACCACAGGAAATTGGTATGCTCCACTGTTTAACCAATCATCATGTTGGCATTGAAGCAGTTACATATCAGTTACATATCTCTGGGTGAATCAAAATAAAAGATAGAAAGTATGGTGAGAGATTGCTGACTGCTGCCTGCTTCTTTTAGTCTTTTGACACTGTATTGCTGTGGCTACACCCTGTAGCAACAGTGGCTTGTGCCTGGCCCAGGTTCCCCAGAGCCTGAGGCTGATAACAATTTCATTCTGCTACCTCAGTAACAGTGTTTGTTTTCATCAATCTAAAATGAATTTAAACTTCATTACTTTTTGCTGTTTACAGATCTCTAACCTTTTACGAAAGATTGCATTACTTGAAGTATTTGCAATTCTCTCTATTATAAAAAAAATTTTGGACGAGATGAGACTTTTTTCTTGCGACAGGACGTGATCTTTTGAAGAGAGACAGAGAGACACTTTCACGTCCCGCGAGAAAGTCAAGTCGTGTCATACTTACAACCTTTGGAAGCAAGTCCCGTGGTACACATGCAGAGCAGGTTAGAGATAATGGAAGTAGGAAAATTTGAAAGTCTCAAAAAAATGAAATGAGAGTAAAGATAGCATTAGCGCAAACAAATGGAAAATATTACTCGGTGAAATAACAGAAGAGGGAAAAGAGATTGAATAGTGTTTGAGGATGTCTGGGTGAGAAGAGAGACAAGGCAGTGAGACAAAAGGACAGCTGCTGTACAGGCTTTTAAATGTTTGAAGTGCCGCATGAAATGCAGATCATGTGGCATGGCAGCAGCAGCAAGCCAGCAGCTGAGCAAGCAAAGAGGAGGTAAATAAACAACTGTATTTGTTTCCAATTGTATCACCGTTTAAGAGGGGTTTTGGAGGAGCAGCCGTGTCTCTTTGGTGTGCATTCAGCCCCCATCTTCACAACGACAGGGGGGAAAGAGGTTGGCGAGCGAAGCAAGCAGGGGGCAAAGCCCCTAGTAATGACTAAAATCTGTACTATTTGGATTTATCATTGTTAATATTTTAAAGCATAAAGAATTACAATTTATTACAAATGTTTCGGTTGAGTTACATTGCATTTTGGTGACTGCCGCTGTGGATGCTACCATAATAATAAAGCTTAATAAAAGCGCATAAAATTATACACATAATGCTCACAATCTTTAATCCAAGTTTGACTATATTCCAATATTTACTTATTTTTAATTTGAATATTCAAACCTTATTTTTTAGGTAATTTGGCAGCCTTACTTCCTAATGATAATCCTTGACCAGAAAAATAGCTAATGAGCTAAGCCAGACCAGACTAATGACCTAATGAGTTCTGAGACCTTACAACTGAATGGGTGCCCAAACTTTGTCAAAAGCCAAATTTACTCGTACATTTTTAAGTTCATCAAATAAATTATAACTACATGTTAACATTTTTATACAATTGTCTGTTTGCTGTCAACATTGCATTTAATATTATATATATCAACAAAATATCTAATTAAGCCCAAAGGAACTGAAATTATTATATAGTGTATTTTAAATCTATCATTTATGTAGTGCCTTTCTTATCTGTATGTATCAGTGTTAAATAAACTGATTCACCTCTCGTACTTCTTAACAAATCAGAACAAAAATGTTGTTGAGTGCTTAAGACGCATCAGAATTAAATATTACTTTTTCTTATTTTTTTATTTTTGTACTGTCTCAACACTTTGGCCTTTTACAATTCATGCCCTTGTAATAAGTAATGAAAATAATCCTTGATTTCTAGCAAAACCAATATGATTTATTTGATGGCAACATTTGGGGTCCTGGACTTCATTATTGGACATGTTGAAATTTGAGATTGTTGCGAAACCGAAACCCCCCTGTCATATCGACTGGCATTTAGACTGAATTTAAAATATATGCTGTAAACAATCATTCTAAGCTCCATCTAGGACCCCTGTGGCTCCAGCTTTCCATTGCAGCCAGTTTAATAATCAGTAATTTATTCCTGCTTTTAATAGAACTCCTTGCTTAAAGAATTGGCATTTATATGTTTGCAGTTTTTAGTTGTTTGATTTGGTTTTGTTAAAACATTAGAAAGTTTGTATTTCTTTGAAGCATTTTTTTTTTCTTTTTTTTGCAGAGCTTTCTCTCTTAATATGTCTGAATTGTAATAGCTGACAAAGAACAGAGCAGATGCAGCTGTAAAGACCACCTAAGAATTAAATTTTTCATCTTTAGCTGTGGGGGCCCAAGCACTGCATCACCACACTTCCCATAATATTCAAAAAGATAATACAAGAGTGGAAAGAAGTTGTGACATATTGGATATAAGAACATCATTTCCATTACGGCAGTAGATAAGAGGCATGTGTTCAACTGAGATGTGAATTCTGAGACAGACAGAGCTTATTGGATAGATTGCAGGTATTGGATGGCAGAGAGAGGCCACTAAACAATGAAGGAGAATTGCTGAAGGGAAGTGCAGCAGGGCTTTGGCACAATAAGAAGGCTATCATGGTTTTCACTTGTTGATGGCTGAGCTATTCAATGGAGTGATAGCCAATGCCTGGTATTGGTAAGCAGGGGTGACACTATAGTACGATATGAGCTGGATAGGCCAAAGAAGCATTCTACACATACAACATTGCTGAAAGTATTTTGTGCATGACAAGCCACTAGCCTCAGCACATTGCTTTCACGTCTGAATTAGACTACAATATACTGTGTGACTAAACAGCTACAGGGGAATCAGAGTAGTTATAGAGATCCTGAGGCTGAACATGTTAGCCTCACCTGTTACCGTAGTATGAAGAAACTCAAAAAATAGGCGCAGTCTTTAGAACAATGCAAATTACAAGAATTTGTTATTAATTCTTATCTGATATAATTGTCTTTAGTGTACTGACAGCATTCTTAGCTATTAAAGTGATTTAGCTAGGAGATGACTGAAATTCTTTTTTTTTTACTTGTCACCCCATTTATGCTATTTTTTTTTGTGCAAACAGAAACAAAATGAGAGGTGTGGTAGGTATTACTGCAGAAGGTATATTGTCACATTAAAGGATCATCTCCAAAGACTGAGGCGCTTCCACAAAACAGTATAAGACAGAGTGTAGCACCCTAACACCAAGATGGACTGGGTGTCATATCGGTGGAAACAGTGTTGGCTGAAATGGTGTTGGCTCTTAATGTTTATCTTACTGGTCAGAAGCACATCAGGTAAGAAAAGAACCTGATACATTCACATAGTTTATGTTGTTTAAAAAAGCACGGGCAGGCAAAGGAATTGAATTGCTTTTTTCTTCTGGTGTTACGGAGTGAATTTCATTCCTACTCATTTTTACATTTCAAGTATAGTGTTGTAGCATATGACAATTATGTGTCAATAACACCTGTAAAAAATAACAGTGTTCAGATTTTGTTGGTGCATGGATACTGTCTTGTTAGAAAATATGTTGTTGCAATGCAGTAGTCTACGATTCCAGCTTGAGTTAATGAAATGTTTTCTGTACAGTGTGTGCCAGTGTTGTCACTTTCTAGCTTTGTTTTTTATTATAGATTAACCTAAGATTTTATTCTAATAAATGTTATGTTCTAAACCCAATGATCTATGTATGGCTCCTTGATCATTAATTTTGCAGTCTGTACCTTTACAACATTTCCTGGGAATGCTTTCTATAAAATATTGGGGGTGTGAGAGATTTAGGAGGCCGAGGGGATTGGGTGCAGCATTCCTTAGTCACTCCACTAATTTGTTCCTGGCTGATTTGAATTTATCTTTAGCAACAATTTACATGCCGGCATTGCCTTAGCTAAGGTTCCTTGTGAAAGTATTACTTGCAACAGCAGTCTTCATTGTATAAGAATCTGATAAATATAATCCAAAACTGAGCCCATCTAGGTAGGTAACATAATGAGAATCTGGGTCTGCCCAGCATTTAATACATGTCCTTAAGATTGGTGCGATGTTAAATGGTTAATTATATTTGTGTAGAAGCACCTACTTTCTATAGAATATTTAACCTTAATTTATTTAAATCTTTATTTTGTCAATTACCTGTGTGTGTTTCCATTTTAGATTTATTTGTTTTTATTGTGGGCATACATGGTGTCACTTCTGACTCACAAATAGGAGGACGGGGTTCACGTCCCAGGCAGAGTTTGCTTGTTCCAACCCGTGTTTTTGTGGGTTTCCTCTAATAGTCCAAAGAAAAAAAGGTTGGATAGATTGGCAAAGCTAAAATTGGCCAAGTGTATATGTGAGCGTTCACTCTGTGATGAACTGGTGCCTTGTACATGGATTGTTTCTGCATTGCGCCGAATGCTTTCTGGGGTAGGGACCGGCTACCCTGTTACTCTGTTCAGAATAAGCAAGTTTAGCGAATAAATTAATGTTTTTATTGTGGAATGTTTCTCATACAGAATGTTTATTTTGTAATACTGTTACAATTGACATGTCCTTTTTTAAAATATCAGCTTAATATTTTGTCTTTGGTGGTGTCAAGTTACTGAAACTCCTAATAATCTATACATTATTTGCAATATCAATATACATTTAAAGTACGTCATAATGCCTATTGTTTTATATGAATATTCAGATTGCAGGTGATGAATGAGATGGAGTGAAAGAAATGTAAAGATTCATTTTTTCACAGTATTTTTAAATTCACAGTAATCAATATCCACTCCTGGACATAGGATGTTTATTATAAGTCTTAGGCATTACTTTTAATCTGTTTAACCGTTCCATCAAAGCATATATAGACGTGAACAAAATTGTTTCTGAAATAATTTGAAACTGATCAAAGTAATTCACAGCCATGATTGTTTACTTCAAATTTAACAAAAATTAGTCTTTGCTTCAGAAGTTTGATTCAACAGAATATTTCAAATAATAACACAAATGAATGTGGCATGGACAAAAAAGATGAGACCCTTAGCCCAATATTTTGTTGCACAACCTTTAGAGGTTATCACTGCCAGCAAGTGATTCCTGAAGCTCTCCATGAGACTTCTACACCTATTCACAGGTAGTTTGGCCAGCTCTTCCTGCGCAAACCTTTCCTGGTTTGAAAGGGGCTTTCTTCAGACTGCATGTTTCAGTTCTTTCTATAGATGTTGCACAGGATTCAACTCAGGGCTCATAGAAGGCCATTTCAGAATAGTTCATTGTTCTGGTCTGTGTGCTGTGTGTTTTGGCTCATTGTCCTGTTGAAAGATCCATGACCTGTGACTGAGACAGAACTTTCTGACACTTGGTAGTACGTTTCACTCCAGAATGTCTTGATATCTTATGATTTCATTGTTCTCTGCACAGACTCAAGACGATCCCAAAACATAACTGACCCTTCTCCATGTTTCACAATAGTTATGGTATTTTTTTCTTTAAAAGCTTCATTTTTTCGTCTGTCAACATGGAGCTGATGTGACTTGCCAAAAAAACTCTATTTTTGTTTCATCTGTCCAAATTACATTCTCCCAGAAGTGTTGTGGCTTGTCAAAATGGTTTTAACAAATTCTAGTCTGCCGTTTTTATGTTTTTTCCTTCATCAGTGTATTCCTCCTACATCTTCTTCCATTCAGCCCACTGTCACTCAAAAAGCCATGGATGGTGCAATCAGACACTGATGGACCTTGGAGTTTAGCTTGTATCTCTTTGGAATTTGTCCTTGGCTTCTTGTCTTCCATTTTCACTGTCTTTCTGCTCATTCTGGGACTGGTTTTCCTCTTGTGGCTGCATCCAGGAAGGATGGCTACAGTCCAATGGACCTTAAACTTCTTAATAATATTTGCAAGTGTTGTCACAGGAACATGCTTGGAGATGGTCTTATTGCATTTGCCTTTAGCATGCTTGTCTATACTATTCATTTTGATCGCCTCAGACAACTCTCTGCTTTGCTTTTCCTGCTCCATGTCCAGTGTGGGACACATGATTATACCAAACAGCAGAGTGACTATGTTTCTCTATTTAAATAGGCTGATTGCACGATTGGAGACATGTGTGCTACTAATTCAAAAAAACGACTTGTTTGAAAGATTGTTCAAATCCAATTATTTACGATGTATTCTAGGGATACTAACAAACGTGTCCCGGCCATTTTAGAATATCTTTGTAGAACAAGAAGTACTTGATTTCTTTTCACACTTGCTTTGCCTTACTCAATAACACATCAAAGGCATGCAGCGATACAGGGGACAATTGCTTTTAATTTGATCACTTTTCAGGAGGGCTTCAGCATTTTTTCAGTAAGCTGTAAGAGTACCAACAAATTTCCCTACTATTTTTGTTTTATTTATGGAGTATTTTATTGTGATGTACCATGAGATTACTTATTGTTGATGTGTGCTGCTACATGCATTAAATGTACACTGCAAAAAATGAAATCTTAACAAGCCAGACAATCTTGAAAAGAAATAATAGATCTTGTTTTTTTTATTTTAAGAATAACTGACTTGAGTAGATTTGTATGTGTAAGATATATAATCTCATTTTTAGAAAATTTAACAAGTTGACAAATTAAACTTTCTCACTATATTGGCAGATAATTTTGCTTGATTCTAATACCTTTTTGTTGTTTTTCTTGTTAAACCAAGAAAAAGGTATTAGAATCAAGCAAAATTATCTGCCAATATAGTGAGAAAGTTTAACTTGTTAACTTGTTAAACAGATAAACAGCCTCTGTCTGCATTTATCTGCAAGTCATTTAATACTTCAACAAGTGCAGTTTCTGTACTGTGATTTGTTCTAAAACCTGACTGAAACCTATCATGAATAGCATGTTTATTGAGGTGGTCATTTAGCTGCATAATGACTGCCTTTCTAGGATTTTACTTAAGAAAGCCAGGTTAGAAATAGGTCTAAAATTGTCAAATGCAGAGGAGGGTTTAACTACAACAGTCTTAAGACAGTCTGGGAAGACCCCTGGATCTAATGACGAGTTTACTATGTCAAGAATATTATCAATTAGCACGGCAGATACTTCTTTGAAAAAACTTGTTAGTATTGGGTCAAGGATGCAGATGGAGGTTCTCAGTTGAGAAATTATTTTATATAAATCAGGTAAATCTATCCTAGAGAAAGAATTTAATTTGTTTAAAATGGAGTACTGGGGTTTAAGAGGATCAGTATTGGGGAGATGTACTATATTATTTCTAATATCATTAATTTTGTGATTAAAAAATACAGAAAAAGCCTCACAAGTTTCACTGGAAGTTTTTTGGAGGCATTCCATTGAGTGACCTGGTTTAGCAGACGATCAATTGTATAAGACTCTGGGATTACTAGCATTGTTACAGTGGTGTGAAAAACTATTTGCCCCCTTCCTGATTTCTTATTCTTTTGCATGTTTGTCACACAAAATGTTTCTGATCATCAAACACATTTAACCATTAGTCAAATATAACACAAGTAAACACAAAATGCAGTTTGTAAATGGTGGTTTTTATTATTTAGGGAGAAAAAAAAATCCAAACCTACATGGCCCTGTGTGAAAAAGTAATTGCCCCCCTGAACCTAATAACTGGTTGGGCCACCCTTAGCAGCAATAACTGCAATCAAGCGTTTGCGATAACTTGCAATGAGTCTTTTACAGCGCTCTGGAGGAATTTTGGCCCACTCATCTTTGCAAAATTGTTGTAATTCAGCTTTATTTGAGGGTTTTCTAGCATGAACCGCCTTTTTAAGGTCATGCCATAGCATCTCAATTGGATTCAGGTCAGGACTTTGACTAGGCCACTCCAAAGTCTTCATTTTGTTTTTCTTCAGCCATTCAGAGGTGGATTTGCTGGTGTGTTTTGGGTCATTGTCCTGTTGCAGCACCCAAGATCGCTTCAGCTTGAGTTGACGAACAGATGGCCGGACATTCTCCTTCAGGATTTTTTGGTAGACAGTAGAATTCATGGTTCCATCTATCACAGCAAGCCTTCCAGGTCCTGAAGCAGCAAAACAACCCCAGACCATCACACTACCACCACCATATTTTACTGTTGGTATGATGTTCCTTTTCTGAAATGCTGTGTTCCTTTTACGCCAGATGTAACGGGACATTTGCCTTCCAAAAAGTTCAACTTTTGACTCCTCAGTCCACAAGGTATTTTCCCAAAAGTCTTGGCAATCATTGAGATGTTTCTTAGCAAAATTGAGACGAGCCCTAATGTTCTTTTTGCTTAACAGTGGTTTGCGTCTTGGACATCTGCCATGCAGGCCGTTTTTGCCCAGTCTCTTTCTTATGGTGGAGTCGTGAACACTGACCTTAATTGAGGCAACTGAGGCCTGCAGTTCTTTAGACGTTGTCCTGGGGTCTTTTGTGACCTCTTGGATGAGTCGTCTCTGCGCTCTTGGGGTAATTTTGGTCGGCCGGCCACTCCTGGGAAGGTTCACCACTGTTCCATGTTTTTGCCATTTGTGGATAATGGCTCTCACTGTGGTTCGCTGGAGTCCCAAAGCTTTAGAAATGGCTTTATAACCTTTACCAGACTGATAGATCTCAATTACTTCTGTTCTCATTTGTTCCTGAATTTCTTTGGATCTTGGCATGATGTCTAGCTTTTGAGGTGCTTTTGGTCTACTTCTCTGTGTCAGGCAGCTCCTATTTAAGTGATTTCTTGATTGAAACAGGTGTGGCAGTAATCAGGCCTGGGGGTGGCTACGGAAATTGAACTCAGGTGTGATACACCACAGTTAGGTTATTTTTTAACAAGGGGGCAATTACTTTTTCACACAGGGCCATGTAGGTTTGGATTTTTTTTTCTCCCTAAATAATAAAAACCATCATTTAAAAACTGCATTTTGTGTTTACTTGTGTTATATTTGACTAATGGTTAAATGTGTTTGATGATCAGAAACATTTTGTGTGACAAACATGCAAAAGAATAAGAAATCAGGAAGGGGGCAAATAGTTTTTCACACCACTGTATATATAATTCAAGAGAAATAACACCGCCTATGTTGTTGTATTCTGTTATTTTAACCTTCGATATCTCATGGTGGATAATCAGTTTAGTTCTTCTCCATTTACTCTCAGCTCTCCGGCATGCTCTCTTTAGATCAAACACTCTTTGAGTCTTCCATGGTATAATAGTGCTAGAGGATTTTTTAACTGTCTTTACAAGTGCGACTATGTCAGCAGCAGCTCTCACTTTAGTATTAAAATTTTCCACCTTATCCAACTATTTACATTATCCTCGCTATTGTAGTAAGCACTACAAATGGACTGGTTGCTTAGAATGTTTGTAAACTTTGAAGCTGCTGATGAATCAAAGCGTTTTTTAACAATATGCACCTTGTACATTTTTTCTATCATTATTTCTATATTAAATAGTAAGAGGAAATGGTCTGATAAACCAGTATCAATGATCTGCTTCACATCAACTTTTAGTCCTTTAGAAATTACTAGGTCCAGCGTATGCCCTGCTTTGTGTGTTGGCTGACTAACGTGCTGTCTCAAATCAAAAGAGTCCATGAGGTTCATAGAATTCTTTTACTTTCAGGTCACACTGATTATCGATATGAAAATTCACCAACTATTAGGAATGTGTCATAGTTCGTAATTACAATTGACACCAACTCTGAGAATTCCTCAAAGAAAGACGCATTGTATTTAGGAGGTCTATACAGGGACAATACTAGAGACTGAGAAACTCCATGAATAACAACGGCAAGATACTCAAAGGACTTGAATTTACCAAAGATGACATTTTTACACTTTAACTGGCTAGAGTAAATGTTTGCTAAACCGCCACCGTTCTTACCTTGGTGATCCGCATGAGCAAAGCTGTAATTCAGATTTGCAGATTCGATTAAAACAGCTGCACCATCAGAGCTAAAAACAATTTCACTTAATGCAATTAAATAAATTTTCCTATCACTAATAAGATTGTTGATGGAAAATATCTTGTTGGTTAATGCTCTAACATTTAATAAAGCCATATTTAATGTCTCAGAAGAGCAGAACTGAATTGGAGGAGCGTTATGGGTATTCAAAGTGGAAATTAAGTTATTTGTATTAGCGCTGCTTTGTGCATATTTTTTATTTAATCTATAGTCTGTTTTTATAGTTTTAATACATTATTCATCTAGAGGAGTAATTGTAATTAAATTATTTGTATTTATGTCACACAGTCTAGATTGTTTACATGCATTGAGGTTAGTTATTAGAGTATTAATGCAGTGCAGTTCTAAGGAAGGTTTTGCTACACAATTATCATGTCCTAGCAAAGCATTACGGAAAGGGTTAGGAGTAATAATAGAGAATCAAGAGAGACAAGTTACCTTAGAGATGTTTTCAGAGAGGACTTGGGCATTGAATCTATTAGAATGCAGACCATCCCGCTTGAAGAAACGCGGCCTCTTCTAGAAGAGGTCCCAGTTGTCTACAAACCCAATGTTTTGTCCCTCATAGAAGCCTTTCAGCCAGATGTTTAATGCCAGCAGAGAACTGTAATACAGTACTCGTTCAATCTTCTTACCAGAGGTAAGGGACCTGAGATACAAATTCTTGCAGCCGGGGTCCTCTCCTTCATGGCTTTAATAAGTGCTATGAAGTCCGCCTTGAGAATCTCTGATTGTATTTCACTCCAGCGTGTATTACATGGATCCCACTGTCCTGTTCTTGTACCTCTTGAAGACTGTTGGTGCTGTTCTCATAACATCTCGAACACGAGCACCAGGAAGGCAAGAGACTAAAGATTTCTGATTAGGACATGAGATGTTTAGGTGTCGTACGATTGTATGTCCAATCACAAATACATCATCTGGGGTTGAAGGCAAACCCTCCAGAGAGGGTCGAACCGGTTCTGGGGCAGATGCTTGCCTGTGCCGATGGAGGTGATCCAGCCTTAAACCCCTGCCTGCATAGCTGAAACAGGCCGAGTTCCTCATCATTGACATCATCACTCTGACGACGAGGTGCGGGGGTAAAACTCACTTGGCCTTGAAAGTGAGCAACACGGCGTGGAGTCGATGTTACTGAACCACGATTTACTGTGACGATTTCAGATGTCGGGGAGGATTTTTCTAGTAGACAAACCTTCATATCCCTCTGGTGCCTCTGTCTGGACAGGAGTTTCTGGATCTGGATATCGACGGCCTGGAGTTCTTTGACAACACAGTCCATCTCACCGTCGGCCATTGTCTGCTTCCCCTTCCACTTCGTGCCCTAGGAAAGAATGAGAGAGAGAAGGTTAGAACACAAGTCTATAGAGCTTGAATATAACAAAAAATAAGGCGGATTTTACTAGTGTGTATGGTGATGGTGTTGGGGGGTTCAGCACAGGATGTATAAAGAATGATATGATCATCATGGGCAGCCTGATTTTATTTTAACATGTGTAAATAGTAAATTTATTCACTAACATTTTCTCTCCTTTAACTGTAAAAAATGCTTAAAAGTAAAACTTCAAACTTTGCAGCTCAATTTACTGAATACCAATATAATTCAGGACATTTTCATTTACACAAAATTTTTTGCAATGATATCCTTTCACTGTTGTGGGCTGGTGCCCTGCCTGGGGGTTGTTTCCTGCCTTGTGCCCTGTGTTGGCTGGGATTGGCTCTAGCAGACCTCCGTGACCCTGTAGTTAGGGTATAGTGGGTTGGATAATGAATGGATGATTTACTTTCAAACTGGGTTTGTCAGAATATTATTTTGTTAGGTTTGTGATATTTTCTGCTGTGAGATTTACAGCATGATTGCATCAATATACAGTATAAAGAAGCCAATTGCTGGTTCATAACATTAATGAAGCATAAAATCATCAGGGATAAGTCATATAAATTAAAATTTAAAATACCACAAACTTGTGGTGCTTTAATTTTCCAAATCTGCCCTGCTTTTTTAGGTTTGTTTCAACTTTAAAGGTACTTCTGTGAAATCAATTTAAGATTATTATAATGTTATAAAGCAGTATTTGTTTGGTTCTTTTCACATTACCACACATAAATGATAAGGCTTACCTATTGTTCATGACTTGTATTAATTCAGAATTAGTATAGAATGGCTGTAAGTGCAGAAATTACTCATAACTGGAGATGGCATCCATTTCACCCCTGTACCATTCAAATATTTGTCATATGTACTATAGGAACATTTGTATACTAATCACCTAATAAATATTACTTTAACTTCAAAAAATAATGGCACAAATTTGATAGATAGATAGATAGATAGATAGATAGATAGATAGATAGATAGATAGATAGATAGATAGATAGATAGATAGATAGATAGATAGATAGATAGATAGATAGATAGATAGATAGATAGATAGATAGATACTTTATTAATCCCAAGGGGAAATTCACATACTCCAGCAGCAGCATACTGATAAAGAACAATATTAAATTAAAGAGTGATAATAATGCAGGTATACAGACAGACAATAACTTTGTATAATGTTAACATTTACCCCCCCCCTGGGTGGAACTGAAGAGTCGCATAGTTTGGTGGAGGAACGATCTCCTCAGTCTGTCAGTGGAGCAGGACATTGACAGCAGTCTGTCGCTGAAGCTGCTCCTCTGTCTGGAGATGATACTGTTTAGTGGATGCAGTGGATTCTTCATTATTGACAGGAGTCTGCTCAGCGCCCGTCGCTCTGCCACAGATGTCAAACTGTCCAGCTCCATGCCTACAATAGAGCCTGCCTTCTTCACCAGTTTGTCCAGGCGTGAGGCGTCCTTCTTTTTTATGCTGCTTCCCCAGCACACCACTGCGTAGAAGAGGGCACTCGCCACAACCGTCTGATAGAACATCTGCAGCATCTTATTGCAGATGTTGAAGGACGCCAGTCTTCTAAGGAAGTGTAGTCGGCTCTGTCCTTTCTTACACAAAGCATCAGTATTGGCAGTCCAGTCCAATTTATCATCCAGCTGCACTCCCAGGTATTTATAGGTTTGCACCCTCTGCACACAGTCACCTCTGATGATCATGATACATGATACAAATTTAGAAGTGTAGAAGTGCAGCCCAATTGGGATCCCTTGGGATCCGTAGAGGGCACTGTCGGGGGATGTCCACTCAACTCTGTCTATTACCCAGAATTATTTCATGGATGGGCATTCTCGGGTCTGACATAAAAGTAAGCCCGCTGCCACAGATGGGTGCGTCAGAGTCGGGAGGCAGTGGGCAACACTCAGAGGAGGTGAAGAAGGAGGAAGAATAAGAGCACCCATTAGATCATTGACTCGATAGCTGGTGGCTTATTATTATTGTGATTGGTCAAGTGGATGTGAGAAGGTGCCTGAGAAAAGAATAAAAGTCTTTTATTCTATTAAACATGTGGTGCATTGCTGGGTTTGTGGTTAAAGGCTCTCTGGCGCCCTCTTGTGGTTGCACATACCTTGGATAAAGGCATCAGCCAGATAATAAGTACTGCTGCCCTGCTGCTACATGAGTAGTGTACCTGTTAAGGATTTGTATGTTGCCTGCCAGGCAAAATATAATACTGGCTGAACATGCAGATGGTCAGTGTGACTCTGGGTTCTGAAAGTAGGCATCACTATCTCTCTGTAATGTCCCAACTCTTAGCTGTCCTCTTTTATTATATAGTTCTGTGGGCTTAAAATCATGCTTGATATGTGTTGCAGCTTTGCAGATGAAGTAAGATAAGCAGTTAACAAGGTAAACATTATCTTTGGTGATAACCAACCTACCTCAATTTCCTTGAAGAGGCACAAAAAATAAAACTAATCCTTCATGCAATGCATGCATTCACAAAAAGGCGTGGGTCTCGCTGACATATGTGAAACTCACAACAACTGTGGCAGTCAGCCTACCTATTATTAGCCTACCTATTATTACCTATTAGATGAAAAGGAAGATACCAGATAGACATTTCCTAAAAGTTATGTACGTGTTCACATGAATCTGTTGGAATCTGGTAAACCCCTATAGAGTTGGACTCCTCTCAAAAACATGCTTATTAACTTTAAATTAGTATGGTTGCATTTAAATGGTGGCTTGTCTGCACCCTCAGATGGTAGAGGAATGAATAGAGACAACTATGCCATTGTGAAACTTGAATCATAACATATACAACCACAGTTAAGCTATCTCTGTCGCACTGTACATGCATGCAGTTTAGAAAAGATTTTGATTTTACAGTTTTTCTCATAATAAACGATAACTAAAGCATTACCGCTTAAACCGTATTTGAAAACAGTAACCTCCCGTGTTGACATATACTCCAATATTGTATATTTATTATATATATTTATATCCACATATTTAAAATAAGTAAAAGATTACGTTTTCTAGGTATTTTTCTCAACCCTTGCCAACAAAAGCTGCTCAGGAGTTCTTGACAGTTCCTTCTACCAGCCTGCATTCTCCTTTTGTTTTAAAAATGTACCTACAATTTCCATACAGTCAACTTCTATTTTGCACACGTCACCTATAATTGCTGCCACCTGTTGAAATTTGTGGTCAACACCTGATAATGTTGTCCCACCCCCTTGAATTTTGTGCATATCGACTTTGTGATGAACAGCCGGCGGCTCAATCTGGCCGGGATGCCCAATGAATGGAAGGATGGGGGAAGGTAGCTACTTTGGGACACTGCCTCCCCAAGACGCTAGATGGCGACTTCCCTGCAGCATTGCGGTTCCCCAATTCCCACAGGGCACCATGGGATCTGGAGTTCAGCTTCACAGCCCTGCTGGGTATCGTGGGTGCTGCTAGGAGATGCTGCAGGGGGACCTGGGAGTTATTACTGTCTGCATAGTCATGGGGACAGAAGCCCCGAAGTACTTCCAGGCTGAAGAAAAAGCAAGTTCTCCCGGAAGTGCTGGCAAGTGACATAGACGGAAGGACAGAAGCACTTAACGGTTCACGGACTATATAAAGGACTGCTGTGAACTCAGCAAGCGAGCCAGAGTCGTGGGGCAGTAGACAAAGCTTGCTAGGAGGTGTGGAGGAGATAATTATGCATATTATTGTATAGTACTTATTTACTTACCTGTTTACTGTGGCTGTGGTGTTTGGGGTGCACTATTGGAGAAGAGAAGAATTAACAATACTTCTTTGTGCTTTTAACCCTTGCCCTGTGCATCTGTCTATTAGGTTTAAAGGGGCAACAGCGACCCCTAGCGTCTTACAATTTTTTCCTCTTATTTTACGCTTTTCATTTCTTATTTTCTGCGTGCCATTTTTTTTTTTTACTTTCTGCTGCTTGCACTCTAGGGCCTCTGCAGGTTATGTGGCATGATAATAGGAAAGTACATAGCAAAAAGAAAGAAAGCTGTCTAAGCCAGACAAGCCAAATGACCTGAACAGCTGCTGAAATTGCAGGGTTGAAGGTCAAATTATGGTTGCTAGACCTACTGAGTGGCAATGTGATTGTGCAAGTTCGGTTGTAGCTTTGGACTGGGGGATAAAACGATATTAATAATCACCACATATTTTAAAGAAAATAATGATAGATGTGCAGTGGGTCACTTTTTTTTCAAAATAGTTGGTTTATTCTCGAGGGCTGTATGTGAGGTTTTTTTTTTTACCCACTTCAGTTTACACTGCTCACTTAAGTACTGGAGTCCTGTTCACTATGACAAAATTGTGTCTTGCTCTGTGAATTATTAAGGCAGGTTGTGCAAGATCCATGAAATGTCAGGTGGAATATGTGCCTGTAAATGTCAATCAAGTGCTGTGCAAATTCAGTAAAATAGTCTAACATTCAAGTATATTATGTATTCCAGTCGAAGATCCACAGATCACCCTTTATCAGCGTTAGTCTTCTAGCAAAACACGCCTGAGTATTCCCATTGATAGTGTTTTCAGCACAGATGACAACATTGTATCCTGGAACAGATCTCAAAGCCGTAGACAGTCAACAGACTAGTATTACTACCTAAATCATGTGTGGTAGGACAGCCCCCGGACACAGATAGACAGACACCAAATGTCCAAAATACACACGTATTATATATATATATATATATATATATATAATATATATATATATATATATATATATATATATATATATATATATATATATATATATATATATCAGGCCCGGATTTGAGTTTTCATCGCCCCATGGCCATATTCTTCTGGCACCCCTTTTTTATTATTTATTACTATAAAAATGAAATTTAAGCAAAATCACATTACTTAAAAAAAATTTTTTTTTTGTCTAAACTGTGGCGCCCTGAGGCAATGGCCTAGGTTGGCCTCTTTGTAAATCCGGCCCTGATATATATAATATACTACACAGCACCACAATGCTTAAATCAGCCAAGTCAGTCCCTTCAGTCTCTCTGTACTTCTGCCACCTTTACTCCTCTCCTCCCAAGCTCGGTCTTCTGACTCCGGCTCGTCTACTGGAGGGAGGCGGCCCCTTTTATAATTGTGCTCCAGGTGCTCCGTGATGATCTTCCGGCAGCACTTCCTGGTGTGGCGAAAGTGCCGCATGAGCACCTGGGAGCACTCCAGAGATCCCTGAAATTCCTAGAAGTGCTGCCATCCAGGATTCCATAAATGTCCGGGCGTCCCCTGGCGGAGGCTGCGGGCCCCAATAGGGATGAGCTTCCAAGCTCTGATCCCATGGCCCCCATGCAGACCAGAGAGACTGCCCTCTCGTGGCCGAGGGGAGGTATTGGCCCACTCCCGGTTCTTCCAGGCGTCTTGGCTGGGTAGGATCCCCAGCCGTCCGCCACACATGTAAATAAAACTAAATCTGACTCTAATGAGTCTTTTACCTTTTCTCTCTTTAATCCACTTTAAGACCCCCCCTCCCAATTCACAAGTGTAACTTATTATGACACTCTGCTCACTCCTGTATGGAGTTATCTAGCCCATCAAAGAAGACGCTGCTTGTCTCTCTATTATTAAAAAAATTCTTGGGAGGGAGACAAGGGAGACAAGACGTGATCGTCTCAGAAGACACTTTGAAGTCCCGCGAGACTACTTGCATGACACGGCCTACTTACAAACAAATTCTCGGAGACACTTTAACGTCCTGCGAGACAAAGATGTGAGATAAAAGGACAGCTGTTGTCAGAGGCAGATTAAGGTGGTCATGGGCCCCTAGGCTACTTTTTGTGTGGCCCCCCTGTTGCAGAGGATATAGACAGCCCCACTTACTTGCAATGCTTTACCAGAAAAAAAAAAAAAAAAGATTTAATGTCACGTGTAATAGAAGGCTAGAAATATTACATAGCCGAAATGCACCCACTTGGGGTGCCCCAGAGGCGTAGCTAGGGTTTTCAGCACACGGGGACAACTGAAGATTTCGCGCCCCCTCCTGTTTGCCAAAATGCAATGGGGAACATCAATTCGGCGCCCCCTGGATGCTGTGCCCGGGGACAGATGTCCCCCTTTGCCCCCACCTAGCTACACCACTGGGGTGCATTAGCATAAACAAACATTCGCAGAAATACCTTGACAGCCTTTACTATAAATAGCAACTCCACAGATAAAAGGCATTAACAATGGATCTGTAAGTTAATAACCACTTTTAGCTTTGTAAACCAACAGGTGCAAAAATGGCAGTAGTATACAGGCCACCCTATATTACTGATGCAAAATCACACATATCAAATAAAACAAAACCCATAAAAATACAATACAGTAACACAAAGTAATAACACAACAGCATCACAATCACACGGCAAATATACATTTTCCTGCCTTTAGAAGATTTTCTTCCTTGTTTTCCTGACAGAGAAGTCCTTGATGATGCTGGTAAAATCCAGTTTGCACAAAATATCACTTTCAATAGACATCAGAGACAGGCGATTCAGTCTGTTTTGGCCCATTGTGGATCTCAGTCTGTTTTTAACTAGTCCCAGTTTTGAAAATGAATGCTCCCCACTAGCATTCGTTACAGGCAAAGTCATAAATATCCAGAGTGCAATATCAACATTTAGCAAAACTGACCATAATTTTCTTCCTCGTATAAGTTGCAGCAGTAACCTTGTTGAGATGTCCTTGTTTTCTTTAATAAATTCTCTGAATTGTCCAATTTCATCCACAAAATCTTCCTCCAGATCACCCACATATTTCTTCTGAAGATTAGCCGCTCCAGATCGAAGATCTTCTATAGAGATGGAGGAAATATTGTTAAAAAATCCAAATGTCTGCTCTTTGTAGGAGTGATACCTCCGATCACGTTCAGCAACGAGTCGGTCTATGACGGCGATAAAAACTGTTGCTTTGAACTTGTCTCAGCCTGATCGCTCACAGTCAGGTTCAGTGGATTCATCTGCTTGTTTTTTTCCTTTTTCTGTGCTTCTGTGTGTCCACTTTGTACTGTTGGAACACAGTTGGTGACTTGTTCTTTGCGCCACTCTCAAAGTTGTCAAAATCATCTCGCAGGCCGGCTACATAATTCCTCAATGAGCTAATGAGATCAACAGTGTTACATAAATCCAAATCAACTGCCTGCAGAGCACTGCTAGTCTTGTAAAACTGTTGCAGTATGCTGTGCCACATGTTACACAAAATGGAAATCTCTAGTTTTTCCATCTTTGTGTAGAGTGTCCTGGCTTCATCCTGAGCAGTAAGGGTTTGGTTCGGGTCATCAGCTAACTTTTGCAGTGACTCTTGAAATCTGACATAGTTCTGATGCAGTGCTTTTATTGCTAGTGCGTGTGCCGACCATCTAGTGTCTGAAAAGCCTTTTAAAGCCTCTATCCTGTAGATCAGCATTTTGTTGCTGACTGGATGAAGATTCAACAGCCTTGAAATATCCAGTCAATTTAGGGATTTTCTTTAGCAGTTCTTGGTTGCACTGTTCTTTCAGTCGTTGTGCTTTTTGTTTTTGTGCTCCGCTATCAGATTTTCTTTCGGGCATTTTGCCGATATGCTGTCCAGTTACCCAGAATAACACAGTGGTGTGGTATGAACTCAAAACAAAATTAGCTTTAACCGGGTCACATCTACCCAATCAGCCGTTTTTAATTTACAATGTTTCTTATTGGCCAATGGGCGTCAGGGAGACGGTTTTCTTTTAGTAAATTAAAAAAAAAAAATAGTTTGGCCAATCCCAGGCCCCTGCACACGTGGGGCCCCTAGGCTGCAGCCTAGGCCAGCCTGTGCATTAATCCATGCCTGGCTGCTGTACACGCTTTTAAATGATCGTCGCGCAGAGCAACATGCAGATCACGCAGCACGGCACTAGCAGCCTCCTAGGAGGATAACTCTTTCACTACAGCTTTATTACTGGCAAATATCAAGAAATAAAAAATGAATGAAAATGAAAGAAATGAAAATAATCTCTTTAAATTGTATATCCAGATCACCAAACCTGGGGGTTGGTGACAGAAGCAAGCAGGGGGCAGAGCCCCCTAGTTTAAAAATAAATTAAAAATCTCTGAATACACAGGTAGCCTTAACATGGGGCCTTCTTCAAAACAGTCTCTAGTGTCTGAATGGCATGTAGCTACTACTGACTAAAGGTTTTCTTGCTGAATATGGTTCAGCACAGTTGAAATCAAAGGATCTTAAAGATGAGCACAGAAAGGTATTGGCAGAGTTTGGCAAATTACAAAACTCTTTAATTCACCTTTAAAACAAGTAAAAGTGTTAGAAGATCAGGTCTTGTCCCTGAATGACAAGCTGGTTGAGACTTAGGATAGACTACAGCACAATAGTATTTGCACTTTGGCCTTGCCTGAAAATTTTGAGATGGGCAACACCATGAATTTTCTTATAAAGTGCTGGCCTTAGTCTTCCTGCCTCCTCTAGCTATAGAAAAGTTTTAGCGCATTTACAGCATGAATTGGGACTCCACCCATGCAAGCCCATTAATTCTGGTTTCTCAATGATGTGGATCAAAATACCATTTTAAGAGAAGCTCAGAAAAATCCCAGTAACTCTTACAATGACTATCGTGCTCTGTCCCATGGCAACTTCTCTGTGTCAAGAGATGAAGCAAAGAAGCAGATGCATTCAGTGAAGAAAGTACAAGAAGTATAATCTACAAACCCTTCCTTCTTTATCTGTCACATGTTAAGTTATCACATGCCATGGTTTGTTTTAATGATTCACAACAGACTATGGAAGCTGTCGATAATTTCTGTACCTTTCCACCGAGAGAGAGAGAGAGAGAGAGAGAGAGAGAGAGACTTTATTAATCCCAAGGGGAAATTCACATACTCCACCAGCAGCATACTGATAAAAAATATTAAAGAGTGATAAAAATGCAGGTATAACAGACAATAACTTTGTATAATATTAACGTTTACTCCCCCGGGTGGAATTGAAGAGTCACATAGTGTGGGGGAGGAACGATCTCCTCAGTCTGTCGCTGAAGCTGCTCCACTGTCTGGAGATGACACTGTTTAGTGGATGCAGTGGATTCTCCATGATTGACAGGAGCCTGCTCAGCACCCGTCGCTCTGCCACAGATGTCAAACTGTCTAGCGAGTTGGGTACCATCTGGTCTTTTCCACAACACCTGTCTTTAAACTCTTTATTAATTTATGTATTGTCAAAAACAAACAAAGAAAGGAGCCACAAAAAGGTTTAGGGCAGCCACCCATATATTGTTCCTGGCTGCAAAATGGAGATTGATGTGTACAGGTTAGAGTCCAAAAAAGAACTGATTTGCTCGGGCAAAGATTTCGACTTTAAGGGAGAGAGCAGGAAGTGGAAGAAGGAAGGGGGTGGGATGGGGGGGTGGTACCAGAAGTGACATCATTGGCCCCAGGACCAGAAGTAACATCATCAGTGGGAGCGGAAACTGAAGTGCCATCATTGAACCCAGAACCAGAAGTGACATCATCAGGGCCAGGGGGAAATTCCCGTAACTGGTCTGCAGAGAAGTGAGACAAAGAGTTAGTGCACTCCGCCACCCCCTGGTCTGGCATGGAATTACTCTCATTCAGGCCCTTTAGCTGCCTCCCATGCACATGTGTGTGACAGTATGTTGGGTCAGGTGTTCCTGACCGAGAGGTCGTGAACTTGAGAAAGTGCACCAGTGTTGGCATGGAGAGAGCCTCATCGATGAACAAGCGAAAACTTGTACGGCTGTAGGTCAAGAAACCAACTAGTGACCCGAGGATTTGATTCCTTGTGTAGGGCCATCCACTGTAAAGGTTCATGATCCATAACACGGGTAAACTCGCGGCTCAAGAGGTAGTACCTCAGCTGCGTAATCACCCATTTGATCGTCAACGCCTCCCTTTCCACTGCTACATACTTGGTGTCTCATTCCAGCAGCTTCTGGCTTAGGAACATAATGGGGTGTTCAACACCATCGACACTCTCGCTCAAAACGGCACCCAGGCCTGTGTCCGAAGCATCCGTCTAGAGAATGAAAGGTAAAGAAAGGTTAGGAGCTTTCAAGACTGGTGCTGAAGTAAGGGCCTGTTTCAAGTCACTAAATGCAATGTCTGCCTTATCACTCCATACCATATTGTTTAGGGTCCTCTTTTTTGTCAAGGGCGCCACTCTCTCAGAGAATTGGGGCACAAACCAGTGGTAGTACCCCGCTAAGCTGAGAAAGGCTTGGACCTGCCGCTTGGTTTGCAGACAGGGCCACTTCAATATGGCAGCTACTTTAGAGCAATGTGCTGTCACAGTACCCTGACCCACCAGGTAGCCTAAATACTTGGCTTTGTTCAATCCAAAGAAACACTTCTTGGGATTAATCCAAAGTTTGGCCTCACCAAGTGTCTGTAATACTGCTCAGACTTGCTGTAGGTGTTCCTCCCATGCGCTTGAATAGATGACCATGTCATCCAGGTAGGCAGCACTATACGAGTTATGAGGCTGGAGCACTTTATCCACCATGCTCGGGAAAGACGCAGGAGCCCCATGTAATCCAAATGGAAGGACACAAGAGCCAAAGAACTGACATCATCAGTGGGGCCGGAACCGGAAGTGGTGTCACTGGGGCCGGGGGTGGAAGTGACATCATTAGTAGGGCTAAAACCGGAAGTAATGTCGTTGGCTCCTGGACCAGAAGTGACATCATCAGTGGGTGGGGGTGGGGAGGTGGAAAAATGGAAGTGGCGTGTTTGAACCCGGAACCAGAGGTGATGTCATTGTGGCCAGGCGGAATTTCCCGTAATTGTTCTGCAGAGAAGTAAAAGAAAGAGTTAGTGCGCTCCGCCTCCCCCTGGTTTGGCATGAAATTACTCTCAATCAGGCCCTGTAGCTGCCTCCCATTCAGACATATATGACAGTATGTATTTATTTCATTTTTATTTGTAGTTGGATGTCTTTTTATATGGGATCAGCTGTGGTGTGACACCCATCCGGCTGTGCTGCTCTGGACCATCCTTTTCAAAGTACAGTGCATTATATGAATTTTATAGGACTGCACTTGGTTTCTGTGGAGGAGTGGTGGTGTTGGGTTGCAGTTGTTTCAATTTGTTGGTAAAACGATTTAAACTTGTTACTGTTTCAGGTTGTTTCTTTATGTGGATAATTATAATAATAACCTGATCACAAGAAAGATAAACTGGCTGAAATGTGAATTTGGAAAGCAAACTGATGAATTAAGGGCAACTGAAAAAGTTACCAGAAATATCCATCTGACCTTTGTTTTTTTCTTTTTTCTAATTTTCCAAGAAAGAATGTGAAGAATGTGAATCTACCCAGCAGGCACAAAGCAAGAACCAAACCTAGTCCATGATAATTAAAATTCACATGCACTTTCCAAGCTGTGATAGTCGGTAATCAACTTAACATGACAAGGGCTGTTTCTGTTGAAAAGCAGACTTGTGTCCTGTCCTCTTCATGGTGCTAAATGAGAGTTTTGCTAATTCAAATGGCTATTTGAGATGTGATGGTACCATCCATAACAGGCTTGCCTACATGAGTTCTGTTATTCTACCCTCATTAGGTGGCAAAAGGCATCTTATTCATTTATAGCTGCCAATTTACTGAACCCATGGCATTTTTGATTCCTGACACTTCCACCACCATCAGAAGATGATATATTACCATAATGGAAACTTAGACTATACCCTTCCCAAATAGCAAAGCATGCCTCCTGGGGTTTAATTTTCATCTTAAAGGGAATCATCTCTTAAGTTAAAGTTTATTTAAATACGGATTATTCATCCATTCTTTCTTATTCTGAAACATCTTCATTCAGTTCAAGGTGGTGGGAAGCAAGCTACTAGGAGCAAGACAGGGATCAATCCTGGAGGGGCTGCCCGTGCATCACATCCAATTAAAATGATGTGTTTTAGCTGTGGAAAGAATCTAGCAACCAAAAAACAGTGGACTATAATAAGTAATACAAAGAAGTAGAAACATTAGTTTGTTGCCATACACATCAAAAAGATAGACATTGTATACTTCAACATTTGATACCCTTAAGAAAAGCAGTTTCCTTGTACACTATGAAAAGTAATACACAATGGGCTTAACTTAAAAAAATGTAAAATCAGATTGAAAATAGTGCAGCTGACTGGAATCTGTCTTTCTCTGTGTTGTGTCAAGGACAGTCAAGTTAGACGCACATAGAGGCAAAACATCCATCCATCCATCTATTATCCAACCCGCCAATCCCAGCCAACACAGGGTGCAAGACAGGAAACAAACCCCGGGCAGGGCGCCAGCCCACCACAGGGCTAGAGGCAAAACAGAAGTTTTTAAAATTCTTTCCAGAAACAAAAAGAAAAGAGAACAGTGCGTCACACAACAGCTTCTCCTCTTATGCTCCTTACAGCATCCACAGTGCTTCTGCTTTTTCTCTTTAATAACAAAATTAATGTATTACGTGTAAAACTATTTACAATATATTATTTAGATTTTCCAGAGAATATACAATATACTTAGCCTTACAGAATAAAAAGTATTCTAACTTTACAATCTTATATATTCTTAACAAAAATAAATAAAGTAGCTTACCTTTCCAGAAACAAAAAGAAAAGAGAACAGCTTCTCCCCTGTGCCCATTAAATAATAAATCAAATCAATTACAAATTATAACCACAATTATTAATACAAAATAAACAAAATAATATTTGAAATAAAAAATTATAGCCCAAAATATATGCATTGTCATAATGTGAACAATGCCAAACTCGTACATTAAAACACTGTTCACCACGCTAAAAAAGAAAATTACCATTAACTTTCTTATTTCCAAAAGTAAACATACAAAAACTACATGTAAGAACTTGAAAAAAATACACTCAAACGTTTCCAAATAATATAGATAACAAATAAAATAAAAATTAGGAAAAGCTTGGGGAGGGCTGAAAATACAACATACCTCTTATGGCATCCACCATGCTTCTGGCAAATAAATGTGGTGCATGCGGGTTGGGAGGTGTAACATTATTAGCACCCGTACTATAACATATGATCAGTATGCTACTAACTATTTACAAGAACAATTCATTTTGAGTAAGTTCATAACTTAAACAAAAACAAAATTACAAATGACAGATTACACTTTGCTACAGTAGCACAAATGAAATGAAATAGATGGGCTGTTGGCTTCTTTCAACTTTGTGAACATTCCGCTGTTCTCAATAAATTACACTTGAGGATGGTGTAAACCACACATCTAATAATCAATTACATCTGGCCATTAGGCAGAGAAGAACCCTGGGTTGGGGAACCTGTCTATCACTGGGCACACTCTGTCACACCACACCCACACACTCACAATGGCACACTCTAAAGTTAACTTTTTCTTTGAGATATGTGAAGAAACCCAGAATAACTTGTGAGAAAAACACACAGGGAATCATTTAAGTACCATGCAGATACTGATTAGAAATGGACCCATAACATCATGCTAAGCAGTACTCTGTGGGTAATGTTTAGTTCAGGCCAGAGTTAGGCTGTGGATCCTTTAGGTCCAAACCAGAGAATAAACTGTAATCTCTTTTAATTGAAAACTAATCAGATTAACTAAGTAATAACAAATCTGTAAAAAATAAAAAAAGGCAAAAGCTGAAAATGAGTAAGAATGTTATTTAGAAATTACCTGAATATTATCTCCAATCCTTAAACTATGAAACAATGAAAGTGTGAAACATGTACAGTAGCTTTACTGTTTAGCTGAAGTCTACATTGTATTTTGTGTTAAACAAAAACAGCATAATATTCTTGAGTTTGAGATGAACCAATAAGTCATCTGCTTCAAGGAAATGCTAAATGTTATAATATTTAATTAAACAACATTATAATGTAACATTAAATAAGGAAAATATGACCCAGACATAAGGTATTTAATTTCTAAAATCAGAGCACTAGAAAACTGAATGCAAACATGAAGAATAAAGTGAAACTGCATTGTAAGAAATTAGAAAAGTTAAAGAATGTTGTTAACTTGCTTAACAGTTGACAGTTTCACTGTTTGTTTGAAGTTAAGTATAACATAAGTTTAAAGGAGAACCCAAGAGTATGACAGAAAATACTGAGCTGATGTCTGACAGTTACAAAGGGTTGAAAGGAGGCAAAATATTGCGTTTACATTTGTTTGCTAAACAGACACTTTTACCCAAATCGCCTTACAAAAGAGGTTAATGTAATTGAGTAAGCATTTTGGTGGACTGTTCGGGAACGAGTGTTACAGGACAGGGAGACAGAAGTGATCACTACTGTTGAAAAACTCAGAACTTAATGCAAGCTAATTACAGTTCCTAGGTTGTCAATTAAAATTTTTAATGTCAGTTAGAAATTCACTAAACAAGGGAGTCTTGAAGTTCTTCTTAAACATATTGAGAGAATCAAAATACTTGTTCCACTAGCAAGGAGATACACATGAAGAGTCTGGACTGAGAGCCTGACATCACCAGACACTGTTCAACAGCAGACCTGAGCAGTCGAGAAGGAGCATAGGATCTCAGAGGTGTCTCCGCGTACATAGGTGCTTACCCACTGACTACGCTGTAGGCAGCCATCAAAGCTTTCAAAAGAGAAGTGACATGCGCCTGCCTCAGCTGCTTGAAAGGACCACAGTTGTTACTGGCACACTTCCTCTTTTGGTCAGATTAGAGTTAGGATGCCTTCTGGCACAACATTTGCACATGAAGCTTTGAATTTGTCAAAATGTTTGCAACGATAATTGCTGCAAACATCATAAAGGAATCTACTATGGTAGGGGTAACCTACCATATGTAAAATTACATTCAATCAGGGCTTAAATTTAGACTAAACTTCCACTTGTCTAAAGTTGTCCATCCATCCATTCACTTCTAACGTAATCATCAAGTTGAAGGTCATGGTATGTTTCCTGAATTCATTTTACAGCAAGGCAGGAGCCAACCTTGAACAGGCCACACTCATGCACACACAAACAGTTACAAGGACAGTTTGGCATTGCCAATTAACCTAGTCTTTATGTCTTTGGAGAGGTGACTAAAAAATGGTAATATTCTGAGGGAAAGCCATGCAGATACTGTGAGAAAGAGACAGCTGCATACAGGTACTGACAGCTACAGTTGTATCGATTAAAAATCAAGACAATTTTCAAACCAAGTGGCTATCTCTGTGTCTGTGGTTAGTGTCGAAGAAAGATGAGATAATCTTCTCTGAATAGTCATTCTAAAGAAAAAAAAATGTTTGAGTCAGTGTTTTGAATCTTCCTTGTTGCCCAAACGTTTGTGTGACTCAGCTCACAATACCAGTTTGAACCATTAGGTTGTTGCAGCATCACAAATAAGCATAGTTGCAGGACTAGTAAAACAGCATTCCTCAAAATTATAAACTAATTAGCAAATGCTATTTTTGTAGCGCTGGATGGGCTACAAAACACTCTTTTGGGTGGTGTTCATGTGTACAACTAAACTGTGAAATCACATTCAGGAAATATATGAATAGTATGCAACTTGTGATGGATGACTGGCAGCTGAACCCGGCCAGGACGCCCAAAGAATGGAAGGATGGGGGAAGGCAGCTACTCTCAGACATAGTAGTGCCCCAGATTCCCACAGATACCATGGGATCTGGAGTTCGGCTTCACAGCCCTGCTGGGTGCCGCCAGGAGATGCAGCAGGAGGACCTGGGGATTTCTACTTTCTGCATAGCCCGTAACTACTACCAAGTCATGGGGACGGAAGCCCTGAAGTACTTCCGGGCTGAAGAAAAGTCAAGTTCTCCATCTGACCTGGAAGTGCTGGCAAGTCATGCGGTCGGAAAGACAGAAGCACTTCCAGGTCAAGGACTATATAAAGGACTGCTGTGAACCCAGCAAGCGAGACAGAGTTGGCAGGTAGTAGACAACCATTGCTGGGAGGTGTGGAGGAGACAGAGAAAGAATTGTGTATATTATTAGTGTATTTACTTGCCTGTGTATGGTGGCTGTAGTGCGTAAGGGCACCATTTATAAAGGAGGAAAAAGAATTAAAATACTTCGTAGAACTTTGACCTGGTGTCCTGAGCCTCTGTCTGTTGGGTTAAAGGAGCGACAGTGCCCTCTAGTGTCACAAACATAACAAAAAACGTATAAATAGATTGCTACAGTTAAATTCAATTGTTCCTAATTCTGACATTGTCCAAGGGTATAAGCCATAATGAATGCCTTATCACTTATGTGAGATACTGTGCTGATCTAGACTTTTATATTTTTTTAGCCTTTATCTGTGCCATTAAAAATGTAGATATCTTTCTGAGGGTTTTAGAAGTCAAGTAATGAAATGGTCAGATCTTTTTTTTGTTTGTTTTAGAAAATCTTTGAAGATGTTATTCTGTTTCTTCTTCTTCACTTCTATGTGAGGTCGATGCTCTTCGATGACCTTCTTCAAACAGTTTGGTCCTGCACCTCCTTGTCAGTCAAGCCCTTTTCCTTCAGATCTTGTTGATCTTTATCCATCAACCTCCGATTTATCTTCCCTCGTTTTCTTTTCCCCTGTATTTCCATGTCCATACCACTTCAACCTACATTCCTGTACTTTCTTAGATATCTCTCTCACTTTTGTTGTACCTCTGACTGTCTCATTTCTTATTGTGTCCTTTTCATAGCTCCACAAATCCATCTCAACACTCTCATTTCTGCCACATCTAACTTCTTATCCTATATTTCCTTTACTGCCTATGTCTCAGCTCCATCGCTGTGCCATTTTTAGTTTATTTTGGACTTTGTTTGCTCTTTTTAATAGAGAATTGTCAGCCTGTTGCTAGGCAATACGATTAGGAGTCTTTACTGTGACGATACATACATACATCAACATCATACACTTCCTAACTGTACAAATTTGTAGATAACAAAAAAGAAAAAAAAAAGAAAAACCCTTATTATCTTACTATTGTTAAGATATCTGTGGTTAGAAATTCTTTTATGTTCTTTGACTTTGATCTACTTCTTGCATTTTGACTTAAGCTACATGAAATATTCCGGTTACTGACACTCTCATTACATTTCTCATGCTATGATTTTGTCTCATGTCCTGGACTTTATTTATTTAGTTCCCACCCCCCCTGGTTATGACCTTGACATGTTTTTACAGTCACCATCTATCTTCTGATTCCATCTTACTTTAAACTGCTGCTACCATACAGTATGATCTCAGTACAGATACTATGAAAACAACACTAAGAATGTTTTACAATAAATATAAAATAATAGCTGTGTAAGCCCGTGCTGTAAAAAGCACGGGGTCCTAGAAACTATTGAAATCGTCAGGAAAAAAAACTAAAATGTCAAGATGTCAGGTAATTGAAAGGAACCACTCTGGGCATCTCTCTCCTAGGAGGATTCGTTTTGCCAACATGCTCGCATCGCTTGTGCATTAGCGACGGGAGGAAAAATAAAACTATACAAGATAAATGTAAAAATTCTTAAATAATGTTCATTTCAGAAGCTTAATGTCACAGAGGAAACCCGAAAGTCTAGACTAATGTTAAGCAGGAGGGAAAGATTTGGAAAATTAAAACATCAGCAATATATGACATTTTAAAGTTTAATTAATTTGACTTCTTATCAATTAATTGAAATGTTAGGCGGCTAATGTTTCTTGCATACCTGTGTAGTGGTCCGGTGCCGCTAAGATTCACACCGCCAATTTGACGGTGATTTATTTTTGTAGAGGAGATCCCAGGGACGCTCCCAGCCTTGGCCTGACCCGCACACACTCAAAAACAGAGACAAAATAAAGTACACTGGGAACTAACAACAATTAAAGAATATAATGAAATTAAATAATATAAATGAAAACAATAATACCACCCCTGTACCCCTACAGCGATATTACATTAAACATATAAACACAAACATCTCCACACAGCAAAGTCCATGGAAACAACACCGGATGCAATGAAAGATGACGATAGTGAGTCCAGAGATCTGCACACTGAAAGGGAATGAAAAAACAGTCCTACCCGTAGACACTGTAAGGGTGAAGATGGATGGATGGTTCAGGAGCGCTCCTTTTCTTGCGGGGAAGCCAATGAATCCACTATCAGTACTCAGCACACAGGCTGACAGAAGACGATCCAGACCCCAACAACGACACAATCCAGGACACAAAGACTAAATACGGCAGTCCAACAGGTAAACGGAACACAAAATATAACAACAAAAAAACACCTTTTTTTTCCTTGGACACCTGCCCTCCTTTTAAACCCCTCTGACCACTTTTGACCCCAACAGCCCCTGCAGGGACTGCTGGGAGATGCAGTTTTAACTAATAGTAGCACTGCTACACCTGTATGATGGAACAAGTTTATTGAGCCATTTGGATTTTTTATTTATTTCAGTCTATTTATTTTTACTTGGTTTTATATTTGGTAATTTATGTATTTACCTTTACTTTTTACATTTATTTTTGCATATTCCATCTTAATATTTGGTTTAAAATTTCCAAATGATCTCTTTCACATCAAATAATTGTGAATTTCCCCTTGGGATTAATAAAGTATCTATCTATCTATCTATCTATCTATCTATCTATCTATCTATCTATCTATCTATCTATCTATCTATCTATCTATCTATCTATCTATCTATCTATCTATCTATCTATCTATCTATCTATCTATCTATCTATCTATCTATCTATCTTTTATTTTATATTTAAAGTAGGAAGACAGTTGTTCCCAAGCTGTGACTGTGAACTGGATTAAGCAGGTTTTGAACTACTATAAAATTCTTTCTTCTTAGTTCCTGCTGGAGGGCGCTATGGCATTCAAGCAGGTGAAGGTTATGCCAACTGGTCACACTTTAAATGTACCTGCTTCAGGATCCATGGAGTATTTTTGTAGGCAGATTTCAACAATAGTATTACTTGAAATCTGGGAAAATTGGACGGCAGGAGTCACTATTCTTAATCTGTGGCTTCCCCAGATATATTATAACTGTGACAATATCCTTAGACTCCTTTTTTTTTTAGAGCTATTACCCAATTTAAAAAAAAAAAAGTAAGTAGGAATGCAAAACAAAACACCTCCTGAATAGGACTGGTTTCTGAAAATGTGTTTTCAGACATTTATCTCCTTGGAGATGTGCTACAACAAAACCAACATACTGGAAAGTATGTGCCAAATGTGCAGCAGAATTTTTGCAGTTCTTAATTCTATTAATAAAAAGTAAAAATCACTTGATCTGCATGTGTGATGATTAGCTGTTCAAAGAATGGAAATAATTCTCAGAAGGCTTTTGTTAATGTGAAAAGGGCACAATGGTATGTGTTTGGTGGGCCACTTTTATGACCTTTAATAATGTTTTACCTACAGCTATACCTGGAGACAGTTGTGTTTATAGAAATTGTCTCCTTGTACTTGTCATTTTATATGCAATTTATTATTAATTTAGATCACTTTGCGGAGATCTGTTTTTATTTGCCATTAAAGAGTCCTTTATGTTGACCAGTATCAAAAGGCCAAATTAAATTCACTGTGATTTAGTGTGGTATAACAATAAAATGTGAAAACTTCCAAGGGTACAAATACACCCTTCAGTCTCTTTGGGTGTGAACAGCAGGTACAGGTGGCAGATCCTCTGGGTCCAGAGGAAGCGGAACGTGATGAGCCCCCAGAAACACAACATCTTTTTTTTTTTTTTAATTTTATTGTAATCATTCCATACAAATAGATCAATTTTTATAAAAATAGGATTGAAAACAAATCAACCCCCACCCCTGAGAAAGAGAGCATGGCCAACATAGTAAAACTTAAAGCTAGTAAAAATAAGTTAATTGCTGAGTTTAATAAGCAGATAAAGATAAATGGAGAAGAAAAAGAAATGGGAAAAGAATCTGCTTCCTCAGTGCTTTAAGAGCTTATTCTAAAATGTTATTGATGAGATCCTGCCAGGTTTTGAAAAAGTTCTGCACAGATCCTCTCAGTGAGAATTAGATTTTTTCCAATTTTAGATTGTATATAACATCAGTTACCCACTGACTTAAAAGTTCCAGTTGAGCACGATAAGACTACGTGCCAACAATGTAGTAAAGGCAATTACAGTTTGTTTGTCCTTCTCCACTTCAAGCCATTCTGGAAGTACAGAAAACACAGCTGTTAGTGGGTTAGGAGGGATTGTGACACCAAGGCTGTCTGAAAGGCATTTAAAGATTTTGGTCCAGAATGATGTTAATTTGGCGCAGGCCCAAAACATGTGACCCAATGAGGCTGGAACTTGATTGCAGTGTTCGCAGGTTGGATCTTGCCCTGGAAACATTTTGGACAATTTTAAACGAGACAGATGTGCTCGATATCTAATTTTGAGTTGAATGATTGCATGCTTTGCACATATGGAGCTCGAGTGAATTCTCTGCATTGCTACCTTCCACTCCTTTTCTGATATGTTGATTGAGAGATTTTTCCCACTGTCCTCTTGGATCTTTGAAAGGGAGGGACTGTAAAATGGTTTTATATATTGCAGAAATGCTGTCTGAGTCCTAGAAACTGAGCAATATTTTTTCCAGAATAGAAAAAAGTGGAAGATGAGAAAAATCTGTCAGGTTCTGTTTAGCAAAGTTTCTAATTTGAAGATAGTGAAAGAAATGGGTTGCTTGAAAGTTAAATTTGGAATATAATTGTTCATAGGATGCAAAGATGTTGTCTATGTACAGATCTCTAAGTGATTTAATCCGAAATGTTTTCCAGATATTAAAAACTGTATGTGTTTGCGAGGGTTGGAAAAGGTGGTTATTGTGCAGAGATGCCACCGATGAAAGATTCTTTATCTTAAAATGCTTCCTACATTGGTTCCATATTCTGAGTGAGTGAAGCACAATTGGGTTATTAGTATATTGTCAATAATACATTTATAGGAGCACAAAGCAGGGAATATAAAGAAGTACTGTAGGATTTTATTTCTATTGCGGACCAGGCCTGTGCATGTTCATCTATTTGTGTCCAGGTTTTTATAGTTTGTATGTTTGCTGCCCAGTAATAAAACTGAAAGTTAGGTAGAGCCATGCCACCTTCTGCCTTAGGTCTTTGTAAGGTCACTCTTTGGATACGTGGATGTTTTAAATTCCAAATAAATGAGGTTATGGTTGAATCTAATTGCTTAAAAAATGATTTATTGATGTATATTGGAATGTTTTGAAATAAAAAGAGAAGCTTAGGAAGGATATTCATCTTAATAATGTTAATTCTTCCAGCTAAAGTGAGATAAAGGGTTGACCATCTATGCAAGTCTGCGAAATTTTGTTGCTAAAGAGCTTTATGTTTACTTGTGATGTTTACTCTTAGGTATTTAAACTGATCTGTGATGATAAAAGGGAAGGTGTCCAGTCTAATATTGTATGCTTGAGAATCCACTGGGAAGAGCACACTTTTATTCAAATTAATTCTGAGACCAGAAATCTTTGAAAATTCTGTTAGTGCTGCTAGGACTGCAGGCACAGTATTTTGTGTGTCTGATATACTGTATACAGGACCATATCATCTGCATATAGAGAAATTTTCTGTTCAAGTCCTTCTCTGATAATCCCCTTTATCTGATAAGCATTTCGACAGTGAACTGCCAGTGGCTCAATGGCGATTGCAAAAAGTAGTGGTGACAAGGGCCATCCTTGTCTGGTACCATGTTCTAGTTTAAATTAGTCAGAACAAATGTTGTTAATACAAACTGAATCTTCTGGATTGGTATACAGTAGTTTGATCCATGCACAAATGTTCGGGCCAAACCCAAATTTCTCTAATGTAGTGAAAAGGTAGTTCCATTCACCCAATAATATCTCTGGGGTGTTTGACTTTGCGGGTGAATATATTATATTAAACAGGTGCCGAAGATTGGAAGCTAAGTATCGGCCTTTAATAAATCCAGTTTGATCTTGTGATATTACCGAAGGCAGCACTTTCTCCATCCTTCTAGCTAGGACTTTGGGAGAGTATCTTAACATCATTATTCAGAAGTGAAATTGGTCTGTATGATGCACATTGTAATAAGTCCTTATTTTGTTTAGGAAAGACGATGATTAATGCTTGGCGAAAACTTTGAGGTAGAATTTAATTTTCTCTAGCTTCTGTAAATGTTGCTAATAAAAGGGGAGCTAGCTGAGTGGAGAATTTCTTATAAAATCCGACAGGGTAGTCATCAGGGCCTGCTGCTGTCCCACTATTAAGTGACTTTATAGCATCTAGTAATTCTGATAGTGCCAAAGGTTTATCCAATTCCTCTGCACTAAGAGAATCTATTTGTGGTATCTGTAATGCATCCAGAAATACATTAGATTGTGTGTTGTCTTCTTTAAACTCAGTAGAATATAATGATTTATAGTAGTCTCTATGTGTGCATTATATTTTTATGGTCAATGATTTTGTCTCCGTTTGTATTGGTGATTGCATTGTGAACTTCTTGCTTGTGGATTTGTTGAGCTAAAAGCTTATTAGCTTTCTCTCCATGCTCATAGTAATAATGTCTTGATTTAAAAGTGAGTTGATCAGTTTCTTTAGTTGTTAAGAGGTTAAGCTCTGAATGCCTGACTTTTCCTATGAAGAGCCTCACTTGGACACCTGGCATGTTCTTGATCTATTCTAGTAATTTCGCTGGTTAGCTCTTATACCTTCTTGGCTTCTAGTTTATTTCTGTGGGAAAGACATGGGATAATCTGTCCTCTTAACAAGGCCTTCAGGATTTCCCAGAGTATTCCTGCAGTGACCTTTGAGGATGTATTTGTCTCTAGAAAAAAAATTGTTTTAATAAATATTCTGTACAGTTCTCATCTGCTAATAAAAGTGGGTGAAGATGCCATCTACAAGATGAGTATGTGGTGCATAATGATTTTAGCTCCAATATCAGAGGGGTGTGGTCGGAAATAACAATAGTGTTGTACTTGCAGGATTTAATCGTAGGCAAAAAATTGTTATCTATAAAGAAATAAGGGCGGCACAGTGGCACAGTGGGTAGCGCTGCTGCCTCGCAGTTGGGAGACCTGGGCACCCGGGTTCGCTTCCCGGGTCCTCCCTGCGTGGAGTTTGCATGTTCTCCCCGTGTCTGCGTGGGTTTCCTCCGGGCGCTCCGGTTTCCTCCCACAGTCCAAAGACATGCAGGTTAGGTGGATTGGTGTTTCTAAATTGCCCCTAGTGTGTGCTTGGTGTGTGGGTGTGTTTGTGTGTGTCCTGCGGTGGGTTGGCACCCTGCCCAGGATTGTTTCCTGCCTTGTGCCCTGTGTTGGCTGGGATTGGCTCCAGCAGACCCCCATGACCCTGTGTTTGGATTCAGCGGGTTGGAAATGGATGGATGGATAAAGAAATAATCAATTCATGAGTAGCGATAATTCACTGGTGAGTAGAAGGAATGTGTTCTTGAGTTTGGGTTTAGAAACCTCCTGGGGTCTGATATGTTGTGGTCAGTTACAAACTGTGTAATTGTCTTTGCAGTGTTAGATGTCATCATCCCTGTGACAGGAGACCTATCTAAATCTGGATTTAAAACACATTTAAAGTCCCCAGCCATTATCATTTTATGAGTGTTCACATTGGGAATGGATGTAAATACATTTTGCATGAATTCCCTGTCATCTACATTTGGTGCATAAACATTTATCAAAATCACTTTACATAAATAAATTGCCTATGACTATCACATATCTCCCTTCAGGATCAGATACTACATCTGATACCACAAATGAGACTATTCTATGTATAACAATTCCCACACCTCTAGTTTTCTTTGTAAAGCAGGAAAGAAACATTTGGCCAATCCAGTCTTTTTGCAGCAGGAACTGATCCTTGCTTAATAAGTGGGTCTCCTGTAAAAATACTATTTTAGTGTTTAGACCTGTTAGGTGAGAGAATACTTTCTTTCTCTTTAATTCATGGTTCAGGCCTTTAACATTCCAGATCGCAAAGTTAACTGTCACATCATGGAGGCATTGATTCTGAATTTTTGATGTCATTTTTTAGTCTTAACTGGAAGTGAGACAGCTTTGACCTTCATTTCCAATTTTCCCAGGAGTTATTACCATGCAGCCTATTGTTACATTGGTAATTATAGTTATAAGGATTAAAAGGATAGATTAGAAATAGCTTGCTCTCTTTCTTTACCCCCCTTGTCCCCCTCCCCCCCCCCCCCATTTTGCAACCCACATGAGGCTGGACCCCACTTCATAAAGTCCCAGTCCTCGACATACTTACAGACAGAGCACGTCCAAAACAAAACAAGCCCCCCAGCAGCAGCGTTTGAGGATTAAAAATTGAGATATCTATTGCCGATAAAGTTTAAATACTATAAGCATAAAATGTAATCTTCAACAGTCTTGAAATATTAAGATAGTAAACCCAGGGAACTGTGATAAAAAGTGGCCCTGGATAAGCTTAGTAAACCCTAATGCAATAATAACAATAACAATAAACCAAGTTTATGATGTTAAACAGTCTCCTTTAGAATAGTAAAAAAAAAAAGTTATTAATTTAATTTCATACACATATACGCGTATAATTGTAATTAAAACATAAACAGAAAGTGGCTGAGAAGAGAAAAGAATGTATAATTGTGGTACCAGTATCATTGCAAGCGGATCAGACAGCAGGTAATATCTTTTTGCCATGCTATGACAGGATGCGACTCACGATCGTAATTTCAAAAAATTGTCAGGATCAGCTTTCTTAACTCTTTTTCTGCTTCCTCCATAGTGGTGAAGATGTAATACGTGTCTTAAATATCCACTTTCAGTTTGGCAGGATACAAGAGACTGTATCTGATATTGGCTTTCCACAACTGCTGTTTAATGTTGTATTTTCAAATATAATCTCTTGTTTCTGTCTGAGAAGTGACATTAGATTAAATTTAGATTATAATCTCTCGAAGTGCACAAGTGTCCTAATTTTAGAGGTATTTGATCCCGGTATGCGATAAGCTGCTGCTATCTCAGTGTCTGATTTAAAGTCCTCTCCAATTATTTTTGAGAATAGTTGAGCTACGAATTTCACTGGGTTTGGACTTTCACGATTCTCAGGTAGACCTTTGATTCTAATATTAATATTCTAATATTATTCCTTCTGCATCCATCTTCCAGAGCAGCAAGTCTGTCTCCAAGTTTTTTGCATTCGGAATTTGCAGCTGTTGCTTTTCCATCAGCAGTAGATGCCAAATATTTGGCTGTTTCAATTCGGGTCGTGAATGTCTGCTTAACATCTTCCAACTGATCTGCAAGTGCTCTCAGTTTAGATGCATTTTCCTGAATGTGTTCCTCAATTTTTCCCAGCATACCTTTAAAGACTGCAAGCGATTATACAGACGTTTTTCCAAGTCTTTATTATCCTGTCACAGCTTCTGCATCTCCAGCCAAAGCTCCTGCAGCTCTAACCGTAGCTTCTCGTTTGTCTTGAGCAAACCATTTATTTCTTTCTTTATATCTTTCTGAATATCTTTCTTGAGCTCACTTATGGCCTTGGCCATTGTTGTGATCATTACCTTCAGTTTAGACAGATTGTTTCAGCTTTCGTGCTCCGCAGGTGAAGTGGCAATCCCTATTGCAGCCGATGCTTCCAGCTCACGAGGAGTAAATGAAAGCGCGGACTGCAAGGCCATTTCCAGTTTCAAGTGATCTCCTGGAATCTGCGAGCTATCGTGACCTGCATCACTTGCACATTCGCTCCCATTTTCGCTCTCGTCAGGAAACGATGCAGTGGAGCGGGGTCCTGGGGAGTCTGTGCTTTTGCCTGTCTGTTCCAGTGTATCTTGCACTTGGACATAATGCCTGTCTAGACTTGGATTTAGTTTTAGATTTCTTTTCCGTTTCTTTCTGACCCCCTTTCTTGTTGCACATGTTTATATACTGTAATAGAAATTCCTCAGGTTGGGTAAATACAGGATACCTGGGGATAATAAGAAATAAGAGAAAAAATAAAACCGCTGCTAATGGAGCTCAGCTTCAGATGTCCAACTCCCCGGAAACACATCATCTTGAGGATCCATCTGTGCAACCACTCCTGGTACCACTTGCCATGCTTGGGTCACAAAGTTGCTCAGGTTCGTTCAGGGTTTCCAAGAGACAGAAACTTTATTTCAATACAGAATACAATAAAGCAGAAAGACTAAAGCAGAAGTTGTCTGGGGGAAGAGAGACATTGAGACACTAGGACAGCCATGGTGTGGTCTTTAAAATGTTTGAAGACATGTGCGAGATGCAGAACACGTGGCACGGCAGCAAGCAGCAGGCTAGCAGCTGATCTCAAAGATGAGATGAAAAGCTTTGTTTGTTTCCCATTGTATCACTGTCTAAGAGGGGGCCACATTCTCTTGGGGCTGCGTTCACCATGTTCACATGATATGTAAACTTAGTTCGAAAACAAATAAGGTAAAGGCAGAAAAGACAAAGGTGATGGTTAAAGGCAAAGGGGTAGATGGCATGGCTATGTGGTAGAGTTGAGTGCAGGACTATATGGCATGCATGTAAAGATGTTAAGAGATACTCATCTAATTAATGATTTGTCAGAAGTGTGTCCTTAAAAAATATAGTGATGTGAAGGCATTCTCTAGGCGGCAAGTTCAATAGAGTAGTTTAGGAGAAAGTAGAGAAGTTCTGCTATTGCTGCTATGTAGTTGACATGTTGACTGCAAACGGAAATGCGGGCACAGCAGTGACAGCCAGGGTGAAAGGTACATGAAAGACGCTGTCTTCTCATTGACATCAAAGGAGTTTTTCTGACTATGAAAGCTGTGTGAAGAGTATTATGTTCTGTGAGAGTGAGACTTGGCAGATAAAATAAAAAAATGAAGTAAAGCTGGAAAGATCAGAAATAGGAATGATTAGATGGATGTGAACTGTCACAGTCTGGGAGGAAAATTGTGAGTTAAGAGAATGACTTCGTGTGGAGGTAACTGGTGTTATGTTTAGAAGTAGGATAGTAAAGTAGTATAGGAATGTGCAGCAAACAATGACTGGGTAAAACGATGCACCAAGGTGGAGGCGGAGGGGCTGAAACCTAAAAGAAGTCCAAAGCAAACACGGTTGGAGGTGGTGTTAAATTAAAAGAACAGGTCTCATTCCAAATGGATTCCCAGGGCTTTGAGCAAAGAATAGAAGTCCAGAGAACAACTGGCTAACCTTACTAAACTTACAAAATTCAATGATAATGATAATAATAATGAATGCCATGTAATGCTCTATAAAGAGTGTGTTTGTGAGAGAGAGAGAGAGAGAGAGAGAGGAAATCCCATACTGTCATTGTCGTGCTCATTTTACTAGTAAAGAAAAGCACTGCCATAGAGTGGTAAGCCTAGAAAGTATTGCATTGGGTGACCAGGATGCAATTTATTTAACTTTACTAGCAAGAGAAAAGGGGGAAGGGGGGCATGGAGACTGTACAAGGTTCTTATTATTTTTGAATATGTGTTTTCTGTTGATAGACTGGCACTCCATCTAGGGTTTCTTACACATGATATCAGATTAGGGATTTGGATAAAAACTGTTTAAACATTTAGCTTATTTGAAGATGAAAATTACTTCAGAAATTTAAAAAAAATGGTTAGCACCTAAGCTCCCACAATTCACTTAACAAAGAAAATAAGATTTCAGTCTAGCTTACTTATCAAAATTAATGTTGATACGATAACTCAAAATTGAACAACTGGATAAAGTATTATAAATACCAAAATTACCTTTTTACAGACCAGGTGAAATGGGTTATGGAAGTCTTCCATATCTGTCCTCCTCATTTTGTGTACAAAATGAGAACTTTTAAGTACAGTAAGTGTACAAACCGACACCTTTTACAGTACAGGCTTAGAGGCAACAGTGTTGTTGTAGTCAGTTAGCCAGCAAACAAAGTAGAGAGAAAGTTTGACATTGAGATACTGGGAGATACAGGAGTGTGTAGATGGTATTAAGAAAACAAGTGTTAGAGCTGTCTTGGATTCAGGACACCATATAGTAAGCATAATCTTCTTCTTTTTCTTTCGGCTGCTTTCGTTAGGGGTCGCCACAGCGGATCATTTTCTTCCATATCTTTCTGTCCTCTCCATCTTGCTCTGTTACACCCATCACCTGCATGTCCTCTATCACCACATCCGTAAACCTTCTCTTAGGCCTTCCTCTTTTCCTCTTCCCTGGCAGCTCTATCTTTAACATCCTTTTCCCAATATACCCAGCATGTCTCCTCTGCACATGTCCAAACCAACGCAATCTCGCCTCTCTGACTTTGTCTCCCAACCGTCCAACTTGAGCTGACCCTCTAATGTCCTCATTTCTAATCCTGTCCATCCTCGTCACACCCAGTGCAAATCTTAGCATCTTTAACTCTGCCACCTCCAGCTCTGTCTCCTGCTTTCTGGTCAGTGCCACCGTCTCCAACCCATATAACATAGCTGGTCTCACTACCATCCTGTAGACCTTCCCCTTCACTCTTGCTGATACTTGTCTGTCACAAATTACTCCTGACACTCTTCTCCTCCCATTCCATCCTGCCTGCAATCTCTTTATCACCTCTCTTCGACAATCCCCATTACTCTGTGCTGTTGATCTGTGCAGAGGAGAGATGCTGGGTATATTGGGAGAAGGTTGCTAAGGTTAGAGCTGCTAGGAAAGAGAAAAAGAGGAAGGCCTAAGAGGAGGTTTATGGATGTCGTGAGAGAGGACATGCAGGTGATGGGTGTAACAGAACAGGATGCAGAGGACAGAAAGATAAGGAAGAAGATGATCCGCTGTGGCAACCCCTAACGGGATCGGCTGAAAGAAGAAGAAGACTTGGAGTGATAAATCTTTGTTAAGTGTAGTTCTCCCTTACACAGGTCACTTCTTAGTATATATGTGTGTAATCTAATAACTGGTGCAGTCAGCATTGCATAAATAGGTTTTATCTAGTTTAACAAAGTTTACCCTAAGCTGTTGCTGAAATTCCTTTATTACCTTTTTAACAAACAGAAACAGGCAAAATCCACAAGTGGTTTGCAAGCAAGTTATAAACCACCCCTTTGTGCTTGCTTTGCTGCTTCCACAGCTGTCTGTACCATCTCTCTTCCTAGCCAGTGTGTATACATTATTTTTTTTATTTTATTTTATTTATTAATTTTTATTGTAATCATTCCATACAAATAGATCAATTTATAACCAAACAAAGCTGAAGACAAATCAAACCCCGTGTGTGTATACATTAGACAATAAAATGGGTTTTATGAGATTAAGGCTGAATACACACAAGGACATGAGAAACTGCTGTGCAGTGATATTTACAGAAATCTGCCTTAACAATAACTTGTCCAATTTTGTGTTCCAGCTTGACGGAATTTTACTTTTTTGAGAGAACAGGAACCCACAGTTAGGAAAAACAAGAGGGGTGAACTATGTGCTAACATCAGTAAGGGTTGGTGCACAAACCGTTCTTTTATTATCAGCCTCTGAGCCAAAAACAATAGAATATTTAACCATATAATAATGATCACATTATTCAACCTGCAGAGAAATTTTGGGGGATGGTGGCAGGAGTGGCAGACTGAAATGGCAGACTTGACTCTTTTCTGCTGTTTGTGGGAGTAGCTCTGCTGCAGCTACCCATAGGAAGGCTGCTCGCATTATGAAGGGAATGGGGGAAAGCCCGCAGAAGCCTCATCACCTGAAGAGTTGAAACTGTCGGAAAGCCAATGGGGTCAGGCCTGTTGGGAATCAGAACTGGTGTGGTGCTGAGGTATCGCTCACTGCACACCAGCACTCAGGTCCCAATTTGAGGCGGCCCATCTGGGTAGGAGAGTGGAACGTCTTGTCTCTCCGGCATAATGATCATCTTCCTCTGCTGTCAGAGGAGCTTTGTAAACTAAACTTTCAGTGATCGGCTCCTTCCGATGGTGTCCGATGTATGAGACTCAGATTTAGGCACTGTTTGGGTTCCTTGTCTGTTGTCTCAGTGTATGAAGACCTTCTTTGACAAGACCCTTAAGGTTGCTGAGGGTTTTGTTGGTTGTTGCCAATATTCCCAGAAAGATGTGTTTCATCTCGCAGGGGACCCTGGATATCATTGAAATGAATCGCAGCGCATGATTTGATAGCAATCCTAGTGTGTACCAGGAACTGAAAATGACAGCTGCTGGGGCAATGAGGGCAGAGAAGGAGGCGTTTGTTAGAGGAATCTGAGAGCAAGTGACACACCGTCTATTGGTCTATGTTTACAGAGGAATCAAAGCATTACATACATCTGAATCTGCTCCTCAGATAGTCTCAGTCAGGGCGGGTGATTGAATGGTCCTTGCAGATGACACTTAAATTGTGACTGGCTGGGCTGGCTACTTAGAGCAGCTGTTTAAAGCTGATCATCCAGTTAGGATGTTGGACATCTCTGGGTCCATAGTCCTTAAGTTTGATCCTCCAATTAGCTGTGAACCACCCAATCTCACTGTAATTGCACAGGTGGTGAATCAGCTGAGAGTAGGGAAGGCTGCAGGGATCTGTGGTATCTGGGGTGAACTTCTCCAGGCTGGTGGTAAAGCTGTCTTCCTTGCATTGCAAGCAATCTTTGCTACCATTTGGGAGATGGGCATCATCCCAACTGACTGGAAAACAGGACTTGTCGTCCCTATCGGGAAAGGGAAGGGTGATCACCTGGATTGTGGCTATTACAGGGGGATAACACTGCTTTTGGTGCTGGGTAAGGTCCTGGCTAGGGTCATCCTCAATAGAATCCATGATCACTTGCTCAACTACCAATGACTGGAGCAGTCTACCGTTCATCCTGGCGCTGAGGTTTTTCATGGAGTGCAAAAGCAAATATAAATAAAAGCTGTTTTTTAGAAGTAGTATTAGAGAAGAGATGTAGATTGTATAGAATTGCAAATGAACTGTGGGTAACTGATGTTATATACTATTTGAAACTGGAAAAAATCAAATTCACACTTAGAGGATCTGTACAATACTTTTTCAAAACGTGGCAGGATCTCATCAATAACATTTTAGAATAAGCATTTAAAGCACTGAGGTAGCAGGTTCTCTCCCGTCTTTTACTCCATTTATCTTTGTTCATTTATTAATGTATCTATTCACTTATCTTTACTAGCTTAACGTTTTACACTGCTGGCCTGGCTCTCTGTCTCAGGGGTGGGGGTTAATTTGTTTAGAACCTTTTTTTATTTTTTTGTAAAACTTGAGTTATGTTTGTGGAATGTTATTTGATTTTAATAAAATTTAAAAAAAAATGAAATAGTAGCAGGTGTGGCTCAAGCAAGGTGCAAAATAAATATGTGCTGTAAAAGAGGGATAAGAGGCAAAAAAGTTTAGGGGTAACCACCCCTTATAATTAACACAAAATGTGCTGAAAATAAAGCAAAGAGTAATTACTAGGGACTGAGTCCAAACAGAACTGACTATAAATATAAAACAGGTTGACTTTTATAGAGGGTAGACGGGAAGGTGTGTGCTTGTAGAACCGGAACTGGAAGTGGTGTCATGCTGGATCTTCTTTTGGAGAGTGTGTATTCATCACCACCCTCTGGCCCGATGCAGAACAACGATCACTTAAGCCCTTCGACTGCTTCCCATGAGCACATGTGTGACAGTCCCTTAAAAATAAAAATTCAATACAATCAGGATTTTACTGACCATACCAAGTGACCTCAAAAGCAAAACTGAACTGAACAGGTTGTTAAACTATTTAAAAGTCTACAGCCCGTTAAATTTGTGAACCCTTCAAATTCACTGTGTGACTCTTTCCCGTTCATGAACCTAGGGTGAGGCCTGCAAGTTAAAAATGGTGTAATTAGAGGGGCACTTTCAGAGAATAATGACAAAAGATTAAGATAAACAAAATAATAAATTTATGATGATTATATAATAGATGATTTATTTACTGTAAATGCTTAAACACAAAGGAAGGTGAAACAAAAACAGAAACACAACAGGAACCCAAGGTTATTATCCTAAATAATAAACCACAAAGAAGATGAAAACTTTTAATAAAAAACATTTTCCTAAGCTGAAATAAAATAATTAACAAAACTGAGATGAAAAACTAAAACTACAGAAGGAAACTAATACAGTACCAGAAAATACTTTTCATTGCAATTAGTCTTATGAACAGGCCAACCTGGGCTGCAATGGTTCTGAAATTAATTAAAATATATGAATTTTGGCCTGCATGGGAAACACCGAGCCCCAAAACCCCAAACACAACTACCACAGACTTAGTCCTGGGTTCAAAACCAGTTCTTTAATTTACAACAAGTGTACCTTTCATAGCTTTCTTGCCCACACTGCCGTAAAGGGTTCCAGCACCCAGCAGTACAGCACAACAAGCTCTTCAGTCCTTCCTTTATTTGGTCTGTTCTCCACTCCACCCAGGTGAGTGTTGTCAGCTTCATCTCCCAAATCCAACTCTCCAGGCCAAGTGGAAAGTTCTTTTTAACTCCAGACTCAGGAGGTATTTTCGACGCTTGATCTATTGCCTCCTGGAAGCAGTTCCAGGTCAGGCAGGACCCCCAACAGTCCTTGTGCTGTCAATATGTGATAGCTCCCTCTGGCAGCCCCCACAGAAGCTGACAGGACAGGACACTGGGACTACATATCTTATGCTGCCCTGGGGGTGCCTATACTGGGGCTCACCAGATTGGATGCCTCCACCCAGTGTACAGATGGGTGCTCTGTCCATTGCAGACAGTCACCCATTGTCCTATTCTTCCAGGTTCCTAAACCCAACCAGCCTGACCCTCCTTGGTTGCATGGATGCCAGCCCAAGTGTAGCTGCTGCCACAGCATCATTCTGTGTCCATGTCCTGCACTGAAGAGGAATATTGCTGCTTCCCTGTTGTCCTTCCTTTCCCTTGGCATCCTGGCCAGGCAAGGGTGTAGGACGCATAACAGCAGGAATGTTGGTTGGAACCTCACAGAATAAATATTTATTTTTTGCTTTTCAAACAAATATTCCTGCTTCTAGGCAAGCCAGTCAAATCTTCTTTGACCCTTTATCCCTTTATCAAGGCACTTAACCTGCAATTGCTCCATCCTGGGTATGACGTTAATCTGCATCTAGCCCTGTATGTAGGCCCTCCAACCTGCAGGAAAAACCTGGGGGTTGGTGGCAGAACTGGAACTCCAGCCACCATAAATAACCTCCCAGTGTTCCACTCCATCTGAACTGGTGTGGTGCTGAGGCGTCACCCGTTGCATCGCTGCACTCAGGTCCTAATCTGGGATCCTGAGTTGGTTTGTCATGTGATGGGTGCGGCAATGCGTTGTATCAGTGTGTGCTCCTAACTATACTATACTATACTATCCCTAACTGGCCCGTTGCTAGTTATGCACACACTTTCATCCCTGCATTTAATGCAGCCATAATGAACGGTGGCTAGAGACAAAGGGTGGCTGTTTAAACAGCATTTGTGGTGGCAGCAGAGCTAAATATGTACTGTCAGAGCATAAAGCATGTGAAGATGAAATCAGTTTATCATGATAGATAGATAGATAGATAGATAGATAGATAGATAGATAGATAGATAGATAGATAGATAGATAGATAGATAGATAGATAGATAGATAGATAGATAGATAGATAGATAGATAGATAGATAGATAGATAGATAATCCCAAGGGGAAATTCAATAGTGACAGCTCTTCAGAAAATGTCTTTGACACTATAATAGACTTTAGTTCTGGTGATAGGGAAGCAGACTAAAAATAATAATACTGCATATTATTAGCTGGCAATTCAGCTATCTCATATAGTTTTTCTCGTTTGCTTAGACAAATTTCTTGAAAATAAGCTCCATTTCCCAAAACTCTAAACACAATTTAATAGCTGCATATTCATCTCCTGGAACTTCCAACTTCCAGGTCAAAACAAAACTCTCTAATCAAAACCAGTCAGTCATTCTCCAACCCGCTATATCCTAACACAGGGTCACGGGGGTGTGCTGGAGCCAATCCCAGCCAGCACAGGACGCAACACAGGAACAAACCCCGGGCAGGGTGCCAGCCCACCGCAGGACACACACACACACACACCCACACACCAAGCAAACACTAGGGACAATTTAGGTCTGCCAATGCACCTAATCTGCCTGTCTCATGTAATCTCATATGAAAGTCAAACTTTGCCTTCAAACATCACACAAAAACCCTCAAAAACACTTACACTACAACATAGCCTTACACCATGCTGAGATCAATTCAAAACATTACTGTAAAAATCTGTTACTATAATGAGTAATGTTACTTATGCCCCCCTACCATCTACCTATTTACATAATGAACATTATATATACAATATACTGCGATGTCCAAACAAGCTTCCTCCATGGCCTGGAGGAGGTGAACAGAAATGTAAGGGTCTCAGTCACAGACCATCCACTGCCATGCTGAAAAAAATCCTCCTCTATAGGGGTTTAGGAAAGGAGAATATGCAGGCAGAAAGATGCTGCTGAATCTGGGATTGCTAGTGAACCAGTCACAAACCAGAGTTGCTCCATGAAATCTGATCTCAGACACCATCAAGGAAAACCAGTAGAAGCATGGTGTCGTACGGACCAAGGATGGCATGTCTGTCGATCGAAGACTCCTTGGTGGCTGATTGGCCAATTGTTGGAACTACGACGGTATGTGATCTTCTTCGAACCTCCGACTTTCGTTCTTGATTAATTAAAACATTCTTGGCAAATGCTTTCACTCTCGCGCAAATTGTTGTCGTGCGTGTGCCATGGTCGGCTGCTTAGTGAATTGTTGGTGGGCGGGGCTCGGTCTTGCGTGCGTCTTGCTTGCCATGGACTTAGTGAATTATATATATAGATAAGCTACTGTGAAGATGTTCAGGTTTTTAATTGCACTCTTTGACCAGCTTCTGCCATTGACATCCATTGCACAAGGAAATTTTATTTGAAGCCATTTGTCTCCTTGCTCTTATTCTTCCTTGTTGCTCTTATTCTTCCTCACCCTCTTCCACATTCTATCCTGTGTCCTCTTCCTCTTTCTTCATGTGATGGTTGATCCATTGTTCCAAACAAGTGAAGTGACCCATGGCCTTTTTATCTACCTATCCTAAGGCTATGACTGGTGTGAGAATTATTTTGACTCATAAAGTTTACATTTGAGGAATTGTGTGCTAAATGTGTTCCAGCTTTGTTGACTTGAGTTAATGACATTGAATCCAGCACTTTCTAAATGAGCACAAAGTGAAGCCAATGATCCATGGAGGGATTTGTGTGTAGAGTTTTTCACAAAAAGTGTAAATCATGTGTCAGAATAGGGGAATAGTGTTTACAGTTTCAGGAAATTAGTTTGTATTTTAGTAGATGGCAGTATGGTTTGTAATATTTAGTTAATAAGTTTGATAATAGTGTGTAATTGATCAAGAAAAACTGTAGAGATTGTAATACATCTGGAAAGAAAATCTGATCAACAGAAGTAGAAACTGTAGAACAGATAAGGAAAAACATTAGGCAAAAATGCCCAAAATTGTAGCCTACATTTCCAAAAAAGATTAAAAGAGATGACAGTCTCTCCATTCTCCCCCGGGGTTAATTTATCAATAAAATGGCAACAATGCATCCTTACTCACACACATTTACAGCCACTATTGATCCCGTAGGAAAATAAAAGTCATTTGCCAGAAAAGCAATATGTAAAACAAAATACAATTGCTATTTAGTTAAAAAACAAAAAAGCCTTTTCACCTGGTTGGAATTCTTAATAGTGACCTTTCAGGGACTTGTACAAAAGTTATTTGGGTTAGGGGCATCAAAAAAAAAAAAAAAAAACACACACAAATACTTAGGTGATCTTTTTAGATCAAAGATTTCTCTCACTGACTCCTTTTTTCTTTGTATACCAAAGAGGTATAGAATGTAAAACAGTGGAGTGGCTAAAGACAAATCAGATAGAAGCAGTATGGAAATGGAAGAACTAAAAACATTTTTTTTTCTTTTTCAGCAAATCCAGCAAGTAATGGCAATTTTACAACAACTGACTCCAGTACTGACTTAACAACAGTAAAATCAAGTTCTAGTTATCTTACAACAGAAGATTTGAGTACAGCAAATTCCCCAGTAACACAAACATCTAGTAACTCACAGGAATCTAAAATTACTGATAATCTCACAACAAATCAATTAAGCACTATTGATGATGACACTGAGGAATATGACACTAGTGATTTTACCACTGAGGAATCAAGTACTAGTGATTTCACAACAGACGAGTCAACGAATACAGTGTTTTCATCAACGTATGAATCAACTATAAGTCATGACACAGTCAAAGAATCAGGCACCAGTGCTTTACGCACAACCCTGAAATTGAGCAATAATGATTTTACTACAGGGCAAACAAACATCAGTAATATTACAACATTCAGCGAAATGAGCACAACTGATATTACAACAGAACAATCAATCACAAGTGATTTCACATTTGAAGAATCAAATATGACTTATCCCATCACAAAAGACAAATCAAATTCTAATACTTTTTCCATAGAAGATAGCAGCAGTCTCACAACACATAAGTCAAGTACCACTTATTCATCCACAATGCATGAATCAAACCCTGTTTCTTTAACAACAATAAGTCCAAGTGTGAGCTATTCCTTAACAACAAATGAAGCAAATAGCAATGGTTTTACCACAAAGCCACAACATGGCAGTGACCATTCTCTGACTCCATATGAATCCACCAACAGTGATTTCAACACAGATAAGACTGAAAATAGTGACATCACCACAGTTTCAATCACCAACACTCTTTCAACAACTTATGAACTAAACACAAATGATGCAAATAGCAACAGTTTTACCACAAACTCATTCTATGGAAGTAAAGGTTCTCTAACACCATATAAATCACAAACTAGAAATTTCAACACAAATAACATGGACAATAATGACATCACCAATGAAATTTCAAATACCACCACTCTCACAAATTATGAACTAAACACAAATAAGTTTAGTATCACTAATCCATCCACAATGCAAGAATCAAACTCTACTTTTTTAACCACAGTAAGTCAAAGTGTCAGTTTGTTCCTAACACCAAATGAAGCAAACAGCAACAGTTATACCACAAAGCCATTTAATAGTAATGACGATTCTCTCACACCATATGAATCAACAAATACTGACTCCAACACAGATAACAAGCAAAATAAAGACATCACCGCAGACTTATCAATCACCCACACTCTCACAACAAGTTATGAGGTGAATACAAATAAGTTTATGACAACAGAGACAAATAACCGTGAACTCACTACTGAACAAACATTAAAGAGAAATTTCACCACAACATCGAGAATGAGCAGCAGTGATTTTCCCACAGATGATGATGATGAGACTAGTGATTTTCCCACAGATGAATCAAGTGGTAATTATGTCACAACGGAAGAGCCAGCTAACACAAATGAAGCAAACAGCAACAGTTTTACCACAACGCCATTGTATGGTAGTGACGATTCTCTCCCACCATATGAATCAACAAATAGTGATTCCAACACAGATAACAAGGAAAATAAAGACATCACCACAGAGGTATCAATCACGCACACTCTCACAACAAGTTATGAGGTAAATACAAATAAGTTTATGACAACAGAGACAAATAGCCGTGAACTCACTACTGAAGAAACATTAAAAAGAAATTTCACCACAACATTGAAAATGAGCAGCAGTGATTTTCTCACATTTGATGATGACGAGACTAGTGATTTTCCCACAGATGAATCAACTGGTAATTATGTCACAACGGAAGAGCCAGCTAACACAAATGAAGCAAACAGCCACAGTTTTACCACAACGCCATTGTATGGTAGTGACGATTCTCTCCCACCATATGAATCAACAAATAGTGATTCCAACACAGATAACAAGGAAAATAAAGACATCACCACAGAGGTATCAATCACCAACACTCTCACAACAAGTTATGAGGTAAATACAAATAAGTTTATGACAACAGAGACAAATAACCGTGAACTCACTACTGAAGAAACATTGAAGAGAAATTTCACCACAACATCGAAAATGAGCAGCAGTGAATTTCCCACATTTGACGATGATGAAACTAGTGATTTCCCCACAGATGAATCAAGTGGTAATTATGTCACAACGGAAGAGCCAGCTAACACAAATGAAGCAAACAGCAACAGTTTTACCACAACGCCATTGTATGGTAGTGACAATTCTCTCCCACCATATGAATCAACAAATAGTGATTCCAACACAGATAACAAGGAAAATAAAGACATCACCACAGACGTATCAATCACCAACACTCTCACAACAAGTTATGAGGTAAATACAAATAAGTTAATGACAACAGAGACAAATAGCCGTGAACTCACTACTGAAGAAACATTAAAGAGAAATTTCACCACAACATCGAAAATGAGCAGCAGTGATTTTCCCACATTTGACGATGATGAGACTAGTGATTTTCCCACAGATGAATCAAGTGGTAATTATGTCACAACGGAAGAGCCAGCTAACACAAATGAAGCAAACAGCCACAGTTTTACCACAACGCCATTCTATGGTAGTGACGATTCTCTCCCACCATCTGAATCAACAAATAGTGATTCCAACACAGATAACAAGGAAAATAAAGACATCACCACAGAGGTATCAATCACCAACACTCTAACAACAAGTTATGAGGTAAATACAAATAAGTTTATGACAACAGAGACAAATAACCGTGAACTCACTACTAAAGAAATATTGAAGAGAAATTTCACCACAACATCGAAAATGAGCAGCAGTGATTTTCCCACATTTGACGATGATGAGACTAGTGATTTTCCCACAGATGAATCAAGTGGTAATTATGTCACAACGGAAGAGCCAGCTAACACAAATGAAGCAAACAGCCAAAGTTTTACCACAACGCCATTCTATGGTAGTGACGATTCTCTCCCACCATCTGAATCAACAAATAGTGATTCCAACACAGATAACAAGGAAAATAAAGACATCACCACAGAGGTATCAATCACCAACACTCTCACAACAAGTTATGAGGTAAATACAAATAAGTTTATGACAACAGAGACAAATAACCGTGAACTCACTACTAAAGAAACATTGAAGAGAAATTTCACCACAACATCGAAAATGAGCAGCAGTGATGTTCCCACATTTGACGATGATGAAACTAGTGATTTCCCCACAGATGAATCAAGTGGTAATTATGTCACAACGGAAGAGCCAGCTAACACAAATGAAGCAAACAGCAACAGTTTTACCACAACGCCATTGTATGGTAGTGACAATTCTCTCCCACCATATGAATCAACAAATAGTGATTCCAACACAGATAACAAGGAAAATAAAGACATCACCACAGAGGTATCAATCACCCACACTCTCACAACAAGTTATGAGGTAAATACAAATAAGTTTATGACAACAGAGACAAATAGCCGTGAACTCACTACTGAAGAAACATTAAAGAGAAATTTCACCACAACATCGAAAATGAGCAGCAGTGATTTTCCCACATTTGACGATGATGAGACCAGTGATTTTCCCACAGATGAATCAAGTGGTAATTATGTCACAACGGAAGAGCCAGCTAACACAAATGAAGCAAACAGCCACAGTTTTACCAGAACGCCATTGTATGGTAGTGACGATTCTCTCCCACCATATGAATCAACAAATAGTGATTCCAACACAGATAACAAGGAAAATAAAGACATCACAACAGAGGTATCAATCACCAACACTCTCACAACAAGTTATGAGGTAAATACAAATAAGTTTATGACAACAGAGACAAATAACCGTGAATTCACTACTGAAGAAACATTGAAGAGAAATTTCACCACAACATCGAAAATGAGCAGCAGTGATTTTCCCACATTTGACGATGATGAGACTAGTGATTTTCCCACAGATGAATCAAGTGGTAATTATGTCACAACGGAAGAGCCAGCTAACACAAATGAAGCAAACAGCCACAGTTTTACCAGAACGCCATTGTATGGTAGTGACGATTCTCTCCCACCATATGAATCAACAAATAGTGATTCCAACACAGATAACAAGGAAAATAAAGACATCACAACAGAGGTATCAATCACCAACACTCTCACAACAAGTTATGAGGTAAATACAAATAAGTTTATGACAACAGAGACAAATAACCGTGAATTCACTAGTGAAGAAACATTGAAGAGAAATTTCACCACAACATCGAAAATGAGCAGCAGTGATTTTCCCACATTTGACGATGATGAGACTAGTGATTTTCCCACAGATGAATCAAGTGGTAATTATGTCACAACGGAAGAGCCAGCTAACACAAATGAAGCAAACAGCCACAGTTTTACCACAACGCCATTGTATGGTAGTGACGATTCTCTCCCACCATATGAATCAACAAATAGTGATTCCAACACAGATAACAAGGAAAATAAAGACATCACCACAGACATATCAATCACCCACACTCTCACAACAAGTTATGAGGTAAATACAAATAAGTTTATGACAACAGAGACAAATAGCCGTGAACTCACTACTGAAGAAACATTAAAGAGAAATTTCACCACAACATCGAAAATGAGCAGCAGTGATTTTCCCACATTTGACGATGATGAGACTAGTGATTTTCCCACAGATGAATCAAGTGGTAATTATGTCACAACGGAAGAGCCAGCTAACACAAATGAAGCAAACAGCCACAGTTTTACCAGAACGCCATTGTATGGTAGTGACGATTCTCTCCCACCATATGAATCAACAAATAGTGATTCCAACACAGATAACAAGGAAAATAAAGACATCACCACAGACGTATCAATCACCCACACTCTCACAACAAGTTATGAGGTAAATACAAATAAGTTTATGACAACAGAGACAAATAGCCGTGAACTCACTACTGAAGAAACATTAAAGAGAAATTTCACCACAACATCGAAAATGAGCAGCAGTGATTTTCCCACATTTGACGATGATGAGACTAGTGATTTTCCCACAGATGAATCAAGTGGTAATTATGTCACAACGGAAGAGCCAGCTAACACAAATGAAGCAAACAGCCACAGTTTTACCACAACGCCATTGTATGGTAGTGACGATTCTCTCCCACCATATGAATCAACAAATAGTGATTCCAACACAGATAACAAGGAAAATAAAGACATCACCACAGACGTATCAATCACCCACACTCTCACAACAAGTTATGAGGTAAATACAAATAAGTTTATGACAACAGAGACAAATAACCGTGAACTCACTACTGAAGAAACATTGAAGAGAAATTTCACCACAACATCGAAAATGAGCAGCAGTGATTTTCCCACATTTGACGATGATGAAACTAGTGATTTTCCCACAGATGAATCAAGTGGTAATTATGTCACAACGGAAGAGCCAGCTAACACAAATGAAGCAAACAGCCACAGTTTTACCACAACGCCATTGTATGGTAGTGACGATTCTCTCCCACCATATGAATCAACAAATAGTGATTCCAACACAGATAACAAGGAAAATAAAGACATCACCACAGACGTATCAATCACCCACACTCTCACAACAAGTTTTGAGGGAAAAACAAATAAGTTTATGACAACAGAGACAAATAACCGTGAACTCACTACTGAACAAACATTAAAGAGAAATTTCACCACAACATCGAAAATGAGCAGCAGTGATTTTCCCACAGATGATGATGATGAGACGAGTGATTTTCCCACAGATGAATCAAGTGGTAATTATGTCACAACTGAAGAGCCAGCTAACACAAATGAAGCAAACAGCCACAGTTTTACCACAACGCCATTGTATGGTAGTGACGATTCTCTCCCACCATATGAATCAACAAATAGTGATTCCAACACAGATAACAAGGAAAATAAAGACATCACCACAGAGGTATCAATCACCAACACTCTCACAACAAGTTATGAGGTAAATACAAATAAGTTTATGACAACAGAGACAAATAACCGTGAACTCACTACTGAAGAAACATTGAAGAGAAATTTCACCACAACATCGAAAATGAGCAGCAGTGATTTTCTCACATTTGACGATGATGAAACTAGTGATTTTCCCACAGATGATTCAAGTGGTAATTATGTCACAACGGAAGAGCCAGCTAACACAAATGAAGCAAACAGCCACAGTTTTACCACAACGCCATTGTATGGTAGTGACGATTCTCTCCCACCATATGAATCAACAAATAGTGATTCCAACACAGATAACAAGGAAAATAAAGACATCACCACAGACGTATCAATCACCCACACTCTCACAACAAGTTATGAGGTAAATACAAATAAGTTTATGACAACAGAGACAAATAACCGTGAACTCACTACTGAAGAAACATTAAAGAGAAATTTCACCACAACATCGAAAATGAGCAGCAGTGATTTTCCCACATTTGACGATGATGAGACTAGTGATTTTCCCATAGATGAATCAAGTGGTAATTATGTCACAACGGAAGAGCCAGCTAACACAAATGAAGCAAACAGCCACAGTTTTACCAGAACGCCATTGTATGGTAGTGACGATTCTCTCCCACCATATGAATCAACAAATAGTGATTCCAACACAGATAACAAGGAAAATAAAGACATCACCACAGAGGTATCAATCACCAACACTCTCACAACAAGTTATGAGGTAAATACAAATAAGTTTATGACAACAGAGACAAATAACCGTGAACTCACTACTGAAGAAACATTGAAGAGAAATTTCACCACAACATCGAAAATGAGCAGCAGTGATTTTCCCACATTTGACGATGATGAAACTAGTGATTTTCCCACAGATGAATCAAGTGGTAATTATGTCACAACGGAAGAGCCAGCTAACACAAATGAAGCAAACAGCCACAGTTTTACCACAACGCCATTGTATGGTAGTGACGATTCTCTCCCACCATATGAATCAACAAATAGTGATTCCAACACAGATAACAAGGAAAATAAAGACATCACCACAGACGTATCAATCACCCACACTCTCACAACAAGTTTTGAGGGAAAAACAAATGAGTTTATGACAACAGAGACAAATAACCGTGAACTCACTACTGAACAAACATTAAAGAGAAATTTCACGACAATATCGAAAATGAGCAGCAGTGATTTTCCCACAGATGATGATGATGAGACGAGTGATTTTCCCACAAATGAATCAAGTGGTAATTATTTCACAACTGAAGAGCCAGCTAACACAAATGAAGCAAACAGCCACAGTTTTACCACAACGCCATTGTATGGTAGTGACGATTCTCTCCCACCATATGAATCAACAAATAGTGATTCCAACACAGATAACAAGGAAAATAAAGACATCACCACAGAGGTATCAATCACCAACACTCTCACAACAAGTTATGAGGTAAATACAAATAAGTTTATGACAACAGAGACAAATAACCGTGAACTCACTACTGAAGAAACATTGAAGAGAAATTTCACCACAACATCGAAAATGAGCAGCAGTGATTTTCCCACATTTGACGATGATGAAACTAGTGATTTTCCCACAGATGAATCAAGTGGTAATTATGTCACAACGGAAGAGCCAGCTAACACAAATGAAGCAAACAGCCACAGTTTTACCACAACGCCATTGTATGGTAGTGACGATTCTCTCCCACCATATGAATCAACAAATAGTGATTCCAACACAGATAACAAGGAAAATAAAGACATCACCACAGACGTATCAATCACCCACACTCTCACAACAAGTTATGAGGGAAAAACAAATAAGTTTATGACAACAGAGACAAATAACCGTGAACTCACTACTGAACAAACATTAAAGAGAAATTTCACCACAACATCGAAAATGAGCAGCAGTGATTTTCCCACAGATGATGATGATGAGATGAGTGATTTTCCCACAGATGAATCAAGTGGTAATTATTTCACAACTGAAGAGCCAGCTAACACAAATGAAGCAAACAGCCACAGTTTTACCACAACGCCATTGTATGGTAGTGACGATTCTCTCCCACCATATGAATCAACAAATAGTGATTCCAACACAGATAACAAGGAAAATAAAGACATCACCACAGTGGTATCAATCACGCACACTCTCACAAGTTATGAGGTAGATACAAATAAGTTTATGACAACAGAGACAAATAACCGTGAACTCACTACTGAAGAAACATTAAAGAGAAATTTCACCACAACATCGAAAATGAGCAGCAGTGATTTTCCCACATTTGATGATGATGAGACGAGTGATTTTTTCACAGATGAATCAAGTGGTAATTATGTCACAACGGAAGAGCCAGCTAACACAAATGAAGCAAACAGCCACAGTTTTACCACAACGCCATTGTATGGTAGTGACGATTCTCTCCCACCATATGAATCAACAAATAGTGATTCCAACACAGATAACAAGGAAAATAAAGACATCACCACAGAGGTATCAATCACCAACACTCTCACAACAAGTTTTGAGGTAAATACAAATAAGTTTATGACAACAGAGAGAAATAACCGTGAACTCACTACTGAAGAAACATTGAAGAGAAATTTCACCACAACATCGAAAATGAGCAGCAGTGATTTTCCCACATTTGACGATGATGAAACTAGTGATTTTCCCACAGATGAATCAAGTGGTAATTATGTCACAAAGGAAGAGCCAGCTAACACAAATGAAGCAAACAGCAACAGTTTTACCACAACGCCATTGTATGGCAGTGACGATTCTCTCCCACCATATGAATCAACAAATAGTGATTCCAACACAGATAACAAGGAAAATAAAGACATCACCACAGACGTATCAATCACCCACACTCTCACAACAAGTTATGAGGTAAATACAAATAAGTTTATGACAACAGAGACAAATAACCGTGAACTCACTACTGAAGAAACATTAAAGAGAAATTTCACCACAACATCGAAAATGAGCAGCAGTGATTTTCCCACATTTGATGATGATGAGACGAGTGATTTTCCCACAGATGAATCAAGTGGTAATTATGTCACAACGGAAGAGCCAGCTAACACAAATGAAGCAAACAGCCACAGTTTTACCACAACGCCATTCTATGGTAGTGACGATTCTCTCCCACCATCTGAATCAACACATAGTGATTCCAACACAGATAACAAGGAAAATAAAGACATCACCACAGAGGTATCAATCACGCACACTCTCACAACAAGTTATGAGGTAAATACAAATAAGTTTATGACAACAGAGACAAATAACCGTGAACTCACTACTGAAGAAACATTAAAGAGAAATTTCACCACAACATCGAAAATGAGCAGCAGTGATTTTCCCACATTTGATGATGATGAGACGAGTGATTTTCCCACAGATGAATCAAGTGGTAATTATGTCACAACAGAAGAACCAGCTTACACAAATGAAGCAAACAGCCACAGTTTTACCACAAAGCCATTGTATAGTAGTGACGATTCTCTCCCACCATATGAATCAACAAATAGTGATTCCAACACAGATAACAAGGAAAATAAAGACATCACCACAGACGTATCAATCACCCACACTCTCACAACAAGTTATGAGGTAAATACAAACAAGTTTATGACAACAGAGACAAATAACCGTGAACTCACTACTGAAGAAACATTAAAGAGAAATTTCACCACAACATCGAAAATGAGCAGCAGTGATTTTCCCACATTTGATGATGATGAGACGAGTGATTTTTTCACAGATGAATCAAGTGGTAATTATGTCACAACAGAAGAGCCAGCTAACACAAATGAAGCAAACAGCCACAGTTTTACCACAACGCCATTGTATGGTAGTGACGATTCTCTCCCACCATATGAATCAACAAATAGTGATTCCAACACAGATAACAAGGAAAATAAAGACATCACCACAGAGGTATCAATCACCAACACTCTCACAACAAGTTATGAGGTAAATACAAATAAGTTTATGACAACAGAGACAAATAACCGTGAACTCACTACTGAAGAAACATTGAAGAGAAATTTCACCACAACATCGAAAATGAGCAGCAGTGATTTTCCCACATTTGACGATGATGAAACTAGTGATTTTCCCACAGATGAATCAAGTGGTAATTATGTCACAAAGGAAGAGCCAGCTAACACAAATGAAGCAAACAGCAACAGTTTTACCACAACGCCATTGTATGGCAGTGACGATTCTCTCCCACCATATGAATCAACAAATAGTGATTCCAACACAGATAACAAGGAAAATAAAGACATCACCACAGACGTATCAATCACCCACACTCTCACAACAAGTTATGAGGTAAATACAAATAAGTTTATGACAACAGAGACAAATAACCGTGAACTCACTACTGAAGAAACATTAAAGAGAAATTTCACCATAACATCGAAAATGAGCAGCAGTGATTTTCCCACATTTGATGATGATGAGACGAGTGATTTTCCCAGAGATGAATCAAGTGGTAATTATGTCACAACGGAAGAGCCAGCTAACACAAATGAAGCAAACAGCCACAGTTTTACCAGAACGCCATTGTATGGTAGTGACGATTCTCTCCCACCATATGAATCAACAAATAGTGATTCCAACACAGATAACAAGGAAAATAAAGACATCACCACAGACGTATCAATCACCCACACTCTCACAACAAGTTATGAGGTAAATACAAATAAGTTTATGACAACAGAGACAAATAACCGTGAACTCACTACTGAAGAAACATTAAAGAGAAATTTCACCATAACATCGAAAATGAGCAGCAGTGATTTTCCCACATTTGATGATGATGAGACGAGTGATTTTCCCAGAGATGAATCAAGTGGTAATTATGTCACAACGGAAGAGCCAGCTAACACAAATGAAGCAAACAGCCACAGTTTTACCACAACGCCATTCTATGGTAGTGACGATTCTCTCCCACCATCTGAATCAACACATAGTGATTCCAACACAGATAACAAGGAAAATAAAGACATCACCACAGAGGTATCAATCACGCACACTCTCACAACAAGTTATGAGGTAAATACAAATAAGTTTATGACAACAGAGACAAATAACCATGAACTCACTACTGAAGAAACATTAAAGAGAAATTTCACCACAACATCGAAAATGAGCAGCAGTGATTTTCCCACATTTGATGATGATGAGACGAGTGATTTTCCCACAGATGAATCAAGTGGTAATTATGTCACAACAGAAGAGCCAGCTTACACAAATGAAGCAAACAGCCACAGTTTTACCACAAAGCCATTGTATAGTAGTGACGATTCTCTCCCACCATATGAATCAACAAATAGTGATTCCAACACAGATAACAAGGAAAATAAAGACATCACCACAGACGTATCAATCACCCACACTCTCACAACAAGTTATGAGGTAAATACAAACAAGTTTATGACAACAGAGACAAATAACCGTGAACTCACTACTGAAGAAACATTAAAGAGAAATTTCACCACAACATCGAAAATGAGCAGCAGTGATTTTCCCACATTTGATGATGATGAGACGAGTGATTTTTTCACAGATGAATCAAGTGGTAATTATGTCACAACGGAAGAGCCAGCTAACACAAATGAAGCAAACAGCAACAGTTTTACCACAACGCCATTGTATGGTAGTGATGATTCTCTCCCACCATATGAATCAACAAATAGTGATTCCAACACAGATAACAAGGAAAATAAAGACATCACCACAGAGGTATCAATCACCAACACTCTCACAACAAGTTATGAGGTAAATACAAATAAGTTTATGACAACAGAGACAAATAACCGTGAACTCACTACTGAAGAAACATTGAAGAGAAATTTCACCACAACATCGAAAATGAGCAGCAGTGATATTCCCACAGATGATGATGATGATGAAACTAGTGATTTTCCCACAGATGAATCAAGTGGTAATTATGTCACAACGGAAGAGCCAGCTAACACAAATGAAGCAAACAGCAACAGTTTTACCACAACGCCATTGTATGGTAGTGACGATTCTCTCCCACCATATGAATCAACAAATAGTGATTCCAACACAGATAACAAGGAAAATAAAGACATCACCACAGACGTATCAATCACGCACACTCTCACAACAAGTTATGAGGGAAAAACAAATAAATTTATGACAACAGAGACAAATAACAGGGAACTCACTACTGAAGAAACATTGAAGAGAAATTTCACCATAACATCGAAAATGAGCAGCAGTGATTTTCCCACATTTGATGATGATGAGACGAGTGATTTTCCCACAGATGAATCAAGTGGTAATTATGTCACAACAGAAGAGCCAGCTAACACAAATGAAGCAAACAGCCTCAGTTTTACCACAAAGCCATTCTATGGTAGTGACGATTCTCTCCCACCATATGAATCAACAAATAGTGATTCCAACACAGATAACAAGGAAAATAAAGACATCACCACAGACGTATCAATCACGCACACTCTCACAACAAGTTATGAGGTAAATACAAATAAGTTTATGACAACAGAGACAAATAACCGTGAACTCACTACTGAAGAAACATTAAAGAGAAATTTCACCACAACATCGAAAATGAGCAGCAGTGATATTCCCACAGATGATGATGATGATGACACTAGTGATTTTCCCACAGATGAATCAAGTGGTAATTATGTCACAACGGAAGAGCCAGCTAACACAAATGAAGCAAACAGCAACAGTTTTACCACAACGCCATTGTATGGTAGTGACGATTCTCTCCCACCATATGAATCAACAAATAGTGATTCCAACACAGATAACAAGGAAAATAAAGACATCACCACAGACGTATCAATCACGCACACTCTCACAACAAATTATGAGGTAAATACAAATAAGTTTATGACAACAGAGACAAATAACCGTGAACTCACTACTGAAGAAACATTAAAGAGAAATTTCACCACAACATCGAAAATGAGCAGCAGTGATTTTCCCACATTTGATGATGATGAGACGAGTGATTTTCCCACAGATGAATCAAGTGGTAATTATGTCACAACAGAAGAGCCAGCTAACACAAATGAAGCAAACAGCCTCAGTTTTACCACAACGCCATTGTATGGTAGTGACGATTCTCTCCCACCATATGAATCAACAAATAGTGATTCCAACACAGATAACAAGGAAAATAAAGACATCACCACAGACGTATCAATCACGCACACTCTTACAACAAGTTATGAGGTAAATACAAATAAGTATATGACAACAGAGACAAATAACCGTGAACTCACTACTGAAGAAACATTAAAGAGAAATTTCACCACAACATCGAAAATGAGCAGCAGTGATTTTCCCACATTTGATGATGATGAGACCAGTGATTTTCCCACAGATGAATCAAGTGGTAATTATGTCACAACAGAAGAGCCAGCTAACACAAATGAAGCAAACAGCCTCAGTTTTACCACAAAGCCATTCTATGGTAGTGACGATTCTCTCCCACCATATGAATCAACAAATAGTGATTCCAACACAGATAACAAGGAAAATAAAGACATCACCACAGACGTATCAATCACGCACACTCTCACAACAGGTTATGAGGTAAATACAAATAAGTTTATGACAACAGAGTCAAATAACCGTGAACTCACTACTGAAGAAACATTAAAGAGAAATTTCACCACAACATCGAAAATGAGCAGCAGTGATATTCCCACAGATGATGATGATGATGAGACTAGTGATTTTCCCACAGATGAATCAAGTGGTAATTATGTCACAACGGAAGAGCCAGCTAACACAAATGAAGCAAACAGCAACAGTTTTACCACAACGCCATTGTATGGTAGTGACGATTCTCTCCCACCATATGAATCAACAAATAGTGATTCCAACACAGATAACAAGGAAAATAAAGACATCACCACAGACGTATCAATCACCCACACTCTCACAACAAGTTATGAGGGAAAAACAAATAAGTTTATGACAACAGAGACAAATAACCGTGAACTCACTACTGAAGAAACATTAAAGAGAAATTTCACCACAACATCGAAAATGAGCAGCAGTGATTTTCCCACATTTGATGATGATGAGACTAGTGATTTTCCCACAGATGAATCAAGTGGTAATTATGTCACAACGGAAGAGCCAGCTAACACAAATGAAGCAAACAGCCACAGTTTTACCACAACACCATTGTATGGTAGTGACGATTCTCTCCCACCATATGAATCAACAAATAGTGATTCCAACACAGATAACAAGGAAAATAAAGACATCACCACAGAGGTATCAATCACCCACACTCTCACAACAAGTTATGAGGTAAATACAAATAAGTTTATGACAACAGAGACAAATAACCGTGAACTCACTACTGAAGAAACATTAGAAAGAAATTTCACCACAACATCGAAAATGAGCAGCAGTGATATTCCCACAGATGATGATGATGATGAGACTAGTGATTTTCCCACAGATGAATCAAGTGGTAATTATGCCACAACTGTAGAGCCAGCTAACATTGTGACTTTAGATGAATCAAGCATTAATGGTAACACCACTAAAGAATTGAAGACCAATTTTTTACCCACACCTATGAATTTAGGTCATAATGACTTTACTGCAGGGCAATCAAACATCAGTGATATTTCTGAAAGTTATTTTACAACAGAACAATCAGTTACAAGTAATTACAAATTTGATGAATCGAGTACAAGAAGATCCATTACAACAGAAACATCAAATATTCATAATTTTACCCACATTAACACTACTGGTATAACAACAGGAGAATCTACATTTGCACCAAGTGTAACATCCTCCATGTATGTCCCCCAACAAAGTACAATCATGACCTCACCACCATTTAATACATTGTCATCATTAGGATCAACTAAGAGTTCTATTACAGCAGCCTCTTCAGAAACTAGTTTATCAAATACAGCTACTTCATCAGCTTCAGCTACTTTATCACCTGCTACTTCAATCACTACAGCGAACTCATCAGCTTCTGTTCCAAATAGTTCATTTCCAACAAATGCTCTTACTGTAGCATCTTCATCATCTCTGAGCACAAGTAAGTTCTTCAAATGTTTTCTATCATAGTTCTTCATTATTCTTTGATTGATTAACTCTAAAGACTTTGTTTAACTGTGCTTCTGTAATTTTTAATGTTCAATTGAATAAAGTTATGCAGGAGAAAAGATGACACCTAGGTACCCTTCAATTATAGAAGATAAAACCTACATTTTGCGTAGGTAGGTAGCAAGCATGAGGAGCACTGTTCTGCTTCTTCGAAAATAAGTCAGTCATTGAGTCATTTACTATCCCGCTTAGTCCTGATCAGGGTCATGGGGGTCTGTCTATCCCAGCCAGCATCGGGCACAAGGCAGGAACACACACTGGACAGGGTGCCAGTCCATCGCAGGGCAAACACACACACATACCCCAACAACAGACAAGTGGAGAACATGCAAACTCCATGCAGGGAGGACCCGGGATATGAATCCTGGTCTTCTTACTGCAAGGCAGCAGTACAAACTGTAAATCTTAAGTGTAACCTCCTTTGACTTAAAAGTAGCACCTGGGTGGGATTTAAAATGCATTCTGTGTCCTGGCTTTTTTGAGTAACAGCATAGATATATGACTGGAGAAAAAAAAATCCTTTAAAAAGAAAAATATTAAATACATTATGTCCTTTCTTCAGGTTCTCCTATGTCTACAACAGTGCCCTTCTTTCTCAATTTCACAATCACAAACCTGAATTTCAGTCTTAGCCTGAACAATGCATCTTCTGCTCTTTACAAAAATGTATCAGCCACCATAGCATCACTGGTGAGTATCCTTCTAGAAAGAACTGCAACAGACTCCTGTATGGGACAAAAAAGATAGGATAGCATGAGAACCTTTATGATTTGTTTTCTGCATCCAAGAAAGATCATTTATGTAGCTTTTTTCCTGAAATGTTGGATAAAAGCATTCAGTAGGTATAGTTCAGTATGATATTAGTGGAATCATATTCTGAGAAGGAAATAAGGGGAAACGTGGCAACACATACTCTTTTAAAGTCATGTTTATCTGGCTCCATGTTCTTTCCCTGGATAAATAAGTACAAGTAAATTATGTTATGAACTGAAAGTTACAAGTGACATTTTTTTCACACTAAATGTAACTCTAACATAGTACTCTAATTATATCTGGTGTTCCACTCCTGGTGAATTTGCAACTGTTAACCTGTTGCTATAAGGCTTTATACTCTGTCTATTGCAAAATGTACCCCAGATCTAAAGAGGTTAATTATCTATCACTTGCCTACCTTAATGCACCTCTTTTGTCTTTCTTCCTGCATGCTCCTTCCTTTCTTTCTCTTGTCAAATGTTCTGTAAACTATAATTTCAGTACTTTATCATGTTAAGTGACCCCTGGATCATCATCAGTATTAAGAGACTGTGAGGCTGGTTTGTCAACTAGGTAAAAGAGGCAGAAAAAGTACAGCTAAATGACTCAACATACCCAAGAAATGTGTGCAACCCCATATTGTTCCTCATCATAAAAAAGGTATTTTAATCGCAGCAATTTCAAGTACTTTGACATCATTGACTAAGAGCTTTAAAACTGCATTGAAGCCATCATAGAAGAGTTGTATTTGAAGAGCCATTTTTTCTTTGGAGAAGAGGAGGTGATTTCTAAAGTAAGTGCCATCACAAAAATCTTCTTATGCACCAGTTTCTTAACAGGGCTTCATAATATATTCAAGAACCTGCAGATTAGAAAATATGAATTTCAGAGTTTTTAACAGTGGCACATACTTGTCAGTCACAGGATCTTGATCATACATACCTGAATTCAGGCCTAAAGGTATCTCAACAAGTTCCACCATTCCCCATTTGTCATTGAAATATTTATTCCACTTGCTGTCTGTGCTAAAATTTGAAAAAGGATTGTCATGATGATCAAAGTATTCCTGTACCTTGGATTTTAACCCCCCATCAACTGGAAGCAGATTTAGCACTTCTTCCTTTATATCTGCATGCAAGTCATGAACAAATTTCTCTATATTTTTGACAACTGATTTTATGACATTAGTGGCAACACCACATCCAAAACGTTTTTGCAATTGGAGATGCACACATTTCTTGGGTACAAACTTTGATCTCATCAACTTTATTTGATGTTGGCAAGTCAATCAGAGAAACGTCAACTGGGGGCTGTAATCTACAAATTGGAGGAAAGGAATTTTCATTCAGAATTGGACTGTCAGTATGAACGTGCATTTTTGAAAGATGCTTTCAGAAGCCAAAAAAATAGCAAAATCGCTCAACACATCCATTCTAAGCACAAACAATCTGTAACCTACCAGGGTAAAAAGCATAGTGAAGTTTAAGATGAATAAATTGACATTTCCTTGCATAGATCTGCAGACAAAACAAATAAACACAATGCATTCTGACCAGTCACAGTTGGGAGTTCAGTTCATAAGCTTTGCTTTTCGATCCTTGAGTCAATATTATAAATGGTGGTCTATATGAAAGTGTAGATGCTTTTTAACGATTCATCATAAGAGATGTCAAACACGAAATGTGTTTTAAAAAGTTCATCAAAAGCTGACAGGGAAGACCTCACCTGACAAGGAATAAGCTGTCCATCCAATACAATGTAGAAGTCATGAATTCTGTTTTTTGCTCTCCCAATTGCCAGAAGGTAGGGCTGTCACTCCTTAGTCTGATTGATGTGCTCTTCAAGGCTACAGCATGACTTAAAAAAAACCAAAAAAGAACAAATCATGGTTAGCAACACATACATATTTTGAGCATGCCTTCTTAGATGCTGACCTTGTGTAATTTGACAAAATGATAAACAGCTTCATGGACACTTTACAGCCCTCTTTCTTTCCTCCTGGTAGAGGTGGAAGCAGATACAGAAGCAGCAGGAATGATACCATGTTACTATCCCACACTACATAGAAGGGGGCAAAATACATTTAAAAACAAACATGTTGTGCTTCAGAAAAAGATATTACTAAGTGACTGACCGGATTTGAACTATTTAGCTTGTGAAATTAGTGTAGGCATTTTCAGACCATTTTTAAAGTACATCAGTATGGATAGAAATAACTCAAGGTCAGTGAATAATATACTGTAAACTAAAACATTTTAAACATAGTTTTGTCCTATTTACCTTGAAGTTCCTCCCTTGGATCATGAATAGTCTCAGCAAACTGGATAAGTGAGATCAGCAATATTGTCAATATTGTATTGAATGATGTTCTTCGCTCCTCTGATGACTTTGGTCTTGAAGAATATGTCCTACTTCTCGAGAAGCTTGGATGAAGTTCAATTCCAGGAAGTAATTGAAAGTCTTGAAGAACCTTAGAGTACTGGAAAAAAGTACTAGACACCAATTTGGACTGTGGTTTTAAGGCAATGACAAGATTATGTTAACCCATGCATCTCTAAAAAGTATTAAATAAAGATAGACACAACCATAAAAGATTCCTGCGGTGGGTTGGCACCCTGCCCAGGATTAGTTCCTGTCTTGTGCCCTGTCAATCCCAGCCAACACAGCCAATCCCAGCCAACACAGGGCACAAGGCAGGAACCAATCCCAGGCAGGGTGCCAACCCACCTCAGACACCCTAAACAGTTTAAGCCAATATGTTTTGAAAACCTTTTCTGGTTTTCTTAATTTAGTGATATTATTTGAACTGCACATGTACATAAATTGTCAAACTTGTACATGTTTATTATTAAATGAAGTACAGTAAACTGTCTTACAGTAAATGACTGTGCTTTAGTGATTTGTTTTAATCTTTTAAAAAGTAAACGCAAAAATTAGGCAACTATATAACTATCTCTGAATTTAAGCTAATGTCTTACCATAATTTTTATCCATTTTTCATCCCACTAAGATGAAAAAATAATATTGAGGCACCTATAAATTGTTTGACAACTGTTTAAAACTGTGCAATGACACAAATGGTATAATTAAGCATTATTAAAGTGATGTAGAGAACAAAATGTGTTTATTTACAGATGCTATCTGAACAAGTAGATAAACAGAGAGATACATAGATAGATAGACTTACATTACCTTTTCTTGAATAGGGGTCTCCCAGAGAAGGAAATACTGTTACCTAATGCATACTGCACTTTTACATTCCTCGGAGGAGCATTCCTTGAAAGTTAACACAAAAATGTTTTTTAAAATCTGTCACGGACAGGACTCCTTTCTGCTCTCCGTGGGAGTAGGTCTCCTGCAGCCGCCAATAGGAAGGCTGCTCGCATTATGAAGGAGATGGGGGAAAGCGCTTGGGAGCCTCATCTCCAAGAGAGTCAAAACCACTGGAGAGCCAAAGGGGTCCTGCCTGTCGGGGATCAGAACTGGTGTGGTCCCAAGGCGTCGCCCGCTGCTCGGCAGTGCTCGAGTCCCAATTTGAGGACGCCCATCCAGGTAGGCACATGGAAGATCTTGTCTCTCCAGGATGATGATCATCTTCCTCTGTTGTTGGAGGAGCTTTGTAAACTCCCCATTTCAGTGTCGGCACTCTCTGAGGTGTACAGAGCCAGGACTGGCCAGATCCCTGTAGGTGGGTATACCTATTATTGGTCTGGTTGCTCTGATGGCTGTCATACGCAAGGAGTAGCTGTTGTCATGGAGGTTCAGCTCATTGTGATGGTACCCAATGTCACTCCTTTCAACAAGTGTATTATAAGATTCAGATCAAGGCACTCTCAGGTCAGTGAGGAAGTACAGTATGTTACACTGAAAATTAACTTAGTGGGCGAAGACTGTATTAGATGGTGAGTGCATTTGTACTGAATAACACTGAAAATGTGCCACTATGACACTTTGAACACTAACACCATGATTTCAACACTAGGAATTTTGTTCTGTGTCAGAAAAACACAAGGTAGTTTCAGTAAGATAATGACATATTATATTGCGTCCTTTTTTTGTGAAGAGACCAGACAAATCAAATACTAGGAATTAAATAGATGAAAACATGCAACCAGAATGATTTAAATCAATGTCCGTACAACAAGCTTCATATCAGGTAGTTAGCCTTTAATAGTTACAGAGTTGCATTCTTCTTAGGCCATTTGTGATGCCTGCTAACACTGGGATACTATTATAGATGGCTAGCCTGACAATGGTGTCCATGTACATTGAGAGTCTCTTCTTCTTAATCTAGTTAAGGTGTTCCTTTGAAATGCAAGATATTGTACAGTCTTTTTCCTTTTAATACTTGTATCTGACTTGTCTCCATTGGGACAAATTCTCATTTTGTAGGAGACAAGCGTAACAAATACTATTCCTTTTGTATCCTGGCAGCATGACGTTTCCATTTGTCTTCAAAACTATCTCTCACATATCCAACACTGTTTTCTTTATGTCTTCAAAACAACGTTTCATCAAGTGTTATAAAATCATTTTCTTTTACACAGAACCCCAAATGAGGTCATTATATTCTAAAAGTATTGGAAAATAAGTCACATATCACATATAAATTGGACAACTGATAACTTATCAATGGTCTTGTTACTTGCCAGTCAGACTACTTTGATCATTACCACATACAGTAGCTAATTACAGTAAGATGTATAAAGTGGCACAGTTGGCAGGATGGTCAAACCAGTAAACTTGGTGAAACTCAGACAGCAGCTTGCGTAACAGGTGGGCCAGCTAAAAGTGCAGGTAGAGGCGCAACAGCATGAACTGGCAGAAGCCTAAACATGCCGCTCATGGCACAACTTCTGGTTCCAAACCTACTTGCTTATTTTTTAGTTAATCGTGAGTAGGCAGTATTATCCTCGACAGGAAAGAGCATAGATCCTTGCCCGCAGTCCTTTCCAGGGAGGTGTAGCATGCCTATTGTGATCTGGGAGAGCATGTCGCAGAGACACATGTGCAAAAGTAACATGGCTGGGAAAGCAGACCAGGGTTGACATCCAAAAAAGGTTGGGTTACAAGCCAGGTAACCCCTTTTAAAACAACAAAAAGAAAAGACAGCCTGCAAAGGGCTCAAAACAGAAAGTGTCAGGCTAATCAGGAGCTCTGTCCATCTCAGGTGTCAGTTTGACCTCTAATGTCACCTTCTGGGAGCGGGCCAAATTATTGCATGTCTACTGGCGGGACCTTGTCTGGGCATCAGAGGCTCGGTTAGGTGTCTTCTTTAGGTGTGTTTGGGAGAAGAGAAGATACTGTTAGTGTCAGTGCCCCCCACTCATCCCAGGGTGGAATTGCTTACCCCAGCAGAGCCAGGAAGGTGGTCCCCAGGCACGCACTCAACACATGATAACTGAAAAGTCCCAAACAATTATTTAGTATCTCCTTATAAGCACACATACACACTGGTTATTTTATCAGAGCTTAAAGCATAGTGTTTTTTAATATTCATGGGCACTATATTAGTATTTTCTTTTACATTTTTACACCTTTCATCATCCCTCATGACTATTCATAAATAAGCATACACACATGCTGACAACACCTTCTGTCCAAAAAAGGCACTTGTGTGTTACACGCCTGTGAATACACACAATTAAAAAACAGCACTAGCCTTCTGTTAGGATCTCTACAGTCTTACTTACACAGTTTATTCATTTAAAAGCTACAACTTATCTAAATAATCCTATATTGCTTTATTTACACAAACCACACAAAATCAAATATTACTACTTAATGATAAAAGCAATTATTATTATTATTATTATTCTTTCCTTCAATACCACCAAGAGTGGGTCCCATAACTGAGCCTTGCCTTTCTAATCAGCTTGTTGAATCAGTGGGCAAGAGTTTAGTAATCAGGTGCATACGCTTGTTTCTTGGTGCAGAATGAATTGTCTGCATTTTAACACTGGCAAAACCAAAGAACTACTTATTGGCCCTTGCTGCACTGTTGAACCTGGTCACTATTTTTCAATTCCACCCGGGGGGGTAAACGTTAACATTATACAAAGTTATTGTCTGTTTTTACCTGCATTGTTATCAATCTTTAATATAATATTGTTTTTTGTATCAGTATGCTGCTGCGGGAGTATGTGAATTTCCCCTTGGGATTAATAAAGTATCTATCTATCTATCTATCTATCTATCTATCTATCTATCTATCTATCTATCTATCTATCTATCTATCTATCTATCTATCTATCTATCTATCTATCTATCTATCTATCTATCTATCTATCTATCTATCTATCTATCTATCTATTCAGAGAGTGGATATGAAGATGGTGCACTGCTACACGTACTTAGCGGTCCACATCAATGACTGGTTGGACTGGTCTCATAACACAGAGGAGCTTTCTAAGAAAGGACAGAGCAGGCTCTTTTTTCTTACTAATCTGTGCCTTCAATGTTGGTAGTGACATCCTTTACTTTTTCTACAACTCTGTGATGGCCAGTCTGATTTTCTATGCCACAGATAGACCAATGCTTCATATCTGCCATTTTAAACTGCAAGAACAAGTATGGTATCTTTTTAAATTCATTAAAAAGGCGTCTCTTAAAAATTAAAATGTACTGTATACAGGTGAAAAGATAAATCCATGTAGCTGTCTTAACCAAGAGGAAATAGATAGATATGAAAGGCACTATTTTATGATAGAAACATTAAAGAGTGATAGATGAGACACATATACAGATAGAAAAATATCATAGATTGGAAATCAAGCAATTTGATTTAAAAAAATCATGGTTTAACTGTCTTTGGCTTTCTTTACTCTTTCAGATTGACAACATTTTTGTGAAAAGTCCAATAAGCTCCTACTATGTGAATTCCTCTGTATTGGGGTTCAGGTATTTTGTTTTTTGTTTTTCTAACATTCAGTTTAATTTTTCAGGGACTGTGAATGCCAGGCATTTTATTCTGGGCTGTATCACAGTCTCAACTCTGTGCTGGCATTGTGGTGTAAAGGGTAGTTTTACCACTTCACAACTCCTCAATTCTTCTTTTAAGTCCAGGCTGAAATGCCTTTGGTGTGCTTGCTCTGTGTTCCATTGTTGTTTATTTTTAGTACTCTACTTACCCCAAAAGTTCAAAATATCTTCATGTTTAAACAAACCAGTTCACATTATGTTCTGTATTGGGGGAGTCTTTCTTATAGGACTGATGTATTGTGGGGCAAGTTGCTGAATATGTTGGAGAATAGATTATAAAATGTAATTAAAATATAAATAAGTAAAAATATGACTAGTAAATGAATAAACACTCATGCAAACAAGTATTAATTAAAAGTATTAAAATAAAAAATGTGCTATACAGGCATAAAATAAATTGAACTGAATAGTTCATAAAATACCTGCTTGATTCAAGCTACAGCATACCTTTGGAAGGAGTTTTAAGATGTAGGCCCTTCATTCAACTCATGGAAAGAATGCCATCAGTTTCTTCTTTGTTTTTTTATTTTCATTGTTGAAGTAACAAGTCACAACTGGAAGACACTGCTTATTATACATCCACTTTGAGGTATGTACACTATTCATGTGTCTCCCTGATTTCTTCCCTTAGTCCTGCCAAAAAACAGCCACACACTACAGTCAGAATTATCCTCTACTTCAGACCATCTATTGAGAAGGCAAACCTTCAGTCAGCGGATATATATGAAACCTTAAAGAACTTTACAAACAACTTTCAGACTCTGGGCGATTACAAACTTGATCCAAATAGTGTTTTTGTGGATGGTGAGTGCATATTCAGGGTTCTTTTAAAAGCAATCAAAGACTTTGCTGTCTCCTCAATGCCAGGAATCTTTTATTCACAAGCTTAAACCATAAGAACTGATGCCAGTACAAATATTTCTGTCTGTTCCTTGAAATGTTCAGATGTATAGAAGTTGTGGAGTTAATAAGACATGTTTGGGGGTTGATTATGTGGAGGCATGTTTTTTGTCGGAAGTTATTTATTGTTTATTTTTAGTAACTGTATAGAAAGACATTTGATTTATTATTTCAGTGTTCTTCAATCAGGACTAACTAACTTGTGTTTTGGTAAGACCTGCTTAAAGAAAACCTATAAAGAATGTGAAACTGACATTCATTTTAAATAGTAATGCAAATTTTGTATGCAGGATATCAAACGACAGCCAACGCTATGAGTACAACTGCAATGATGACAACAACAACAACAGCCACAAATAAAAGCTCAACTGCGACAACAGTAATATCAACCAATGTGCCTACCTGGAAACCTGGTTATGTGATGTTTACAGTACAGTTCAGAATCATAAACCGAAATTTCAGCCAAGACCTGAGTGATCCCAAAACATCTTTGTACAAACAGATGGCATACAATATCACTATAGAGGTGAGACTATTGTTCTTAGTGAATAACGCCTGTGTGTTTTATACATGTACAGCATATAATCCATAGAACTGTATATATGCATTTTACAACAAAAGGTTTGGAACAGAAAATCGTTTGGGGGAGATGTTTAGTACAAATAAAAGCTAATTTGTAACTTTTGGTTTAATCACATCATAATGTAAAATTACAAAATATATTATAATGATCTGCAGAGTAGTGCCTTGTTTGGCATTGCTGCTATACAATCCAGAGTGACAACTTCAAATCCTAGATTGGATTTTGCATGCTCTCTCTTTGTCTGTATGTGTTATTTCCACGGTTTTCACACTGTGGTACGCGTACCACTGGTGGTACTTCAAGTCATGCCAAGTGGTACTCGTGTGGTCCCTTATTTTCCACAAATCGATGTTGCTAGAATGCCAATATGTTGCATATAATCATATATAGTATAAGTATACTACTGTAAATGCGTGGAAGACTCCAAGCCGGCTTTTATTAGCGTGGGCACCCATTTCCTTAATTAGTTTAATATCACTTTAACGTTATAATTATAGTCATTATAGTGATTATAGTGACTGTTTCTTTAAAACAACACGGGCGTAAATTAACAATTCATTGACAGTGGTACTTCAGTTTACTGGTCCTTGCGGAGTGGTACTTGTTCAAAAAAAAGTTTGAAAACCGTGGTGTTATTTCCTAGTAAGTCGGTTTATTTTCCACATCTCAGAAATGTACATTTTATGTTAAATGGACACTCAAAATTGATGATTTGAGTTAGGATGCATGTATTGAATCCCTAAAGGTACAGGGACAGGATTTGTGCATGTGACCCAGAACTGCTTTAAAGGAATACTCAACCCAAAAAGTATATTTTTTATAGGTTACTTACCCCATGCAGTTTGTAGTGATGGCTGAGGGAATTCTTTAAAGCCCCTCTTTTTATTTAGAACAGAGATATCAAAGGTCTGATAGAATATAAGTCTATAATGGCCAACATTTGATGACAGAAAAAAATATCAAAATATCCATGTTGCATAATCCACATGTGAAGTCATCCAGTCGTATGTTCACAATGCCCCAAACACATGTATTTTTACTAAAATTTTGTTAAATAAGTCACTTCAAGAAAACACTGTCAGGAACAAATAAAAACTTAAAAAAAGCAATTAAAGGTTGGGGTCTTTACAAGACATTTAACCAAGATGAAGGACAAAAATGTTGCATGAGATGATGGCACCTTGCCTGGGGTTTGTTTCCTACCTTGCGCCCTGTGTTAGCTGGGATTGACTCCAGCAGACCCCCATGACCCTGTGTTAGGATATAGCGGGTTGGATAATGGATGGATGGATGGATGGATGGATATTCCAAACGCATTGCCTAGTTTAATGATAATGGCCAGCTTTGTCAAGTTGATATATCATCAAACTGCAAAGCAAAACCGTAAACTCATAGTTAAAAATACAAAGCCAATAATTCTTTAATCAGGATATTTTAACCAAATGCACTCGCTAAATCTCTTTACCTCAGTTCTTAATTTTGGATGACCAGGAGCGTCACCTCTATGTTGTCACAACTGTGACTTTATGTGGTATGCACTTCTGGTCTGTTTCTGGTCATGACATGGTGGCAATCTCACTCTATAATGATGCCACTCCATTATTGTTATTGAAAGTGTGCGTTGTCTCATTGTCAGTGATTGGGTTGTTAACACTATTCATCCTTACTTGACCCTTGTTTTCCCAACGAGCCTCACATACTAGTTATTTTTCGAGTTCAAAATGTAGTTAGTGCATTAAACTGTAATCTGCTTTGTGACCTTACCTTCTCTGCTTATGTTTCCTCCATTGCAGATCACCGTTTTGTTCACGAATAGCTACTTGAGTAGCAACTTCAAGTATGTTACAGTAACAAATTTCAGGTAAGGATTGTGGTCGAAATTTAACATCTTATTAAAGAAAGAAACATCCTCTAACAGGACAATTCAGTAATCAGGCAGGAGAAAAGCTGTTCATGGTATCTTTTAAATACTCCTCAGCAAAATGCCATGGGGGAGCATTCTTCAAATGAAGTCCATTACAGCCTGGTCAGAATGATCAGAGAAAACAAAGGATAGCGGTTCATTGTATAGATTATTGAATTTAAATACAGTGTTGATCAATGCATACATTTCACTCTGGTTGGTTCCTTGGTTTACACCCAAATGCTTTATATAAAACTAGCCAACCCGCGGCGTAGCATACACTGCATAATTATGTATTGATGGGTGAACACTTCCTGAAAGACACAGTTGTCCAAATGGGGTGGGTTTGAGGATTCGACTATGAGTGAATGAAAAGATGGAACTCTGGAGAGAGCAACATACAATTGTCTGTGACTGAAAACTGGGTTTGGCAGATACAGGCATATCGTTTTGAAAGTGTTTCCCTGTGCCTTATTAATTGTCATTGCAAAGGCCAATCGAACAGGAAATTGTCTGCATGTAAACGTAAAAGGCAAATTTGACTCTGATGGGGTCAGGGATTCTCTCTCTCTCGCGCCTGTGTGTGTGTCTCTATCTCACGCGCGCCTGTGTGTGTGTGTGTGTCTCTCTCTCTCTTTCATTTGCCTGTGTGTGTGCGTGTGTGTGTCTCTCTCTCGTGTGTTTGTGTGTGTGTCTCTCTCTCTCTTTCATGCACCTGTGTGTGTGTGTCTCTCTCTCGCACGCCTGTGTGTGTGTCTCTCTCTCTCTCGCACGCCTGTGTGTGTGTGTGTGTCTCTCTCTCTCTTTCATTTGCCTGTGTGTGTGCGTGTGTGTGTCTCTCTCTCGCACGCCTGTGTGTGTGTCTCTCTCTCTCTCGCACGCCTGTGTGTGTGTGTGTGTCTCTCTCGCGCCCGCGCCTGTGTGCTGTTAGTGAATGAAAAGATGGAACTCTGGAGAGAGCAACATACAATTGTCCATGACTGAAAACTGGGTTTGGCAGATACAGGCATATCTTTTTGAAAGTTTGGCCCTGTGCCTTATTAATTGTCATTGCAAAGGCCAATCTAACAGGAAATTGTCTGCATGTAAAAGTAAAAGGCAAATTTGAATCTGATGGGGTCAGGCAAATCCGGCGAATAAGGACAGTTTGTGAGGTAGCAGCTGCGATTGTTTTACACTCTAGTACATTGCGGTGAATGCTGAGAACAGTCAGTCTAGTGCCTTTACAGAGACTTCTTGCTGGCATGAGGTTTCTGAGAAGCATGACGACTGAACCAATTTTAAGTTTGACTTTATGTGGAGGCATGCTAGTGGGAGTAATGGCTGCCCGGCGGGTCATGGGAATAACGCCGCCGAATCGCCAATCGGTATCGTTTATAGTCAGAACTATGACGGTATGTGATCTTCTTCGAACCTCCGACTTTCGTTCTTGATTAATGAAAACATTCTTGGCAAATGCTTTCGCTCTCGCGTGAATTGTTGGCTCTGTAGTGCTTGTGCCATGGTCGGCTGCTTAGTGAATTGTTGGTGGGCGGGGCTCGGTCTTGCGTGCGTCTTGCTTGCCATGGACTTAGTGAATTATATGTACTGTATAGATAAAAGTATGTTATATTATGATTGTGGTTCTTCTTATACCTTTGAGGTGTGCCACCACCCTTGAAATGTCTGTGCATATAACAATTGTTTATAGGACATCTGCTGATTTCTTAGTCATCCTTCAGTACATTTTGTACTGTATATTACATCAACCTGTCTTCTGGTACTTGACCATCTCAATATTTTTCCTAAACCAATTCTTATATTTCAGTGTACATTTTGTTGTTTATTTCACATTTATCTGGTTTCCTGATGTGCCTGAACAGGTTTCTGACATTTATTAAGCCTTTATTCTATTTCTTTAAGATGAATGCTATTTTACCCTAAAATTATTCTTCCACAGGATGGATTCATTTGTCAGTGAGCATCATATTTTCTTAAGTCTATACCTTAAGAATATGATCGCCAGCTTCCCCCAGCTCTCTAATGGCAGGGAGAAGAAGACACTATGACTATCTGAATACAAAAGGAATGAATAATTTTGTCATATTTCTATCTCTTACATGTTAACTACTTTTAGTTTCTGTGTGAAGTAATCTGGTAGCAAAGATAAAGGTGGTGGGACGGGGGTCAAAAGGCAAAGCCCACACCTCCTAGGGACTCATATTCAGTTTAGAGCAGGGGTGTCCGGCTCCGGTCCTGGAGGGCTGCAGGTTTTCATTCTAACCCTTTTCTTAATTAGTGACCTGTTTTCACTTCTTCATCAAATGGCAGCCAAACAGATATGAGATGTGAAATGAGCCAGCAGATAACCAGCTAAATCAGAGTTTCAAACTCCAACCAATTTCACTCAAACTAGTTTCTTACTTTGAAGCAGAATGTTGTTGCTAATTAAAGCCATTATTTAATTCCCTGGCTTGTTGTTGCCACAGCAGACAATTCCAAAACTGTTGATTTACTGTTTTTTCTAAAAACACCGTCAAAATGTTTTGGTGACCTCAGAGATCAACCTTACTGAGACCTTCACCTTTCTTTATTTTCACACATTGTGTGATGGGCACAGGTGAGCTGTTCATGTGGCAGCTTATTTTGTGTCTCCATATTGCTTGGTTGCTAATTAAGGCAAAAGATAAAACTATGGGGATGATTCAAGTTAATTAAAACTAACACAAATGAAGTTAATAAGCAGCTAAAACTGGTCACCAATTAAGAAGATGGTTAGAATGAAAACCTGCAGCCACTGCAGCCCTCCAGGACCGGAGATGGACACCCCAAGTTTAGAGAAATTACTTCGAAATTCCGTAACTTATGGACATATCCACTCCATTAATATGTCTTCAACATGTAATGTAGGTTACTAACTGCCAGGCTCTTTCCTTTAACAGAAAAGGCTCTGTGATTGTGGGCTGCTCCTGTGTCTTCTCCCCAGGCAGTGATGTCAACAGCACTGCTGTCAAGAATATATTTGCAGAAGGAACCAACTCTACAAATCTTCTGGGTGGACTGTATCAACTGGATCCAAACAGCTTGTTTGTTGAAGAAGGTACATTAGATAGTCTAAACACTGACTAGTGTGATCTTCACTAAGAGAGCTAAAAGTGACACCAGGAAAAACTAAAGTAGTAAATCAGATCACTTAACACAAAGGGTATCAAATAGCTTCGTAGGTCCTTTTCTGAAAGGGTGAAAGAAAAAAATGTCAAAACCAACTATGCAACTGTTACCCTGCAACCTCGTACCTGCCTCACTGTCCATGCTGTACCCTGCGTATTTAATTCTTGGGACCACTCAAAGGCCATTTTTCCAATGTTTTAGCCTTCTTCTCAAGGACTGAAAAACATGTTGTTACAGCTAGTTTTCTAAAACATTGTCCCCTTTGAGACATTCACTCCACCTTGCTGCTCTTTTATTAGTATTTGGCACTACATCATCTTTGTTCAGAATCAATCCCACACACCACATACTGGATATCATTACTACATGTGCCTTAAATCCTTTTTAAACTCCAGCAGAGTTAAGGACATTCAAGTTGCTTAACCTTACCTAAGGTGGTTTATTATGTATTAAATGTGTTTATATAAATAAACAGACAGTGTGTGACACACTGGTTAGCATTTCTTTCTCTAAGCTCTGGGCCTTTCAGGCTTCACCCTCTGAACCATTGTGTTGAGTTTGTGGATTCTAAAGGCCTGGGTTTTCCTCAGACATTCCATTTTCCTTACTTATCCCCAGAAATGCATGTGATTGGAATAACAGGAATGAGTATGGCCGATAATGAACCTTTAAAGTACCTCAGTTACTTTTGCTCAAACCTCTTTCTCTTTCTGAATGTCCGTAGTAGAAAAAGTCCATCCATCCATCCTCTTCCGCTTATCCGAGGTCGGGTCGCGGGGGCAGCAGCTTGAGCAGAGATGCCCAGACTTCCCTCTCCCCGGCCACTTCTTCTAGCTCTTCCGGGGGAATCCCAAGGCGTTCCCAGGCCAGCCGGGAGACATAGTCCCTCCAGCGTGTCCTGGGTCTTCTCCGGGGCCTCCTCCCGGTTGGACATGCCCGGAACACCTCACCAGGGAGGCGTCCAGGAGGCATCCTGATCAGATGCCCGAGCCACCTCATCTGACTCCTCTCGATGCGGAGGAGCAGCGACTCCACTCTGAGCCTCTCCTGGATGATTGAGCTTCTCACCCTATCTTTAAGGGAGAGCCCAGACACCCTGCGGAGGAAACTCATTTCAGCTGCTTGTATTCGCGATCTCGTTCTTTCGGTCACTACCCATAGCTCATGACCATAGGTGAGGGTAGGAACGTAGATCGACTGGTAAATTGAGAGCTTTGTCTTATGGCTCAGCTCCTTTTTCACCACGACAGACCGATGCAGCGCCCGCATTACTGCGGACGCCACATCGATCCGCCTGTCGATCTCAGTAGAAAAAGTGGATTCATAAAATAGATGGATGGATATATAAGTAAAATACTGAAATGACAGCTTTGGTCCACAGGAACAAGTCTTGTCTCAAGTTATTGTACAGCTGACATACTGTACACCATATCTCTCCTCAACACTTTCCCTCTCTGTTTCTCTTTCTGTTGCCTGCTCCGTATGTGGCAGCATTTCTAGGGTTGACAGGCTACCTCAGAAAACTCCAAGCTACTAATACTGTATTGCAATGTGGACTGTCTAAGCATCAAACAGTGAACCCATCCTGTAACCAGTGGGTGCAAGGCTTGAACTGGCACTAGGCAGAGTGCTACTTTGTCATGCGGTTATACTTCTACTTACAGGACCGATAATGAAGGCCAATACAAAAATTATAAAAGCATGAGAAGAACAAGAAAAAGCAACACGTAAGCAAGCAGTGTAGACCTGCAGCCATGAACTAGCAAGGCTTAAACCTGAGCCAATGTGAAAATTAGCACAACATTCTCAATCTGAAAGTTAATTTTAAAAGCAAGGTTGCCAGAAAGGTTTTCATCCACTTTGAGGTGCAGTAGCCATCCTTACTGCAGCATCCATAGTGCTGTATAAACATACTATAAGCCCCCTTGACCAAAGAATTAATATAGAGGTTATCTGCTTCTATAGGAGTTGGTCCGATCCTCCTCTTAACTATACCCCCATTTCCACCCTAACCAAAAACTCTTCCATACGTCCCTGACTGGAGAGTCAGAAGGAAGGAAGAAGATGGTGAGGCACGCTATTCTGTAGGCAAGAGAATTTTTTACTTCAGTTCACCAGTATCTTCAGCATAAATTTAAAATTGGACAACCAGTGCCTCCGCAACTGGGCCACCTCCTTTTCTCAAAATTATAAAAGAAATGTAAACTTACTGACTTTTCTGTGTTATTTTCATTGTAAGGTGACAGTAAATGTTAAGAAATTGCTTATTAAATAAAATGTATTCTTATTTTTTTTTCTTCTGCCCACAGAAGTGATCCCTGTTGTGCAGCTGGGGTATTCATTTCCATTTTGGGCCATCATCATCCTCTCCTTGCTCATTTTTCTGATTATGTGTTTGTTAGGCATGTTCTTGTATATGGTAAGATGGTTTTACATTTTTATACTAAAAATCATTAAACAGAGAAAGAATAGAATGTAACTGGTAGAGATTCTCTCAGTCCACCAGCACCCTGTCCTTTGCATCCACAGGCGGCCTGTGGGCAACTGAAAGAAAGTTGTCATACAATTCAGTTCTTACAGGGAGGTCCCGTCAAGGCTTGGTTAGATTGTAAAAGTATGACTTCTGGAATTTTCCTGTGATCATTTGGAGTTATGTTCAGATATTTTGGTTTCATTTTTAAACATGGTGGTACATGAAAACAAGTACAACATTTTTGTAATAATTATTATTGGTTCATAAGAGAATGAGTTTAGACGCAGTTTTTCACCAATTACCTCTTTAACCACAAAGTCTTTTCAAAGGACTCAGAAAGCTCAAAATTAATTTGATTCCTTTAAGAAAATGATTACTTCAGCTCTTTCTTTCAGACATACAAATTAAGTCAAGGTTAATGCTTCCAGTGCGGGTGTGGGTGCTGTGATTTATGACAGCACCACCCTGACATGGCGAAGTTACTCCCTTGTGTCTATTGTTCCAAAAAAAGTTTCTTCTGCAGAACAAAACTATAACATGAGAAACTGAACTGGCAGTAACACTCCTGCTAGAGAAGTGGTGTCATCGGTTGGAAGGGGCAGAATTCCCCCACCCAACATTTACACTTATCACAAAACTTTGATTTTCTTAAAAATGGCTACATGACTAGATGCCTGACAAGCTAAGTGGTCTTTGTTTTTGACTCATCTCGAGTTGGTCATTTATTATCAGTCAAGAGATAAGAATGGTAAAGTGGACCTTCTCTTGAGGCAATTTAATATTGATTGAAATCCTACTGAGCCAGAAAATATTTTAGATTTGGAGAAGTTTGTACCAATAGCAATTTTACAAAGTCTCAAGAATATTGTTTCAATGGTCATCATAATCTGCTTAAGATTTTTCTGAAAAAGTTCCTTGATTTTAAAATTTGTGTAACTTCTCACGCAAGAGGTAGATTTGGCTCATTCTTCAGTTCTGTTTGCGTGTCCTTGGTTAGCTTAAGTTAGTGAGCGTATTAAATGTTTTTTTTTTTTGGAAAACTATGATTTGACCTATGACACCTGTAATGAACCCAGGATTACATCCAACTGCTTTGATGCAACCAATTCCACCTCCCAGTTGACCACGCTAGAAACTTAATGATGGATTTCATAATTAGCACCAAGCTTTCACCACCATTTTAGTGATAGTGGGAGGATTCTCTAAAAGTGCACACTTTATTTTCCTTAAAAAATTACCCATGTCCAAAAAATTGACAGATATTTTCTTTAAGAAGGTTTTACATTTGTGTGGATTTGTGACAGTCCGGGTTAGCTCCACATTTCTTGGCTGCATATCAAGAGCCACTTGAACCTGGAACCGTTGATAAAGTACCCGAGAATGATGTGCAAACAACTGAAGACACACACAGGCAGCAAGGATGTTATTTTAACACAAAACAGTGTCTAAAAGTGAAGTGCAAACCAATTCTTCAAACAATCAATAAATAAATAAATAATCTATAAATTCAAGTGAGTGGTGGAAGTTAAAACACTCCGGAACTCCTGATTATTTATTAAAATTGGGTTTCGCCACGGCCCTCTCCTCTCACAGGATTCCTTAGGTTCACAATTTCTCATTACTGGCATGCAGTGTTCTGGAAGTTCTTCTGTTCTAAAGTTGGCTGTGACATGAATTTGCTGTTAGGAAATCATCCAGTACATAAAGCAGCAAACCAAAACAGGAAATTTTGAAGATGCACCATCTACTCATTTCAGAATAATTTCAGCTTTGTCCAAAACATGTAAACCTCAGCCATCAAAATGGAATGCTTGCATTGTTTTCAACTACCTTTGTTGGAATTACCACCAGTGTTTTCTTCATTGCCTAGTTTGGTAGAGTATCAGACTAAGCTTAGAAATACTTACTGGCCAATAAAAATGCTGATGCTGAACAATACAATAGAACCCCCAGAATAGAACTGCTGCGGCCCCTTTAAGAGAAAGCCTGTTAAGCTGGTTTGGGAATGTAGTAAGACCCCCAGGAGATGGTCCCCCTATTGCTTTCTGCTCCTTATGTCAGAGATAGAGCTCAATAAACCTTCCTTTAATATAATGTGAATAGTTATCACTCAGGGTTTACTTCTAATTTAGCTCTGAACTAAAGCTCTGTTTAACATTGTCCTGCTGTAGAATTATAGCCAGTGTTCGGAAATGCGTGGATTTAGTATGGAAGGATACATTAAGTATTTGAAAATAAGCATTATTTTGTAAGCTGCTGTAGCAGAATAGAATGAATGCACTAAAAGAGAATTCTGCTTTAGATGGTTAAAATAAACAAATTAATTTTGAGTTTGTCTCTGGGTAATTTGAGATAAAATGAATTATAATTATTTTTATCTCAAAAATGTGATGTTTGAGATATTTATTTTTGTGCTATCCAGTCAGATTATGATTTGGGGTTAATCTATAAAATAAAAAACAAATCGGTAATATTACCACTTGTGATTTGTCTGGAGTCCTGCGGTGGGTTGGCACCCTGCCCGGGATTGGTTCCTGCCTTGTGCACTGTGTTGGCTGGGATTGGCTCCAGCAGACCCCTGTGACCCTGTGTTTGGATTCAGCGGGTTGGAAAATGGATGGATGGATTTGTCTGGAGGTGATACAGTACTTGTTTTTTTTGCCTGCTGCTGTTCTGAACCTGGCTAATAGAAAGTGGGTACAAACATACAGAAGGATTTTCTGTCTGTAATGTTTTTTTCTTACATTATACTCTGACACAGCTAAAACTGAAACTAATGCTACCTTTGTTTGTCTTCTAGATCATCATGAACAGATGGTATCAACGAACGGGATCCTATCACATAATGCCACCACCAAAGATGATGTACTATAGTCACATAGCATAAGGAACTCAAAAAAGAGGGCAGGTGACAATAGGGTGGGGCATTCAACAGATGTTTCAAAATAGTCACCATATGTGTATATACAGTATAACAAAGAGGAAATTTCTATAATATGAATAAAAATAGAGAAAGAAGCAAAATCCATACTCAAACTAGCATTACCGTATTGCTAAATCAGGGAATTACATTTATATTTCTTGCAAATTTGTGTAGAAATGCTGAAAATATAAACTCATATTTGTATATAAAATTTCTAATATATTTGATATATTAAACTAGCTATAATATATGAACTCAGTATATGAAGCTATGATTGTTCTCCAAGAGTTTTAATAAATTATGGCTGATGAAAATGTGCCTAAATCTGATCCTTTCACACAAAAGAAATCCTAATACAGCTAAATTGTAAACTTTCATATTAAGATTTTTGTACATACCTTTACATTCTTTTTTCTCAAATATAGTTCATCTTATCTATGCCTGATGGTACTGGTTTATATTCTGGCCTAACATTTTTTCTTCATATGTTGCCCTGGTTGGTATAGAGGACCTCTCAGTCCAGAAACAGTCCTATTACGACTGGTATTTTAAGCAATCTTCAGTGACCCCAGATGTCCCTGGAGAGCACTGTGACCTGGGGCCTCATATATAATCCTGAGTGTAGAATTCACACTGAAACCTGGTGTATGGACAAAAGTGGAAATGAGTGTATGCACAAAACAATTCAGATGCATAAAACTTTGCGTAGGGCAAGTTCCGCGCAACTCTCCTCTAAAATCCCAATGAATGTGAAATTTAACGCACGTGCACGTGCCTACAGCCACATCCCGACTCCACCCAGAATTTTACATATTTTAATATACAAATCAATATAAATATTACCTTTCGTTCGGTATTTTGTTAAAAGACAATGGCAAAAGCACAAGGCAAAATGAAGAACATCAGTGAATGTGAAGTGGAGGCAAGGAAAAATGTACTATTTGTTGGCTTAAGCAATGGTATAAGCAAAGAAAGGAAGTTATGGAGTGATACAGCATGTTGGAGACGCTCGAAAGTTCAAGTTCAGAAAGTTGCACAGTTCCCAAAATAAAAAAGAAGTGGTCAGATATCAAAATCGACGTGAAAAGGTGAGTTGCAGCCCACCGTCTGTTTATCCTGTTTCAGACAATATTACAAAAGCAGACCCCCGTTCCGATGATGCAACTCCATGCGGTGATGGTGCTGCTGTGCCTACATCTCTGCCTCAGAAATCACTGGCTGTATGCTGACAGACATTGTTGTGGAGTCACAAAATGCAATAGTGGATACTGTAAGAGATGTGGCCAATGAACTAAGGAATATAAGGGCTGTACTATGTGATACTGATCACAATTTAAATGAATTGGTTAAAAAGTAAATGCTGCATCTGATTACCTGTCTTTACAGTCTGCTAATTACATTCAAATGAATTTGCAACGCTGTCTGATTTGACTGATCATTTGGAGGGTCAGGGTCAGGTTCATTATAACGCATATCTTCAGGTACGGGCAAGCCATGATTGTGTGCCCCATTATGAAACACACTGCCTGCTTGCACAATACGAAACTTTCTGTGCACTGCATTGCAGCACATTAATAAAGTGCTACTTACACAAGCAAATTCATCCTCTAAAGGTGCCTTTATAGCATAGCGTCGATGCCGAGAGGCACAACGGATCGGTTCTCTGCTCTTAACATGGCTCTTTGAAGTGACTCACTATCTTTAAAAGGACTGCTTGCCTTTTGCCACACTAGTATTTATAGGTTCTCCTGATGTAGATGATGTAATGCCAGCTCATTCTTTTGGTGATTCATCCCTGGCTGATATAACTTTTCCAGCACCGTTGCAATATGAATGTGCTGTGGCGGACGACCGGGACGTCCCTTCACTACATATTCAGGGGGAGCAGCCCTGGACAGTGCAATACCTCCCCCTGGACGCTGGATGGCCATCACCCTGGGTTGTAGTAGTGCCTCAGCCTCCCGCAGGGCTCCATGGGGGATGGAGTTCTCCACAGCCCTTTTGGTAATTCCACAGGGGCCGCCAGAGGGTGCTGCAGCAGGATCTGCTGGACCCTTCTGGGCATTAGTTTCACCACACCCAGAAGTGCAGCTGGATGTTGGCAATCAAATACCTGGTGCCCAATAAAAGGGGCCAGCAACCACCACTTAGTGGCCAGAGTCGGGTGGAGGAGGACAAGGTTGCATGGAGAAGTGGTGGTAGAAGCGAGGACTGTTTTGGTGTTAGTGTTTAGTGCTTGGGACTGTGTTGTGGCTGGGGGGATTACGGGGAAGACGTGCCCTCCAGTTGAAGAAAATAAAAGTTTGTTTTATTTTTATACGTGCCTCCCGTGTCCACTCTGTGTCGAGTCGGCCGTAATATAGCGCCTTTGTTACAGTGCATGCAGCTGACCGCTCTGATTACATTTGTAAAAAAGGACGTTGCTGCAAATTGCGCTTTGATGTTTGCCAGTTTAACCACAGTGTAACGCAAGCGGCTAATACCATCCTATACAGCTGGCATGGCGCGACTCAGTGATGTTTATGAAATACTCGAAAAGCTTCTGTGGCTAAAAACCCGAGAGTGAACAGAACTTGCAAAGGAGCAGGTAGAGCACAATTCCTCAAAGTCTGCCTTTGTAAAGCCGGTGCCAGTTCAGCACACATCTCCAAGAGGAACAGCTCTTGGAAATCAAAATCAACTTAGAAGCCAGTCATCATCATCTCTAAATATGCGCTGTCTTCTAATTCTCCCTTTTGTGATGTCTTCTAAGAATGCTAAAGCAGCTATGGTAGTTGGAATAGTTTGGCCATTCTGTGCACCATTATATTGTTACAGAATTATTACAATCAAGTGAATTAAATTTGTTAACAATATGCCATTAATTTCAGTGTATTAAATAAAGCCAACGTCATGGATGTGAATATGAAAAGGAAAGGTAAATGACACAGAAACAGTAGTACTGCTTTGACACTGGGTGCCGGCAGTTTTGCAAAACCGAGCAGAAATATGCGTATGCAAGGTGAGGGGCTACCGTTTGCCAGGTTTAGTTTTTATACAACTCGAAGTGAGCATGGAAACAGATGTACGCAACATTTTTTTGTGTCTGCACCATTTATATATGAGGCCCCTGGTCACTAAAATAGTGCTGTGTGGAAATGATGCCCTGGCATAGTTAAAAATCTACTGTTTGGAAATGGGACACAAGTTGAAGGCAAATGCTTAGTCAACAGGCTTGTAATGTGGCCAGAAAGGTTTGAAAACAGAAATTAGGTTTTGTAAGTGTTTGAAGATGAGTTAGCGCAATGGTTTTCAAACTGGGGGCCATGACACCAGATAGTTCCCCAATGCTGCACTTGGACAGCTGTGGCACTCATGGCAAGGCTGACATTTAAGAAAAAAATCCATTCCAGTATCGGAGATTGTATTTAAGTTGCCCCAATTAGTATATAAATGAAAATAACTGAAAATGTTCTGTAGTTGTGACATGAAACTAGTCCTGTACCAATATAGTTACAGACTAATGCTGCAGTTCCCAGTCAGTGGGTGTGGGCCTTAAAAAAGATAGTTATTTATAACTATATATATCTAACACTAATGCCATACCAGTCTGAATGCGCCCAATCTCATCTGATTTTGGAAAATAAGCAGCTTAGTACTTAGGTAAAAGTTTAACCCAAATCTCCATGACAGGCCACATTCCTGAGCTCTCCTGCAGCATTTCTCCATGCCTGTCTCACTCACCTGCCCTCATTCTCCTATTCTGTATTCTCTGCCCATGCCAAGGTCACGGCTCTGTCTCGCTCCACACCTCTTTGAGTCAATCCATGCCAGAATGGAGACTGTCCAGGAAAAACATGCCAACATCCGACTGATGTCTGCAAAAGAAAACAGGTGAGTGAAGTCTTAGTCACCCCGACACATGCATTCTGCAAAGCGCCTCTCTCTGTCACGCTCATTCGGACTCAGGTCTGGTGTGCCAGTAGCACACTATTTTTAGTTATAATGAATGTTTTTGGTTTATCATCATTTTCAGAACAATTTTAGAAATTGGCAGACTAGTTCAGAAATTTTACAATGAGGAAGAGACACAAGTGTTAATGTTATCATGCCCCAATTCGCAGCACTGGATTTATAATAGTGGGGTACCTGATGAGGTGGAGGGCATTGGCTTAAAAGTTTGGAAACCCCTGCGTTAAGTGGACAAAAAATAGATATGACAGAGACCTGTATAGCCAGGCTGAGTGGCATGGCAGGGTTTCATATTTCCTACCTTATTCATTTATCCTTTCCTTTAAATATTGCTGTTCACCACATGTGTCCATTTTAGAATTCTCACAACCAGAGCAATTTAAATGAAAGTTTACTAATGAACTCAGCAAGTTACTATTGGTTGTCTGTCAATACCCAAATGACAGTTCAAGGTAAAGCACTATGGTTAAGACTACCACAGCAGCCATTTTTGAGTTATCCTCTGGATTTGTCAGCTGACTATTAAATCACAGAATGCACTAAACCTGTGACACTGCATTCCCATACCTAGTGCATTTATGGCCAGCTTTATAGCTGCTGTTTTCACATGACTTCTTAGCATGTATGACATGCTGATGTCATCCTTCTTTGCTAAAAATAGGCTGCTTATTCCTAATCAGTCAGGCTTCAAATGGGCCCATTTCACTGAGAGGGTTCTACAGACTGTAGTTAAAACATTATGGCTGGCTCGAACTACCAACATGTCATCTGTATTTATCCTTCTAGATCGCTCCTCTGCTGTCCACACAGTCAACCACCGGATCCTCATTGCCCTTCTGTCTGACTTGGCATCAGTGGGACTGCCTTCAGGTGGTTTGAGTCCTACCTTTTAAGCAGATCTTATTGTGTGTCCTGTCAAGGTGAGATGTCAAGGGTATGACATGAAGGCAAGCAAGGGGATGCGTTGAGGATCAGTGATGGGCCTTCTCCTCTTCTCTCTATACAGCTTCTCATTAGGCCCCATCATCCTATCCCATGGTTTTCATATCAGTGCTATACTGATGCTACGCAGCTATACCTGTTGCTCCCTCTAGAGGACTATACAGTATCAGTTAGAATCTTGGCATGTCTTATTGCTATTGCAACCTGGATGAAGGAGCACCACCTCAAGATCAACCGGGAAAGGCAGACCTCCTTGTTACCCCAGCTCACCCATCTATTCAGTACTGTCTTTTTCAGCTTGGCTTATTATTACTAAGACCCCTGAGGTCAATATGCCACTTTGGGGATCGAAGACCAACTGTCCTTCACTTACCATGTTGGTCTTCAAGATTTACGCTGTATACCATCCACAGGATCAGACCGTTTCTGGCAGAGTATGTATCACAAATCCTGGTCCATGCTTTGATCTTGTCACATCTGGACTACGTCAACACTCTGATGGAAGGAGTACTGGTATGTGTCACCAAGCTTCTGTCGATTATTCAGATGCAGCAGTACAACTGATTTTTGATCAGCTAAGGTGGGCACATTTCACTTCTCTTTACAGATCACTATACTGGACCCATGTAGCTGCACAAATTAAGTCCTTGATGCTTGCCTACAGATTAGTCAATGGGTCGGCACCCCTATATATGGAGAACGTTTTATATGGAGGTCCTATCACCCATTCAGGTCTGCTGACGAACAGCATCTGGTGATGCCACCTCTACATGGCATCAAATCTCAGTCCAAATTCTTTACATGTGTAGCTGTGAAGTGGTCCCCACTTCCTTCAAGGCATCCACCATCATTCCTGTCCCAAAGAAACCGGTGGTCTCCTGTCTGAATGACTATCGCCCGGTTGCACTGACATCGGTCATTATGAAGTGTTTCGAGCAACTAGTCAAAGGTTACATCTGCACCTCCCTCCCTGACACGCTGGATCCTCTCCAATTTGCTTACAGAGCAAACAGATCGACAGAGGATTCCGTTGCGCTAACAATAAACACTGCCCTCACCCACCTGGAAAGAGGAAATACATATGTAAGAATGCTGTTCATAGATTACAGCTCGGCATTCAACACCATCATCCCCTCAAAACTCGTCTTGAAGCTTGACGACCTTGGGTTGGGGACGACCATCTGCAGATGGATTTTCTCTTTCCTCACAAACAGGCCCCAGGTGGTGAGAGTCGGCAAACACACGTCCTCATCACTCATTTTAAACACAGGAGCACCGCAGGGCTGTGTGCTTAGCCCCCTCTTGTATTCCTTGTTCACCCATGACTGTGTTGCAAAACACGGCACAAACACCATCATCAAGTTTGCAGACGACACAACCATCATAGGCCTTATCACTGACAACGATGAGACGCCCTACAGAGAGGAGGTGCTGGCATTGAGTAATTGGTGCCTAGATAACAACTTGTCTCTTAACGTCCGCAAAACCAAGGAGATGATTGTGGACTATCGAAAACAACAAGGCAGAGAACACCAGGCCATCTACATCAGCGGCATAGAAGTTGAAAGGGTTAACAGCTTCAAGTTCCTCGGAGTAAACATCACCAAGGATCTCTCGTGGACCCTTCACATAGACACTGTGGTCAAGAAAGCTCGCCAGCGGCTCTACTTCCTGAGGAGGCTGAGGAAGTTTGGCATGAATGCCAACATCACCTCAAACTTTTACAGGAGTGTAGTCGAGAGTCTGCTGACGGGCTGCATTACCGTCTGGTATGGGAGCTGCTCTGCCAGCAGCCGGAAATCACTACAGAGAGTGGTGAAGGCAGCAGAGCACATCACGGGCAAGAGTCTTCCTGCCATTGAAGACATTTACCTCCATCGGTGCTTGCGTAAGACAAGCAGCATCATAAAGGACCACAGCCATCCATCACACCAGCTGTTCTCCTTGTTACCGTCTGGCAGACGATACAGGAGTCTGGCTGCTCGGACAACAAGACTTAAGAACAGCTTTTACCACCAGGCCATTCGACTCCTCAACAGCAACACCTGAACACTTACATACACTTACATTACATCTACATTGCACTACTCACACACAAACTGTACCTGCACACACTCTGAATACTGACTGGAACATGCATCTGCACTTTATGGAATATGCATCTGTACTTATAAAACATTATCTGTGCAATAACTGTCATTTGTACTTGCTGCTCATTCAACTCATATTGCTCTATAACTTCTTTTAAAACATACACATTTTATTTTATATGACTTGTCTATTTTTAACTTGTAATCTTTTTTTAAGCTTTATTGGATCTAGGCTGAGTGACTTGTTTTTCTCGTCATACACATTTCATTGTATGTTGACCCTGTGTTAACCTATATATGACAAATAAACCTAAACCTAAACCTAAACCTAACCTAGCTCCGAACTGGTGGAATGAGCTGCCCACCTCCATTCGATCTTCTGGCTCCCTTCATGTGTATAAGAAATGCCTGAAGACTCTGTTTTTCACTGAATGTAAGTGTGACTTGCTTGAATTTTGTTTCAAGCTCTTCAGTGTGGTCAGTTTTATACCCTTGTCCTGTAACACTTATTCCCAAACAGTCCTCTAACTGGTGTTTACTCAATTATGTTGACCTCTTTTGTAAGTTACTTTGGATTAAGGTGTCTGTTAAGTGAATAAATGTAAAAGTAAACTGTAAATATGAAGTGACAGCTGTATGTGCATGTGTGGTTTCTGTGTGTCAAATAGTGTTGTGCAATAATCCAGTACTGAAAAAGTACTGAAAAACACAATTTTTAAAACGGTACGGAACCAGCATTAAGTTAATTTGGATACTGGAAGTAAGTGATAGTTGAGAAGGACCTTGCACTTAGTTGTTTATTAGTGTAATATAAATATTTCGTTGAGCTTGATTCTCTAAGGGGCAACCCCCATTCCTCCTAAACTGCTTGTTGAACCTATTTATTTATATTAACACACTCCTCGTAATGATACGTACAAAGTGTGGTGAAAAAGGGAGGTGTGCGTATGTGTGGCGGAGCAGGGAAGGACACGTTACCTATCATTTGCTTTTGTATCATTTTAGTATCTGTACTGAGGAACAAAAGATGGTATCGGTACCAAAGTCAAGATTTTAGCACTGATCTAACACTAATCTAAATAACAGTGTTTGCTTCTCAAACTTTGTTTTTGGTCCCGTTTAAGAGGCTAAGTGGTACTTTTTACATTTTCTTTGCTCTCTTTTTGCTGTCTTTAAGGTACATTTGCATAAAACACAAATCAGCATCTGTTGTCATTGTCATGGCTGCCTTTCTGTCCAGCTGAAACCAGCTCAGCTCCCTGTGGACCAATTTTGTTGAAGTTTGGTACCCTTATATTTTAGGACATCAGTTAGAAAAGTTCAGTTTCCATTGTGATACATCTGAATAGAGTGTGCTGGACACATTTTTGAACTTTCAAAAAGTGCCATTTGAAAAGCATTGGTGAGTTGAGATTGCTTGTTGTGAAACAGAAAAACCTTCTGTTCAACCTCAAATTTACTCTTTTAAGTTTACTTTGAGACTGGTAGCTTCAAGTGGTATATTTCCTCTGTTATACCTCAGAGTGCCATTTGTGGGGCTTTAAACAAATCCCCCACATGAATCACAAAATACATTTTAAATCTCTGTTGGGTACAAGTCAAGTCAAGTTGGGGAGCATGCACTGGTACAGTGCATTGCCGCACCCACCACACTATGAAACAACTCTGGATCCCGATTTTCAACCCCCCAGGCAGACACGTGGTCCAGTCCCACCCTCCGGAAATGACCCTCTATCTGCTGCAGCCAGGTGTTACATAGCCGACCCCTTGGCCTGGTCCAGCCACTCTAGTCCCCAACAATGAGAATCCTAAGAGCTGGATCACCTTCGGGGAAACGCACCACATGGCCGTAGTGCTGTAATTGATGCTCCCTCACAATGCAGGTAATGTGCCTCATTCAGGACACCATGAGCAACCGCTCATTCAACACAAAGTCAAACCAGCGGTACCCAAGGATTTTCCAGAGAGACACAGTACCAAAGGAGTCCAGTCTTCATCTCAGGTCACTGGATAGCGTCCATGTGTCGCAACCATATAGCAAGACAGGTAGCACCAGGACTCTAAAGACTTGGACCTTCATCCTTCTGCAAAGATATCGGAAGCACCACACATCCCTCATGACCTCCCATGCTCTCCCAATCTGTCTACTGACTTCATAAGAAGCGTCACCAGAGACTTGAATGTCACTGCCAAGGTAAGTAAACCTCTCAATGAGGTCAACACTCTCTCTGCAGACAGACACACTGCCAATGGCTGTGCCTAAGAGGTCATTAAAGGCCTGGCTGTTGGTTTTTATCAGGACAATCACAAGCCCAGACACTCAGACTCATCACTCAGTCAGAGTCTCCATTGACTCTGCAAAGATCACAGCATCGTCAGCAAAGTCAAGATCTGTGAATCTTTCTTCACCAGCAGATGCCCCACAGCCACTGAACCCCACGACCCTGTCCAACACCCAGTCCATACAAGCATTAAACAGAGTAGGAGCAGAACACACCACTAAGGAACCCCAGAATCAACTTGGAAAAACACAGAGGTTCTGCTTCCACTCTGTACAGCACTCACAGTTCCAGTGGACAAAAATGAAAAATGTTATATTTTGGAAATATACAGTAAACTAGAAATAGCCATAAATCATCCGCAGTCAACAACTAACTAGTTTTTCAGTCCCTGTCATTTTTACATCACTGTCTGCGAATGCTTGTATTTCAGCCACCGCCATATGAGCTTGGTATTGATATTATAACCAAAGTTATTATATATATTATATCTCTCTATTATAAAAAAAAAATCTTGGGAAGGAGACTAGGGAGACGAGACGTGATCTTCTCGGATCTTCTCAGAAGGCAATTTGACGTCCCACGAGAGACACTTTAACGTCACGTGAGACAAGGCAGTGAGCAGTGGCGTAGCTGGGGGGGGCAAGGGGGAACATCTGTCCCTGGGTGCAGCATCCTGGGGGTGCCAAATTTCCCTTCCCCATTGCATTTTGGCAAACAGGAGGGGGCACGAAATCTTCAGTTGTCCCCGGGCGCTGAAAACCCTAGCCTGGCAGTGAGACAACATTTAAAACAAGTTCACGGACATCTAACCTAGGAGTTGTTGGAATGCTTTTGGCAGACATGCTTCATGTGCTACCAGCTCTTAAAACAACGACAAGTAACAAGCAAGCCAGACAGCAGATGATCTGACTGCTACTCCTTAGCATGCGTTCAGTTCAAAAGGGCAGCTGCTGTACAGGCTTTTAAATGATCAACGCACAGTGCGACAAGCAGAATGCGCAGCTCGCCAGCAGCAGCAGCAGCAAGCAAGCAGATGATCCAACCGCTTCTGCGTTCAGCCGCCCCCCCTTCAGAACGCAAGTAGCGTTATACGTCCTGTGAGAAAGAGATATAACCACACCTGGGACTGGAAATAAAGGACAAGTATGGTATTGATTTTACAAAAGTTTTAAAGTAAAACTGTAAATACTGCAGTATATATATATATATATATATATATATATATACAGTAATCCCTCGCTATATCGCGCTTCGCCTTCACTCCATCGTGGATTTTATATGTAAGCATATTTAAATATATATCGCGGATTTTTTGCTGGTTCGCGGATTTCTGCGGACAATGGGTCTTTTAATTTCTGGTACATGCTTCCTCAGTTGGTTTGCCCAGTTGATTTCATACAAGGGACGCTATTGGCAGATGGCTGAGAAGCTACCCAACTTACTTTTCTCTCTCTCTCTTGCGCTGACTTTCTCTGATCCTGACGTATGGGGATTGAGCAGGGGGGCTGTTTGCACACCTAAACGATACGGACGCTCGTCTAAAAATGCTGAAAGATTATCTTCACGTTGCTATCTTTTGTGCAGCTGCTTCCTGAAACGACATGCTGCACGGTGCTTCGCATACTTAAAAGCTTGAAGGGCACGTATTGATTTTTGCTTGAAAAACAAACTCTGTCTCTCTCTCTCTCTCTCTCTCTTTGTCTGCTCCTGACGGAGGGGGTGTGAGCTGCCGCCTTCAACAGCTTTGTGCCACGGTGCTTCACATACTTAAAAGACAAACAGCCCTATTGATTTGTTTGCTTTTCTCTATCTTTCTGACAGACTCTGCTCCTGACACGCACTCCTTTGAAGAGGAAGATATGTTTGCATTCTTTTAATTGTGAGACAGAACTGTCATCTCTGTCTTGTCATGGAGCACAGTTTAAACTTTTGAAAAAGAGACAAATGTTTGTTTGCAGTGTTTGAATAACGTTCCTGTCTCTCTACAACCTCCTGTGTTTCTGCGCAAATCTGTGACCCAAGCATGACAATATAAAAATAACCATATAAACATATGGTTTCTACTTCGCGGATTTTCTTATTTCGCGGGTGGCTCTGGAACACAACCCCCGCGATGGAGGAGGGATTACTGTAAACCAAAGTATTAAATATATTACACTAATACATTGTTTTTTTTGCTTTAACAAAAATATTTAATAAACAAAGATGTGATATCTCTCTATTGGATAAAATAAATAAACAAAAGTAAAAATACTCAATTCTGCATGAATGTTAAGCTATCGGTGTATTTTTCAACCCTTTCAGATGCACAGGAACACCTCTGCTGTGTGTGTGAAGAGCTTGTGGTCACATAGCATCTAATTGAAAACAAGTAAGGAAACCAAAGAAATTCAAGTATAGACAGAGAATATTTTGCGCTTATGACAGTGAATATTTACTTTAGACAGGAAGTGAGAGAAAAGTGCACATTCAAGGAAGGGAGGACATTTAAATGGGTATAGTGCAGGCTGTGCCAGTGGGTTAGAAAGAACTGTGAAAGGAGATATTCACCTATGGAAATACTGTAAACAGGAATGAGGAAAAGTTCACTAAGGACTCACACGGCAGGAAGATAAATGTGCATGAGCAGCAGAGGGGAAAAGAAAGAGCGAAAGAATTAACCGTTGAATATGGACTGCCTGGGTTGGAGGTTAAGGGGTGACAAGATGGTAGCTTTCAAAATTATGAAGGAAATTACATCAGTAGATCCTAGCTGTTGTTCTGAAGTCAGTTTTGCTCAAATTTCAGGAAGCTTTTCTTTACACAGAAAAACCACTGACACATGAAATAAGTGGTTCATGGTCGTGGTACATAGTAAGACCTGTGAGGCCGACTTTAGCCATCATACCTCTCTTTGCTACCTGCAGAGACATTTGCTCAGCCGTCTGAGCAGAGCCAGGTTTCCAAATGAAATTGAAGTTATCTGTTGGCATCTGCTTTTCTCATTCTGTTACTGCCAAACACCATGATATAAATTGGCACACTTCAAATAACACACTAACAGAATACAGGAGTTGCCATTCCATGTTCTCATCCTTCTGTATTTTCTCCATTCAGCCTCTCTGTACCCCATTCGGTGTCACACTGAGAACTGGGAATCTCTTACAATGTGCACTTTATTTCTGTGTTCATTCAGCAGAGACTGTTCTTGTTTACTTGGATCTTCTTGAACAGATGTTTTTCAAACCATATAGCGGTCATGGCAACTTCTCAGATATTTTGTATTGTTTCCTGTCAAAACATTTACAACAATTAACATGATTATATACAATTTTACTTTGTTAGAATGTTTAGAATCTGAAAAATGAATTGAAGGCACTATTCATCATTGCAGGTTTTTGATTCATTGGTGAATGTGGTTTAACTGGTTCTGTTATGTGATGCTAATGGTTCATCTGTCAGTGGGCTTTTGTGCCCCAAGGTTTACTTATGAATGACGTATTTAGGAAGCTGACACACCTATTGTTTCACGTTTGCTGTTTTGAACTTTCCATAAAACGTTCTCAATAAGGACTCATGTCAGCAGTATCTCAACTGGAAAGTTCTTAGATGAAGAGATAACTTGGAATGAAATTTGTGCGTGCAGTGACTTGCCTGTCAAATTGCAATACTCATGCGGCTTAAAGGTGAAGAGAGTCTAAAAGAGACTGCAGCCTTTTCAAAAGGTAAAATAATGCGACATATGACATCATTTTAATTAGCCATTTTAAACCCTTAATTAGTCAATTTATAGCTAATACTTAGCTATTTAAACATTGTTGGGCTAATTGTTACCCTGGGGCTATGATAAAGACCATCAGGAAGCTGAGCAGCTAAATGGACTGAACTGCAGGTAAGACCGTCTTCAAAAGTATAAACGGGTCTAATTTTTAACCTCCGGGATGATGGGATACTAAATGAATGCTAAGGTTAGGAGGACACAACAGCAGTAACTCTCCTATTAAATTTGTGAAAATGGGCTTATTCCCTTAAAGAGCTCACGGGGACAAACCCATTATCATAAACATTTATCTGTATTTTAATGTAGCTGCTTTATAGAAACACACATATACAGCCTTATCCACACGTGGCCAGCTGCTTTAAGCAAAGAGACTTACCAGCTCAGCACAAGCAGACCAAACACTCACCAGAGCAGGTACTAACGTGCTACACTCCTTTCTATTGAAAGTGTCTTTTTCCAACTGCTAAACCTGTGGGAATAGGACAACCATTCACGCCAACTGTTCTCCTCTGTATTCCGTGAGCCATCTCTGATGGAGGATCACAGGAATCATCGGGTAGAGGGGTCCTTTCATCTGATTGGCTGTCCCAGCACTGACTCAGCTGTGGAAGGGCCAATAGGGGGAGGAAGCTTGATGGCCAAGGTCTCCAGGACTCTCTAAATAAATCCAAATTGTATTATGAGATGTCATCAAGTGTTATTCTGCTCTGTACTTGTAATATTTCTATTGTACTATTCTATTGTATTGAGGATTACTTTGTTCTGTTCTGTGTATTGTATTTACCCCTCTTTTTTTTTTTTGGACACCCACTGCACGCCCAACCTACCTGGAAAGGGGTCTTTCTTTGAACTGCCTTTCCCAAGGTTTCTTTTTCCTTGTTTTTTTAGAGCAGGGGTGTCAAACTCCGGTCCTGGAGGGCCACAGTGGGTGCGGATTTTCATTCTGACCATCCTCTTAATTAGTGACCAGTTTGGGCTGCTAATTAACTTCTTTTGCCTTAGTTTTAATTTATGTGACTCAGACTCCTTAACTGTTTCTTTTTCCTTAATTAGCAGCCAAACAATAATGAGACACAAAACGAGCCACCACATGACCAGCTCACCTGTGCCCATCACACAAAATGTGAAAATAAAGAAAAGTGAAGGTCTCAGTAAAGTTGATCCCTCAGGTCACCAAAACATTTTGTTGGTGCTCTTAGAAAAAAACAGAAAATCAACAGTGTTGGAAATGTCTGCTGTGGCAGAATGAGAGCAGCAACAAGCCATAGAATTGAATAACGGGTTTAATTAACAGCAAGAATCGGCTTCTCATTAAGATCCTGATTGGAGTAAAACCGGTTGGAGTTTGAAGCCCCAATTTACCTGGTCATCTGTCAGCTCGTTTCACGTCCCATTTCTGTTTGGCTACCATTTAATGATGAAAGGAATCAACTCAGAGGACTGAATCCTTAAAAACAAGGCTATTAAACTGAAGGGAAAAGGAGTTCATTAGCAGTGAAACTGGTCAACAATTAGGAAAATGGTGAGAATGAAAACCTGCAACAACTGTGGCCCTCCAGGCCTGGGGCCTCATGTATAACGCCGTGCGTAGAACTCACACTATAACATGGCGTAAACACAAAAGTGGGAATGTGCGTACGCACAGAAAAATCCAGATGCAAGAATCTGTGCGTACGCAAACTTTCACGTTCTTCCACTATATAAATCCCGATCAGCGTGAAAAGTAACGCACGTGCACACGCCTTCTGTCCCGCCCCAACTCCTCCCAGAATTACGCCTCTTTGAATATGCAAATCGATATAACTAGTCTTCTGTGAAAAGACAATGGGAAAAGCACGGGGGAAAATATAAGAATTTCAGCGAATACCAAGTGGAGGCAAAGGAAAAACGTACTATTTGTTGGCTTAAACAGTGGTATAATCAACAAAAGAAAGTTGATCGAGTGACATAGTGTCGGAGAAAATCGAAAGCTCAAGTTCACAAAGTCGCACAGTGCCCGAAATAAAAAAGAAGTTGTCACATATCAAAGTCGTCGTGAAAAGGCCACATGTAGCGGACCGTCTGGATGTCATATGAAGGCTTATTAAGGTACAGAGAAAAAAAATAGGCACACAGTGGGAAAAAAGCACGAAATGTCAACTTTAATCTCGAAATTTCCACTTTAATCACGTAGTTTATTTTCTCATTAAAGTAGAATGTAAGAGCCATTTTCCTTGTTCTATAAGATTCATGAATATTTCTTAGATGACAATGCATAAATTATGGGAGGTTCCTATAACCCCCGTAAATAGAATCGTATCGGTATATCCTTGCCATTTCTAACAGCTTGTAGTAAACATTATTCTTCAGTTAGTTAGTGACAGCCGTGCCTTGTATAAGGTGTAGAGGCATACGGTTTTTAACTGTGACCGCACGTAACAGTGCTCGATGGCCTACGGGCTCTCTGAATGTGAGAAATAACAAGTAAAGAAAACTTGTTTACTTAAGTACTGCACTGTACGCTAAGGCGTACAGAAGAAGAAATTAAGAACCTTTAAGTATAGAAATAACTAAAGTCTTTCAAGAAAAGCTAAGTTTAAAGAAGATATATTTTTCCCTTTTTTGCCTATTATTCTACGTGTGTAACTATTTTTTCTTTTACTCTTGTGTGGATTATTTGCTTTTAACTTTCACTAAATATCTTTAAAACGAACTCTTGGACTCTGAGAATTCTTTTGACACACGTTTTACCCGTGCCTGATGACACCTTATATTTTAGCAGCTACACTAAAGTTAAAAACCAGCCTAAAGTTTCAAAACTGCCTAGGATTGAAATCGACCTAAGAAAGAAAACTTGAAATTTCCTTGGATTATAAAAGAAAGCAAGTCTGTGTGTTCAACGCTTGAGATCGGACTGCGACGAAAGAAAACAACGACGACTTGAAAAAGATCAAACAGGTATCTTTCATCTTTGTTTTCCATCAGAGTAGGACATATTTGAGAATTGCTAGTGCTCCTCGCGAGACTGTATAAATTATAAAGGAGCTTAAACACCTAATAAAATCGTCATGGCACCTGTATCCGGTATCCAGAGGAAACATCTGCGAGGCGTTGGGTAGCGACAGGCGTGAATGAAAGTCGCTTTGAATATGACGTTTCTACAATGGAGGACCATCTCCATGACGACGGAAAGCCGTTCAATACAGCGACTACCAAACTTCAATCAGAAATGGATTACAAATATAGACAATTACCTGATTCCATGAAGAACATAACGGATTTACAAAAAAATGAATATAACTGTGAAAACATAGAATTAATTTTCAAGAACCAGTTCGCCAAGCTGAGAATGGAATACAAAAACTTAAGCGTCAAACTTTTATCCATCCAGAACACCGAAGATGAAAGGAAACTGATACAAACCAACGTTGACTCTAAAATGGAAACTATAACAAGGTTTTGTGGAAAGACGACGGAATGGATATTTGAAGCGCAACAAAATAAAAGCTCCCATCAACAACCTGATTTTTCGGCTAACCAGGTTAAGGATTACGGAATGAAAGATGACATTTCTCATACAGTTTCTGCAAAAACTGAAAGTCGTACAAGTACATCGGCTACTTCTAGTAGTGTCATCAGATCTCACGATGCAGCACATGCTGTGCTGTTGGCTAAAGCAGAGAACCAAAGAAAGCAACAGGCTCTAGATATGGAAGAAATACAGTTAAAAGCTGTGAGAGAGGCTGAGGAAATGCAGTTAGAGGCCAAAAGAGAACATGAAGAAGCTCAGCTGAAAGCTAAAAGAGATCAATTGGCTTTAGAAGCAGCCATTATAGAATCCGATGCAAAATTGAGAGCTCTTGAAAAACGTAATCGAAGTTCAGATAAGCCAAATTCTAATAACGTTCCTCCGAAACCAGATGTGAGAAATGAAAGGCCACAAGATGCAAGTATTCGTGACTTTCTATGTAACAATGAAAGTAAAAACATTTCTCAGCAACAGCCTTACGATCAACAAAATAAACCACCAGCACCTCTTCAACAACTGCACTATGAACAGTGTCATGATCAACTGAAAGAACAACAGTATATGACTCAAGTGTCTTATGTGTCATACAGTAAAATCCCAATATTTGACGGCGATCCCTCGAAATATATGGATTTTATAAGAGCATTTGACCGAGATATCGACGATGTGATTGAGAATCCGCAAGACAAATTGGACTTTTTGGCACAGTTTACTAAAGGTACTCCTCACGAGATTGTTAAAAACTGTAAACATCTGTCACCGTTAGAAGGTTATCAAAAAGCCAGAATGAAGATCGAAAGTCTTTATGGAAACCAGCTACAGAATGGAAAAGGTCAGAGCGATTATACGATCTCTCCTGGCGAATATACAAACATTATGCCTGACTTACAAAGCGGACAACAATTTGAAAGTAACGATAACATTCGTGGCCTGGAACCCCTACAGATTTTATTTTTTTCTCCAGCCTTCTGGAGTTTTTTTTTGTTTTTTCTGTCCACCCTGGCCATCGGACCTTACTCCTTTCTATGTGAATTAATGTTGTCTTATTTTAATTTCTTATTTTGTCTTTTATTTTTCTTCTCTTCATTATGTAAAGCACTTTGAGCTACTTTTTGTATGAAAATGTGCTATATAAATAAATGTTGTTGTTGTTGTTGTTGTATTAAAGTCTGTAAACTTCCTCGAGACCTACAAGCACCGCGGCAATGCAAAGTTCAGAGTATTGAAAGTACGGAGAGCAGGCGAACCCCTCTCGCCGATCCAGCGAATGTTCTGGACAAACAGACAACACCAGCTTTGAACCCCGTGTGCAGCTCAGCTCTACAGAGCCATACCTTCGAGAAGGAAAAGGACAAAACTGATCAAGAGAAGTATCCTTTGAAAGGCGTCCTAAGAGAAAGCAGTTTTGCTACAAATATTTCTGCTGCAAACGAAAAAAGGGATACAGACACCTCAGTCGAAAAGGCGGAGACGGCTGGACGTACAAGAGGTAAGCTCTGTCTTTTTTACAATGAAAATCACGATCTTAACGAATGCAGTGCAATTCAGAAACTAACTTATGAAAGTAGAATTGACTTTTTAAAATATAAAGGCTTATGCTTTAAGTGCCTTAAACAAGGACATTTTAGTAAAGACTGTGAAGAAAAGATTATATGCGAAATATGCTCTCATGTACATCCAGTAATCCCGCATATAAATAAGGAAAAAGGCACCGACGATAAAGCCACACCTCCTAAAGAGGAGAACGCTAAGTTGGATGAGAAGAATATTCCTTCCGCCCATATTTTTATTGAATCGCAAGAGACTTGTACTGATACCGGGGCCGGTAAGGAGTGTGTTTTAGCTGTGACTCCAGTTGAAGTTAAGTCTGAAATGAGTGAAAAATGTGTAGAAACATCTGCTCCAAAAGACTAGCAGCTCAGCTACATTTTGCACAGAAAATTTTCTGAAAGAAAGTCTCACATCTACATCAGCACTGTAGAAAGAGATAAAGTAAATAGACAGGAATTAGTAAAGTTTACAGTCTCAACGGAGTTACAAGTCTCTGCAATAGAAGAAAATACATTTTGTGATACACCAGAAGTGTTCATACTGAACTCTGTACCAGTGAAAAGGGAAAACATCCCTACAGAAAAAGATGTCAAGAAATTGTCATATTTAAAAGATGTGCATCTACCCCGGATAAATGCTGACCAAGACAATAATATTGTAATTACAATTCTATTATTAATATTGTTGTTGTTAAGTACAAATGCCCGCAAAGTCATAGATAGATAGATAGATAGATAGATAGATAGATAGATAGATAGATAGATAGATAGATAGATAGATAGATAGATAGATAGATAGATAGATAGATAGATAGATAGATAGATAGATAGATAGATAGATAGATAGATACTTTATTAATCCCAGGGGGAAATTCACATACTCCAGCAGCAAAAAATATTAAATTAAAGAGTAATAAAAAATGCAGGTAAAAAACAGACAATAACTTGAATAATGTTCAACGTTTACCCCCTCTGGTGGAATTGAAGAGTCGCATAGTTTGGGGGAGGAATGATCTTCTCAGTCTGTCAGTGGAGCAGGACGGTGACAGCAGTCTGTCGCTGAAACTGCTCCTCTGTCTGGAGATGACACTGTTTAATGGATGCAGTGGATTCTCCATAATTGATAGGAGCCTGCTGAGTGCCCGTTGCTCTGCTACGGATGTCAAACCGTCCAGCTCCATGCCAACAATAGAGCCTGCCTTCCTCACCAGTTTGTCCAGGCGTGAGGCATCCTTCTTCTTAATGCTGCCTCCCCAGCACACCGCTGCGTAGAAGAGGGCACTCGCCACAACCATCTGATAGAACATCTGCAGCATCTTACTGCAGATGTTGAAGGATGCCAGTCTTCTAAGGAAGTACAGGCGGCTCTGTCCTTTCTTGCACAGAGAGTCAGTATTGGCAGTCCAGTCCAATTTATCGTCCAGCTGCACTCCCAGGTATTTATAGGTCTGCACCTTCTGCACACAGTCACCTCTGATGATCACGGGGTCCATGAGGGGCCTGGGTCTCCTAAAATCCACCACCAGTTCCTTGGTTTTGCTGGTGTTCAGTTGTAGGTGGTTTAAGTCGCACTATTTAACAAAGTCCTTGATGAGGTTTCTATACTCCTCCTCCTGCCCACTCCTGATGCAGCCCACGATAGCAGTGTCGTCAGCAAACTTTTGCACGTGGCAGGACTACGAGTTATATTGGAAGTTCGATGTATATAGGCTGAAAAGGACCGGAGAAAGTACAGTCCCCTGCGGCGCTCCTGTGTTGCTGACCACAATGTCAGATCTGCAGTTCCCGAGACGCACATACTGAGGTCTGTTTGTAAGATAGTCCACGATCCATGCCACCAGGTATATAGAGCCATGGCAAATCATAAATAGCAAAAATGAAGGACTTTATGCTGTGAAAACATTCCACGAGTGGATTGTTTATGGATTGATGAAGGACTCAGACAAAGGAAGACTGCAAAGTTATTCAGTCAATCATGTGACAGTAATGGCGATAGAACAAATGCTACTCCAGCAATACAATACAGACTTTCCAGAACACGACTGGGAGGAAAAGGAGGACATTAAATTCATGCGCATAGCTTCAGATACTGCAAGTCTAGTGAACGGACATTGTTGCATTAATCTGCCTTTTAAAGATGAAACTCTTAAAGTGCCAAACAATCGATGTGTTGCAAAACAATGTGCTTTTGGACTTAAAAGGAAACTTACAAAGTATCTAACATTCCATGAGGATTACAAAATTTTCATGAAAGACATCTTAGACAAAGAATATGCCATCAAGGCTCCCACTGAGCAGTTAACCCTTGAAAAAGAGAATGCCCTAAGAGGCACAACACCAGAGGAAGCAGTTAACACTGTGTTAAATAATTTCTATGTTGATGACTGTTTAAAGTCAGTTGATACAGAAGAACAAGCCATAAAATTGGCCAAAGATCTCCAAACCCTGTGCTCGAAGGGAGGATTTTATCTTACAAAATGGATAAGTAACAGCAGAGCAGTCTTGCTGTCAATCCCTGAAGAAGACAGAGCAATAGATCAAAAAGACCTGGATTTAAGTCATGACTTGTTACCAGTTGAAAGAGCCTTGGATTTTCAATGGTGTACACAAACTGACAGTTTCAAGTTTCAAGTAAAGCTGCAAAATAAGCCTGCTACAAGATGTGGTATTCTGTCTGTGGTCAGCTCAATATATAACTCACTTGGATTTTTAGTACCAGTCATACTGCCTGCTAAGCTCATTCTAAGAGAACTGCGTAAAGAGAAATATGCTTGGGATCAAGAAGTGGACCTGTCTACTAACGAAGATCTGGAAATCAAAGGGTGTGTAGTAAATTTTGCAAGTGTAGATAAAAAAATCGAACCAGTAAAAAGACTTGTGGAGTACTATTCAAAATGGTTCAATTTAAAGAAAGCAATAGCTTGGTTTCTTAAGTACAAAGAATTGCTAATGTGTCTGAAAGGAGAGAGAAAGGCAATTCAATATACAGTCAGTCAATCTGGACACCGCCCAAAAGAAAAACAAAAAAACATTAATCACAGAACATATGAAGGAATACAAATCAACAATGAGACTAAAGCCGCTGTCTCTAAACGACTTGTCTAAAGCAGTAGACAAACTTATTCGCCTCAGTCAACTACAAGCTTACCCAGAGGAGGTTAAAGCCTTACAAAAAGATCAGTTTGTAAAGAAAAGTAAAATCAACAAACTGGACCCAGTCCTGCCAGATAAGATAGTGAGAGTTGGAGGAAGACTCGACAAATCAGCTATGCCAGGGGCAAAACACCCTGTAACTCCTGGGTAAAGACAATACCACATGCAAAGGGGGCAGTCAGAAGACTTTGTGTGCAGACCTAGACCAGTAGACTGGACATACCTGTGAACAAACTGCGCCTGCTCCAGGAAACAGCAAATGATTGAAATAATTAATTTTTCTTTTTGCATGTTTAATTTTAAATTTCTTAAGGTTTGTGTTTTTATAGTAGAATCTAAGTTTTAAGTAAGGATTAAGTTTAGTAAAGTAGTGAAGGCTCTTAGTAAGTTCTGCCCTAGCATAAACAATTAGGGGCCGGATGTGTAAGAGCCATTTTCCTTGTTCTATAAGATTCATGAATATTTCTTAGATGACAATGCATAAATTATGGGAGGTTCCTATAACCCCCGTAAATAGAATCGTATTGGTATATCCTTGCCATTTCTAACAGCTTGTAGTAAACATTATTCTTCAGTTAGTTAGTGACAGCCGTGCCTTGTATAAGGTGTAGAGGCATACGGTTTTTAACTGTGACCGCACGTAACAGTGCTCGATGGCCTACGGGCTCTCTGAATGTGAGAAATAACAAGTAAAGAAAACTTGTTTACTTAAGTACCGCACCGTACGCTAAGGCGTACAGAAGAAGAAATTAAGAACCTTTAAGTATAGAAATAACTAAAGTCTTTCAAGAAAAGCTAAGTTTAAAGAAGATATATTTTTCCCTTTTTTGCCTATTATTCTACGTGTGTAACTATTTTTTCTTTTACTCTTGTGTGGATTATTTGCTTTTAACTTTCACTAAATATCTTTAAAACGAACTCTTGGACTCTGAGAATTCTTTTGACACGCGTCTTACCCGTGCCTGATGACACCTTATATTTTAGCAGCTACAGTAGAACATCATAAACTTCATCTTAAAATCGTTTATTTTACTAGTTTCTCAAGTAGCACGTTAAATGCGTTGTTCTGTGTTTGATCTTCTATGTGCTCTATGTGTGTGAATCACTACCTGCTTCTGTTCTTTCTCTTTCTCCGACAGGATACAGAATCCATTACATTCGTGATATTACAGCTCTCTGAATAATTAAAATACTGAGATGTATACGTGATATCTTTTTCATGATGATAGCAATGAAAGCATGTTATTAAACATGGGAACACGGTGGCACAGTGATTGTTCATATCTCACGCAAGAGGCTTGCTGCACCATGTGCGACCTTCGATGAAATAATTTATTACAGAAGTACTGTCTCTTTCAAACGTACTAACCTCCAATTCCTGTCCTTACTTTTCTTTCTCCAAATACCCAATCGCCACACAATCAGCTCTGTAATAGACGTTAAGCCATCTGTAAGCTTAGAACAGCGATTCTTCAAAACGTTTAAGGAGCATTGAAATATCTTCGTAGTACATGTTTAATTATTCTATCCGTCTATCCTTCCAGTGTCACGTCAGCGCAAGAATACAACGCAAGGCAGGAGCTATCCGTGAACTAGCTAGCGCTCCGGTACTGTGTCCTCACATGTTTAATTATTAATACAGATTATTTAAATGAAGTTAAAGTTTTATCTGTATACTATAAGCAACATATTTTGCTGCATTTCATCTTAAAAATGATATCGTCATCATACGCGCTTTATAAAGTGGCGCAGGTTGTGCAATATTATAACTGTAGTGCAAGTTTACATTGGAGTAATTGTACTTATAAGTACAAACACTTCTACAAGGAGCACTTGATTGAATGTGTTTATAGTTCTTGGGCTGAAACTGTTTCTGAAACGCAAGGTCCGTACAGGAAAGGCTTTGACGCGTATTGCCGTGGCTGAGGTAGTGTGTGCTTGAAACTGTATACCGATATTTCTCTTTCCGATCAGCTGCTGCTGTGATTCCTCACTCAGATACAGTGATATAAATACTCTGAGTGGTGCAGTGAGAGTAATATGGAAAAAGATGATCCGCTGTGGCAACCCTTAACGGGAGCAGCTGAAAGAAGAAGAAGATGCAGTGAGAGTAACAACGCTAAAGCAGTTATGGTATTTTGAAATACTATGGCTATTCCCTGGACCATTATATTGCTACAGGTTAATTACAATGAGATGCATTACACTAATAAACAATATGCAGTTAATTTCAGTGTATTTATAAAGCCGCGTCAGGAATGTGGATGTAAGAAAGAAAGGGTAACCACACAGGAACAGTAGCACTGCTTTGACGCTGTGTGCCGCCAGTCTGCAAAACCGAGCGGAGAAATTGTGTATGCCAGGGTATGAGGTACCATGGAAATGTGCGTGGCTTTACGCCACGTTTAGGTTTTATACATCACGATTTGAGCGTGGAAACATTCGTATGCAACATTTCTGTGCGTACGCACTGTACTGGAGTTTGAGAGTCAAGTCTGGGGGGCTGTCAAAAGGCAGGGCCTGTTAAAGCCCATTGTGACACGTCTTGTGTGATTTTGGACTATATAAAAATAAACTGTATCGTATTGTATCTTATCATAGAAACTCCTATTTTTTTACTGTGGTTTATCTATGTAATAGTAACTGTTAATTATGTTGTTATCATGAGTGTGGGGTACATCTACTTTATAGCTCCCAATAGCCTTTATCTGCATGTCGACTGCAGCTTCAAGCAAAGAAACTTACAAGCTCAGCATAAGCAGAAGGTTTCTTTTCAGAATGGTTGTCTTCAGACTTGAGCTAGACCTGTGCCACTCAGCAAAGCCAGGTAGCCATTCACCATGCTACACTTTTGAAAAACATCTTTTCCTCAGCTGCTAACCCTTGTTGGAATACGTCAGGTACCCCCAGCAGGTGCTCTTAAACAATACACCTTGACCCAATCAAACAATATATAATCATACATTGATAGAGGATACCCTTCTCATACTGTGGCGAAGGCCCTAAATCATGCCAGTAGTAGACCTTGTACCATCCACTCTAAGAGGAACCCCAATAATGAAACCCGCATTACTCTGGTCTTCTTCCCATTATACTTTCTCTTTCTCTCTTCCCCCATTTTGCAGACTGATTCTCCCCTTGACCTTCTTCCATCAACCACTTACCCTACAGAAACATTTCATTTGCAGCTCACTTCAGAGAAGAAATCCACATTCCTCATCAGGCACTTTCAGCTGTAGTAGGAGTTGCTGTGACACTTGCAAATATGTCACCAACAAGACCCTTGTATGTGGTCCTCTTGGTAAATTCAGCATTAAACAATGGTCCTCTTGCCAGTCTAAAAATCGTATTTATTGCATTTCATGTACAGATGTGAAAAACACACCAAGCTAAGCTCATTCTCACCCAGGGATCACACATTCCTCCAGATCTTAATGACCGACTTACCTTTGATCTCTCCTTTTGTCTTCTCTAATGGCAGCTTTTACTCACCTTTTCTCCTTTCATCTGCCTTGGCTTTGCTCCCTCTCCGCCCTCCTATTTATTTTACCAAAACATTGTGTTTTAAATTTTCTTCCATTTCGTCATGGAAATAACCTTTAACTCAGTGCTGCAGATTTAGCTTGACAGTGTTTATTTCACCTTGAATGTTTGTCTACAGTATTTCACTTTTTTACACGTTTGACAGAATGCAGTGCCAGGACATTTCATACAGAGAATTAGGTAAACCACATTAGATGATCTGCAGGAAGATGCTCCCTTTATGAGATGTTCTAGTCGGCAGTGTGGAATAACTACACAAGCTGCACTCTCTGTGGGAGAAACTGGACAAACACTCCATGAAAGAATGAACTTCCACAGGTTCTACATCAAGCATGGCAACAGTGATGCTCCTGTAGCAGCTCAGATCAGCAGCCATGGACACTGTGAGAAGGACTTTAAAGTCACAATGTTTATGGGCAACTTCGGAACACAGCAAGAGAATAAAGAATGGCAAGTTAAACTCAGGCTGAAATTTAACACATTACAACATGGTTTAAATAGAGACAAGATTTTCCTAACCAGATAAGAGGACTGTTTACATCTCTCAGACTGACCCTGACAACCTGACTACACATCCACATTATCTGGAAAAACTCATCAAAAACTTCAAAAAACTTTGTTGGACAATTACAGTATTTTATCAAAAGATCTTGACTATACATTGTTTTCCTCTCTTGCCACATGAATTTTAGCCTGGAGAAGTCTATTAATTTTTTACATCCAAGATGTCTCACTTAAAGGTTTTCTAATGCTGTATCTGTCCTAGTGTCTATAAAAACACAGGGAATTCCAGTCTCTATTACATCTTGCATGAAGAGTAGTTATCTTGACTTTCAGGATGCATTTAATAGGGTGCCACATGAGAGGCTGGGCGTCAAACTAAAATGAAGTGGGGGTTGTGGTAGAAATGTAACAAAGAAAGAAACGTCCTCTAATAGGACAATTCGGTAACACTGCACAACAGTTTTTTTGAAAAGTCTTGCTTCCTGAAAAGTTTTTGCCGATTGTGACAGGTACCTACTGGGTATGCACAAATATAGTTTTGGTTTTACTGCATCACGTAGGAACTCTGAGAAATAGACATTTATATGTTTACTGACAATAACGTATTTAGTCACGTTTATGTTTCACATAAGCTATTACATTCAACAGAATTAAAAGTGTTTTGCTCGTGATTTTCTTTTGTATTCAATGTCTGGTGCATAACGTTGCAGTGTCCAACAGTAGTCGGCAAGCACTGACGGATTCCAGTTGCCCTGGTATCGTTTCTCCATTGTAGCAATGTCCTGGTGAAACCTTTCACTGTGTTCGTCACTGACGGCACTGAGATTTGCGGGGGAAGAAGAGGTCCAAGTGTGAGTGGAGGAAATGAATCTTGAGTGACATGTCGCACTTCATTGTCTTGTATGCTTTGAGACGTTTGTCTACCAGCTGAATGTAGTTTGGGGCAATTTTTTCTGGCCCAACTAACAGATCTTCAAACCGCTTGTCACTCATAACATGTCTGATCTGGGGGGCCAACAAAAATGCCCTCTTTGATCTTGGTGTCAGTTATTCTTAGGAACATCTGTCTTAAATAACGAAAACCTTCGCCTTCCTTGTTCAGTGCTTTCACGAAATTCTTTATGAGTCCCAGTTTTATGTGAAGAGGAGGCAAAAATATCTTTGCTGGGTTGAGAAGCGATTCATGTGCCTCATTTTTCTGTCCTGGAACTAACTTTTTACAGAGTGGCCAGTTCTGTCGAGAATAGTGTGACTCTTTGGCACGGCTGTCCCATTCACAGATGCAACAACAGTACTTTGTATAGCTGAGCTGCAGTCCTAGTAACAGTGCAACAACTTTAAGATCTCCACAGATATTCCAGTTGTTCTTGCTATACTGGACGTGCCTCAAGCAACGGTTTCATATTCTCATACGTTTCTTTCATGTGTGCTGCATAGCCAACAGGTACTGAAGGATAAACGTTGCCATTGTGTAGCAGAACAGCTTTCAGGCTTAACATTGACGAATCAAAGAAGAGACGTCACTCTTCCGGGTTGTGATCACAACCCAAGGCCGAGAACAATCCTTCAATGTCACAACAGAAACAGAGACTGTTGACTTGTGCAAAAAATTTGGTTATATCATGATGTTGGCCTCGAAACAGAGATATTTTCGCATCTGGTGACAGCAAACACCATTCCTGCAGTCTCGAACCCAGCAGCTTGGCTTTTGCTTTTGACAGATCCAAATCTCTGACCAAATCACTCAATTCGGACTGTGTTATCAGATGTGGATCGCCTGATGAGCACGGTTCAAAATCCGGGTCAATGTCACTGTCAGTACCCTGCATTGCAGTTTCTTCATCGGGTTCGTCTAAGGTCCAATCCTCTGGCGGTTTCGGAATTAGAAGACTGTCATCATGTGGCACGGGTCTCATTGCTGAAGGCAGATTAGGATATTCAGTTGACTTCTTGTTTTTGCTAGAGAAACAAGACACATTAGTCAAATAGAAGTAACAGTCTGTCACATGGTCTTTCTGTTCTCGACATATCATCGGAACTACAAATGGCATCGTCTTTCGAGTGCCTCTGAGCCAGGCTCTCAGACTGACAGCACATGTCGCACAACAAGTGTGAGGCGCCCATTCCTTGTCTTGATCGCCAATTTTACAGCCGAAATACAGATGATACGCTTTCTTCACAAGAGCAGCCATCCAACGGCTCTGAGGTGCAAGTGTATATTCACCACAGATATAACAGAATGTATCGCAGCTGTTACGACATTGACGAGACATATCGGCTGACACCTAAACGTCTATAGCATCAAGCTTACTTACTGTTGTATTGCTACAGATACTATACTTTACTATACTGATACTGTACATACACACTGACTATCTATATTATCCAAATGAGCAGGATCGGTGTATGCAAGCCACCTTTATAGCATGCTGAGACAGCGTCAAGCTCATTCAGACCTGCCCAGGACATCAACTTCCATGGAATAGCTTCCAACCGGGCCTGATTCCACACCTGGACATGCTCAGGCTGCACAAACTGTTGTTGATAAGTCACTTACAGGAGCAAAAATGTTTGGATACAAATAGAAGAAAAAATCATGACAAAACTGAAGATTTCTCTAAAACGGTACGTGATGGGTAAATTGTGATGTGATATTTGTGATCAGCACCCTAAAATCTAGATACATTTTATAAACTACTGAATTTACATACATTGTCAATTAATGCATGCATTTTACTCTGGTTGGTTTCTTTTTTTCACCCAAATGATTTATATAAAATAAAAGTCTGTTATATTATATTCTGGTTCTTCTTATACCTTTGAGTTACACCACCACCCTTGAAATTTCTATGCATATAACAATTGTCCATTCTCGTTTATAGGACATCTGCTGATTTCTTAGTCATCTCTTAGTCATCCTTCTGTACTTTGTGAGACTTGGCCGGACATCACCAGTCGGAAACCATATCTTTATAAAAACAGACGTTTATTTCTCCCAAATAAACACAGGTTTTCAGTCCCAAACACCACACAATGCACACAGCAATTAATCACCACAATATGGGCTTCTTTCTCTCAGTCCTTGGCCTCCTGTGTCATCCTGGGAGCTTTGTCCTGCTCCCACTCCCAACTCTAGCTCCCAGACTGTAGGAAGGTGGCGCCTTTTATTCCCGCCCGGATGTGCTCCAGGTGGCTAATGACATCCTTCCGGAAACACTCTGAGCGTCCCTGGCAGGTTCCTCCGCCATCTTGCCAAGTGTGGCGGAAGTAACTGTTTCCGGGTTGCTTGAGGTTTAAGTTGCCCCCTGGTGGTGTCCACGGGTCCGAACGGGTTAACCGCTTTTCCCTCTTCTCCTGTGGTCCTCTCTTAATCCAGGGCGGTTGCCCTCTCGTGACCCGGAAGACATAAAAGTCAGCCGGGTCAGAACCCCAGCCGTCTGTGACAACTTTTTGTATATTACATCAGCCTTTCATCTGGTACATTATATACTTGACCATCTCAGTATTTTTCCTAAACCAATTCTTATAATTCAATGTACATTTTGTTGTTCACTTGGCCTTTATCTGGTTTTTGGTGTGCCTGAACAGGTTTCTGACATTTATTAAGCCTTTATGCTATTTCTTTAAGATGAATGCCATGTTACCCTAAAATTATTCTTCCACAGAGTTCAGGGTGATGTTTGTAGATGGGTGCAGAATTGGCTCAGACATAGGAAGCAGAGGGTGATGGTGCAAGGAACCTCATCAGAATTGGCTAATGTTAAGAGTGGTGACCATCAGAGGTCAGTGCTGGGGCCGCTGCTATTTTTAATCTATTGTCAAGATTGGGTCAAAAAGTTGCACAGCAGAGTACGGAAGGTTTTCCAAGGAGTAGAAACTTTATAGCTGTTCAGACAGATACAAACACAAGTCTCTTTCAGAGGCGATTCGGCCTTGCAAGGAACAGCTGTCAAACTTGGCTGTTCTGCCCCAATTCCTGCTCAAAAGAACACAAAGTCTTCTTGAACAAGGGGGTACAGCGGCTTGGAAGCAGCAGACAGGGTCAGGAGGAAGGGACACAGGAAAGTGAGACACAGGATGGCCGCGGCTCTGTCTTTTAAATGTTTGAAACCCCGTGTGAGGAGCACGTCATACGGCAAGCCAGCATGCCTGCAGCTGATCCTGCAAAGAGGAGCTGAAGAGTGTGTTAATTTCCCATTGAAAAACTATTTAAGAGGGGGTTTCTGAAGGGCGGCCACATCTCCCTGCAGCGGCGGTCACAATATATAAATGATTAAGATAGGAATGTAAATAACAAGCTGGTTAAGTTTGCAGATGATACCAAAATAGAAGGATTAGCAGATAATTTGGAATCTGTTATATCATCACAGAAGGACTTGAAAAGCATACAGGCTTGCGCAAATTTGTGGACGATGAAATTTAATGTCAGTAAATGTAAAGTATTACACATAGTAATGTGGCAGGTGGCTGGCATCCATGCCCAGACGGGACGCCCCTGCACACTATATTCAGGGGGAGCAGACCTGGAAAGTGCAATACCTCCCCCTGGACGGGAGTAGTGCCGGGGTTTCCCACAGGGCTCCCTGGGTATTGGAGTTGGGGGCAGCCCTGTTGGGTCCCACAGGTACCGCCAGGGGGTGCTATGTTTGGGACTCCTGAGCCTGTGTGGGCAACAGATTCATCACACCTGGAAGTGCCGCCGGAACTCGGTGATCAAACACCTGGAGCACTTCCAGGTGACCTATAAAAGGAGCCAACGACCACCACTCAGGGGCCAGAGTCGGGTGGAGGAGGACAAGGTTGCTAGAGAGGAGAGGTGGTGCCAAGGAGGAGAAAGTATTTGGTATGTGGTACTGGTGGTTAGTAGTGCTTGGGACTGTGGTGTGGCTGGGGGGTTTACGGGGAAGACATGTCCTCCAGCTGAAGATAAACAAAAGTCTTTTTATATTACACGTGCCTCCTGTGTTCAATCTGTGTCGGGTCAGGCAATTATATAATATCTTCTTACAGTAAGTAGAAATGTTAGGCTTGAATGTACAATAGGAGGTCTGAAAATCGAGAGTACACCTTATGAGAAGGATTTAGGAGTCACAGTGGACTCTAAGCTATCAACTTCCAGACAGTGTTCAGAAGCCATTAAGAAGGCTAATAATGTCAGGTTATATAGCGCCTTGACGTGTGGTGTTCAAGTCACAGGAGGTTCTACTCAAGCTTTATAACACACTGGTGAGGCCTCATCTGGAGTCCTGTGTGCAGTTTCGGTCTCCAGGCTACAAAAAGGACATAGCAGCACTAGAAAAGGTCCATAGAAGAGCGACAGGGCTGAGTCCAGAGCTACAGAGGATGAGTTATGAGGAAAGATTAAAAGAGCTGAGCCTTTACAGTTTAAGCAAAAGAAGATTAAGAGGTGACATGACTGAAGTGTTTAAAATTATGAAGGGAATTAGTCCAGTGGATCAAGACAGTGACATTAAAATGAGTTCATCAAGAACACGGGAAACTTGTTAAGGGTAAATATCACACAAACAGGAAGTTTTTCTTTACTCAAAGAACCACAGACAATTGGAATAAGTGACCAAGTAGCATAGTACACTGTAAGACTTGAGAGACTTTCAAAACTAGACGATGTTTTTTTTAAAAGAATTAAGTGGAGCTTTGTAGGGCTGAATGGCCTGGTATCATCTAGATTGTTCTAATGTTTCCAATGTTCTCATTTATCTTCTTCTTGCATGATGAAGATTTCTAGCTCGGCCATTCTCTTTCCATTTCTTAATGACTGATTTAACTGGATGTTCAGCATGTTGGATATTTTCTTTTTTCCCTTCCCCGACTTATTCTTCTCATCCTCCTTTTCCTGGAGTTTTTTGATGTGTTCTTCTGTCCTCATTGTGTAGGTTAGCACACCATAATGACTCACCACAAGTTGGTCCTTCCACATTCAGGAAACCCCAGGGAGGTGACCTCAACTGAAATAATTCTGGACTTCTAAAGCCAAAGGGCTGCACCAGTGAGGGTTTAGGGGTGTCATATTAAAGATGGTGACTACTTATGTGATCAGTTATTTTGTGATTTCTTTTACAGAGATCTGTTCACATTGCCAAAAAAGAGTCTTTTTCTGATACCACTGTCAGAAAAGTCACATTAAATTCACTGATATTTCAATGTTGTATCAAAATAGAATGTGAAAACTACAAAAGGGGTGAATACTTTTTATAGGCACTGTCAGTCAGATGAATTCTGAGCTTGTGCATAGTATATTTTGGATTATTATTAATTCCTGTGATCTAAATTGAAGAAACTTGTCTAATATTAATGTGCATGGAACTGGCTGAAGACAGAGGGGGGTTCTACTTTCATGATGGTGAACAAGAACGAGCAACCCACAAAAAGTACAAGTGGAGTGATACAGTATGTATATGTCAGAGGGGGACACTTTTACATTTTTTTTTGTGCACTGGGTGGCTCCATTAGGCACCCACTGTTGGGACTGGGGGGTGAGAAGTTAAAAGGCTGTCTGTACTTATTAATGGTATTTGCTGTCCTGCAAGGGAATCACTGCTTTGAAGTTTGGCCTTAGAAGAATGTCTGTATTTACCTGGCTTGGAAATATTGGTTTCTAATCAGCATATCTGTACTTATTAATGTTTGGTAACCATACATTTTGTTTGTGTTTTTATTAATTGTTAAACCCAGGCAATTTAGATGTGCCATTGATTAAACTGTTTGTCCAGGACTGACAACAGAGGGGTGAAGTAAATATAAACTGCTGGCCAGCAGAAGGCAGGAGGGAGAGTCCACAGGAAACGCTGCCAAGACACTCGGACAGGGCACAGGGGCTTGCAGGCAGACAAGGGTACCTGGCTGGCACGACGTGAGGCACAAGGACGGCAACATTTACTTCCAGGGAGGAAGAGACAGCTACACAAGGAGACGCCAGTTGTGGGTCCAGCGAAAGAGGGAAGCCACATGAGAGGACCCAGCAAAGCTGACAGACGAGGAATGAGGCACGCCTAGGTCCCAGCCACACAAGGAGCCCAGAGTGGAAGAAAAAGGAACAACGAAGAGACGCTGACAGGGAGTCAACAATTTGACACAACTTCTGCCGGGGAACAGAGTGCATCCGTGAACAATTAAGTGTTGGGGTAACACAGTGCCCAAACTGGACTCTGCACCACTAAAGGTTGTATCCTCCAATTCTTGTTTTTACGGACTTTTAGAGTGTGGACTGTGTATTTTCCTTTTACAAAAAAGGAAATCAATTCCTGATATGTTTAGGTTCTGTTATGTTCGTATATCTTTTTAATGTACCTTATATTGTCTTGTACAATAGAACTTACTGTTGTTTTTTCTAAATTACTGTTGTGTCTTTCATTGTGTGTTTACTCACCGCCCAATTTAAAGAAACCTGTGTGCTATTATTGGTAAATTTCAGGAGTTTCCAGTCTCTTAATAAAACTGGGTGGCGTAGTCGGATATTTTAATGGTGTCTAAGTTAGATTACCTATAAGTGTGACCAGACATCTGTGACATATACTTGACTTTGGGAAATACTTTAAAATATAACAAGGCATCAGTTCAGTAGAAAGGTCATTGTTCACCTTATGGAAATTTTGTTTAGCAATCAAATCAGACTTTTTTCCCCTTTTGCTTTATCTGTTGTGAGACATGCCTGGACACCACCAGACTGACACCACATCTTTATCAAAATGCACACGTTTGTAAAGACACCAATAAACACAGTCCCACACAGCACACTGTGCTCCCAGCACTAATCACCCCTAATCCGGGCCTCTCCTTGAATGTCCGTGGGCCGCCTTTCCTCTCTCCACGGGAGCCTCATCCTGCTCCCACTCCCGACTCTAGCTCTCTGATTGTTGGGAGGCGGCCCCTTTTATTCTCATCTGGTTGTGCTCCAGGTGCTTGACGATGTTCTTCCGGCAGGACTTCCTGGTGTGGCGGAAGTGCTGCCCTTGCACCCGGAAACACTCTGGGCGTCCCTAGAAGGCTCTTTGTCCATCTTCCCAGGTATGGTGGAAGTGAATGTCTCCCGGGCTCTCTGATGCTCAGGGCACCCCCTGACGGTGGCCACAGGCCCCAACGGGCTTAAGCCTCCTTGCTCCTCTCCTGTGGTCCTCTCCTGATCCAGGGTGGTTGCCCCCTCGTGGCCTGAAGGACGTATACACCTCCTCCGGGTCATTCCAGGCGTCCCAGCCGGGTCTGTCCCCCAGCCTCTTGTGACACTGTAGATACTTGGGCTCCTGTTTCTGCTCTTTGTGAACTGGTGATTCAAGCACAAGTCAAAGCACTCGATGCATAAACTTAAATTACATGCGACTTTAATTTCTACATACAAGGCAAGGCTGCAGATGGCTCTATGAGTCTCCCTCTAATGGTAAGCAGTCAGGTAACTAGACTGGAAGGAAAGACCCCCAAAACCCCCAAACCAAGCACAGAGTCTTGGACAGTAAAACTGGAAAGCCATTGGCTGGTGGTTACACTGGATGACAAAATCTTAATGACCTTAGTTGGTGGAGATACTGGCACCTGCTCTAGAGCACCACCAGTTAAGACTTTAGAACCCCACCACAGAACACCTGCTGGCTTATTTGCATATATCCCCTGTCCCAGAGCTCCAGCCCAACCCACTGGTTGGGACATAGACATTCCACTCGGGAGCCGTTGAGGCTCAAGTAGCAACCCTGGGGGTAGCAAAACAGAAATGGTCCTTAGTAGGATTATAGGCAACAAAATTCAAAATGCCCCATGATTCATTTGCCTGTGCTTATGGAACCAACTGCAGCGGTCTGTACAGGCTTTCTCATCTCCGGCTGTTATCAACTCCTGCAATGTCTGAGTGTTGCCTCTATGATGTGCCTCCTAGTTCTTTTTTGACCCAATTCTGACACCCCTTGTTAGGTGCAACAGATTAAATTTAGAATGTTTTTTATGTGATGTATACAAACATTACCTTCAAATGCAGATCAGAATCCACTAAAGTAGAAGTTCTTATCCTCTACATGACAACCACTTTTTTCCACTCTCTGAAACATGCACAGTATTTAATATCTGGAAAATGTCACGGATTAAACCACTTAGAGATTTGTACATAGACAATGTCTTTGCATCCTACGAACAACTAAGCAGCAAATTTAACTTCTCATTCACACAATTTTTATACTACTTTGAAATTAGAAACTTGGCTAAACAGAACCTGCCGAGTTTTCCTCACCTCCCACCTATTTCTATTCTAGAAGAAATGCTGATCAGTGTTGAAGCATCTCTACAATGTATAAAACATTTTAAAGTTCTTCCTTTTAAAGATCCCAGGGTATGGTGGGGAAAAGACCTTTCACTTAATATTTTATAAAAGGAGTGGAAGGCAGCCATGCATAGAATACACTCTAGCTCCATATATCAACTAAATTTATCTCATTTAAAATTGTCCAGAATGTATCCAGGACAAGATTCAAGCAGTGAATGTTGCAATCTAAGTTCAGCCTCACTGGGCCACAGGTTTTGGGCCTGCACCAAATTAACATCATTTTGGACCAAAATCTTTAAATGCTTATCAGACAGCCTTGGTGTCACAATCCCCCCTAATCCACTAACAGCTGTGTTTGGTGGGCTTACAGAGGGGCTTAAAGTGGAGAAGGACAAACAAACTCTAATGGCCTTTACCTCACTATTAGCACGGAGATTTATTTTGCTCAACTGGAAGAATCCTAACTCACCTCTGTAAAGTCAGTGGGTAACTGATGCTCTATACTATTTGAAACTGGAAAAATCAAATTCTCACTTAGAGGATCTGAGCAAAACATTTTTAAAATATGGCAGGATCTAATTACATTTTATAATAAGCTTCTATATGAGGGAAAAGGATACTCTTCCATCCTTGCTGGTTTAAAAGGTTTGCTCTGGTTGTTGGTTCTCTTCTCTTTCTCATGGGTGGGGGTTGAAATTGGTTTGTTATGTTTGACTTGATTTTATGGACTACTAGGGGGCTTTGCCCCCTGCTCGCTTTGCTCGCCAACCCCCGTGTTTGGTTTTCTGGATACACACTTTTAAGATTTTTTTTCTTTGAATTGTTGTTATTTCATTAGTTTCACTTTTATTTCAGAACTTCTGTAAAAACAATATTTGGAATTTGTGGAGTCCCAATGTGCTGAATATTTTAAATGAGGTCAGTGAGACATGTGTTTAATGACTTTGTACCATAATTCAGAATGGGTTTCTCTGTTTGGAATTTCAGCACAGACAAAGCGATCGACATCATCAGCAGTTAATCGTTTTTTTTTGCAAAGTAACCAATAAATCCATGTGAGGTAAACTCCGTCTTTTGAAATTCTCTTGACTTAAACTTCAAAGCCTTACAATATTTACATACTTTAGACATATCACCTATGTCCATATACACTGCCTGGCCAAAAAAATAGTCACCACCAAAAAAAAAAGGTCACACACTCTAATATTTCGTTAGACCGCCTTTAGTTTTGATCACGGCACGCATTCGCTGTGGCATTGTTTCGATAAGCTTCTGCAATGTCACAAGATTTAGTTCCATCCAGTGTTGCATTAATTTTTCACCAAGATCTTGCATTGATGATGGTAGAGTCTGACCGCTGCGCAAAGCCTTCTCCAGCACATCCCAAAGATTCTCAATGGGGTTAAGGTCTGGACTCTGTGGTGGCCAATCCATGTGTGAAAATTGATGTCTCATGCTCCCTGAACCACACTTTCACAATTTGAGCCTGATGAATCCTGGCGTTGTCATCTTGGAATATGCCCGTGTCATCAGGGAAGAAAAAATCCATTGATGGAATAACCTGGTCATTCAGTATATTCAGGTAGTGGAAATGCTCTTAATTTCACTATTAAACATAGACCTGAGTTCTACTGTTGTTTTTCTTCGATTTGATTTCACTAAACGTTTAAGTGATTGCTAATCACGATCATTCAGGATTTTTTTCCGGCCACATTTCTTCCTCGAAGACGATGGGTCCCCACTATCCTTCCAGTTTTTAATAATTCGTTGGACAGTTCTTAACCCATTTTTAGTAGTTTCTGCAATCTCCTTAGATGTTTTCTCTGCTTGATGCATGCCAATGATTTGACCCTTCTCAAACAGACGAACATCTTTTCCACGACCACGAGATGTGTCTTTCGACATGGTTGTTTAAGAAATGAGAAGCAACTCATTGCACCAGTTTGGGTTAAATAACTTGTTGCCAGTTGAAAGATAATCACCCATGCAGTAATTATCCAATAGGAGGCTCGTACCTATTAGCTTAGTTAAATCCAGGTGGCGACTTCTTTTTTGGCCAGGCAGTGTATATGATCTCTATTTGCCTTTTTGTTATTTCTCCCAAGTAATAATTTCTCTTTTTTTTGCACTAATGCGATGTTTTCTTTCTTTGTTTTGACACTGTTGTTTTTTTCTGCTTTCATATTCCGTATCTTGCTCTGCATGTGTTTCACGCCTGCGTTTTTTTTAGTTTTTTGAATTCCAGTTTTCTTTATCTCTAACCTGCTCTGCATGTGTTTGCACCCCTTGTTTTTTAACCTCTTTATGACGTTTTACTTTGTTTTCTACTCTTTGTCTTTTATTTCTGACCTTGCTTTGTCCTGCTTTTTTTTCAATGACACCTGGTCCGTATGTGAACACACGCAGAAAAAACAGAAAGAGAGAGAGAATAGGGATAATTTAACAACACCAATTAACCTAACCTGCAGGTCTTTGGGCTGTGGAAGGAAAGCATAGCACCTGGTGGAAATTCAGGTGGGGAGAACATGCAGACTCCATGCAGGGACCACCTGGGGCCTCATGTTATCATTTCACAATCTATTCTCAGTGTTGGAAAGTGTACTGTGTGCCTTAATAAACAATGAAACTGCTGCTATCTAAAAGAACCAACAGAATTTTTGTTTAGAAAAGTGTGCTCATACCTTTAAGTACATGCCTTGTAAAGTTGGCCGTTTAATTGTTATGATTCATTTGGGAAACATAGCCCAGATAACATTTAGGATGTTTTTATGGGTTGTGAACAAACTACCCAAAATGCAGTGGATAATTCAATGCGCATAGGGGACAGCTGAAGGGCTCTAGTGAATGTAATTCTACTGCCACACACCAGGGGTTGGCACGGTATCTGAACGCCATTTTCTCCTCCTCCCTCTGCAGACCGGATGATTGACAGCTAGAACATCTCTGACGTCCTGGACACACCTGCTCCTGCCAGAAGAACTGAATACCAGAAGCTCTGCCATCTTTGCCAGTGCTGTCTTGAACTCATGTCTGTAAAGACTTCTCTGCAATTATTTGCTGTTTTTTAAATCCAGTTATAATGGGTTGCTGGGTTGGTACCCCAACTCTTTATCATTGTCCTTTGATTCACTGATACTATTAAAGTCAATGGTGAATCAAAACTAACCCAGATGATATGGTAAGGTAAATATTTTTCAGAAGCGGTGCAAATTATGGGATGGTAAGAAGCATGCAGAAGTAAATGGAAGCCTAGTCTCAAAGGAAAACTGGAAGAGACTCTGATTTGGATGAAATGCTTGGAAACTCTGTCTCAGAACACAGAAAGTATTTATTAGTTGTAACATCATTAGGCTGTACACTGGAGCAATCACCTGATAATGAAGGTTGTCAGGCATTCCTAGAGCTGTAGCGATTCAATCCTAATCCACACTACTATGTGCTGTCCCCTGTACTACTTAATCCGCGAACGGTGACTGTTAAACACCGAATTTTGGGTTATCTCAAAAAGTTTTTTCAAACATCATCAGACCAATCTGCTAGGCAATTATTAATAACTAGTCATTTAGCCTGTTACAATAACGGGCGCTAGAACAGTAGTGCATAAACATTAGTAGGAACAGTCTATATTAAATGGCAAGGGACTTTGACCTCATTCTTTTTGTTGGTTGTATTTTTCTTTGTCTTTCAGCCTTTATTTTGTTGATGTTTACTTGCTGAGCTGACCGTTCTTCGTGGGCTGCCACCGTGTATTGTGTGTCTTTAATTTTCTGTGACAGTAATACTGTCTTGTACGGCTCTATTCAATAAGGGCGCGTAGATAATTTAGTTCAAATGGCTCTGGAATATGTGAAGAGCAACAGGTGCAGATCTTTATTTACGCGCGCCTTTATTCGCTGCGCCCAATTGAGGTAGTTCTTTTGAGGCTCGCCTTTTTGTACGCGCCCTTATTGAAGGATACCGTCTTGTACGTCCGCTGGCTTGTACGTCCGTAATATACCTTTAATTTACTCTGGCAGTAATACCGGCGTGCGTGTCGGTAATATGCCTTTAATCTCCTCTGACAGTAATACTGGCTTGCATGTGGCTGTAATATGCGTCACTGTATTGTGTACCTTTAATTTCCTCTCGCAGTAATACAGGTTTGTATTTCCGTAAAACGCCTCTAACTTTCTCTGACAGTAATATCGCACATAGCACCGTGCCCCGCACATGCGCACTTCACCAGAAGACACCCACACACGGACACCTGGACACACATAGGGATTTTATATATATAGATTCTTAAAACACCGAAAATGGAGCCAGAAGTTATAAATCTTGATGCTAACTTTTACAAATGTTATGGAATGCCACAGAGTCTTGGAGCAACTGACTACACACATATTGAAATCAAACAACCATAAAGTTTTCCCCCCATGATGTAACAATCCCTGTAAAAGAGTCACCAAGCTAATGTGTGGGACAATAATCAATAAATAAAATTCATTTATTAAGTGAAAACATACTGAATGTGGAGGCGCTCGTAGTAGCTTGAGGCTGACTTACTTGCAGCTACCTAAGATTACATCTCACCTGAAGAAGGGGCCTGAGTTGCCTCGAAAGCTTGCATATTGTAATCTTTTTAGTTAACCAATAAAAGGTGTCATTTTGCTTGACATCTCACTACTGTAACGGCACAAATTATTTGGAAAAATGTTAAAATAATCTGTAATACACTTCTGATATTTTTTAAGGACCAGCATGTCATGAGGCAACTCATGGTTTCACTATCACATAACCATGTATTGTTTAAACATTCTTTTAACAAGTCAACGAAAATTGCCAAACACTGCTACTCTCTCCTTGTTTAGTTTTTGACCAGTTTCACTTTCAAGAGCTTTTTATCACCTCTTTGTAACATCAATAATAACAACCTTTGGGTGAGTTATCGAATTCATCTTCTCTTATATCAGATCTGTTATAATTTAACTATGACTCTGTTTTCTTTTACTTCTACGCTCCTTTGTTACTTTTAACTAATTAGTTTTGGTTATTTTTCTGCTAATTTTTTTATTAAGTCCGGTTATTTGAAATTTTGTTTTCAAATTTTGCCAATCCAGTTATTTTCCTATTCTTTTAGATGCTGACCAAAAGGAAAGCAGTGCTTCCTGATGAATAGGTGTGGGGACTGCCCTTGGCCTTTACAAAAACCTAGCGTGCTAATGCTGGGCATAAACCGTGCAATTCTGGCAAAATTTCAACTTTGATTTGCAGTCGCTGAGTGATTTTCTAAATCGGTTCAAATTACAGCTTCATCAGCTGTTGTTCCACATTAAATAAGAGAAGGGCTGTGATGCCAAATTGCATCTTACGATTGGACTGTTGTACACTCGCATGAATTACTGTCATCTCAAAAATTTCAGTTGGCTGCATTGTAGGGTGAGCAGTGTCACAAGATTATTTTCTGATGTTGCCATCAAATTTCACGAAATTCATTGTGAAGCAACTGCCATGAGAGTGAATTGTACACTGGGTGTTGCTGCTGTCATGCTAATTTTTACTTTTTGATTTCAAAAGCTAACTATCATGTATCAACACACATACAAGTAAATGACCAAAGACAAAAGTATTATAGGAAACATTTACGAGAAGACCCAAAATAAACTCAGCAGAAAATTACATAGGTTATGTAAAAAAATAGACAGGCCATATTGTTTGCAACCTCCTAACCACCCATGTTCCCAGTTATGACTTTTTTTTCCTTTGTATTTTCAGAGCACAGTAAGCAATGGTGGCTATGTTTTTATTTTTGAATGGATAAAGTTTTATTGTAAAATGTCATTGACAAAAAATGTCAACTGGAGTCATGCACATATATAGTCTGAGAGCCCTCATTGTGGCATTGTGTCAACAGTTTGAGCACACATATATGACTGGTGACTCTGTCGTGCAGTGCGAGTTGTCAGAGTCAGCCAGCGGCCCTAGCTGTAACGCTGAAGTGGAATGCCTGGTTGCAAAGAGTGAAGACATGTAGAGCAAACATTGCAGTGTGAAGCATTCAGCTTATATGCCCACGCACGGAAAATGGCATGGAAGGTATTAATGCAATGTATTTCATGTTCATGCAAGTGGTCTTCAGGAATCTATTTCTATACTATTTATAAGTGAGTAAGCTTCTCCTTACTTTATATTAGCTAATATGATTATTTAGGTCATGTTAAATGATCTAGATTACTCACATTGCTCTGATGTTGAAGCAGGCCCCGGAGCATGTGTTGTTCTGCTGTTAAGGCCTCAGGACACACCATTATGATTTTCTCACAAGGCTTACTTGATTCACACTCCCTCGACCTGGGTCATTTCAGAAATGCCCATCTGTTTTCTTCCCTCCCTTTCTGGGATGCAGTTACAACATAACACTGGAACTTAAAGTCACTGTAATAAACTGAGGTTTAGTTGTCACTCAGTTTAGAGAGCTTCATTACATTCCACCAGTTAAGAAAATTTTTCCCAGCAGTATGATATGTGGACTCAGTCAGGTTTCTTTTGAAGTTTCTGCATTTTGCTGAAAGAATTTTCTCATTAATAAACTACTATTAGCAATACTTCATCAAAAAGAGTTTGAACTAATCCAATAGAAGAGGGCAGAGGGCATCATTGATGTATCAGTCATCCCATTAGTAGTTTTAGAGGTATCAGGCCTAAAGTTAAAGCTCTTCAGGCCAATTAAACTGAGTTTTAGCAACTTGTTCTTTTTTTTTTTAATTTTATTGATTTTTTTAAAATCATATAACACTCCATACACATAACTCGGGTTTTACAAAAAGAAAAAAAAAAAAAAAAGAGTTTGAAACCAATCGACCCCCATCCCTGAGAAAGAGAGCTAGGCCAGCAGTGTAAAACTTTATGCTAGTAAAGACAAATGAATAGATAAAATAATAAATGAATAAAGATAAATGGAGTAAAAGAAGAGAGAGAACTTGCTTCCTCAATTGAAATGCTTATTCTAAAATGTTATTGATTAGATCCTGCCAGCTTTTGAAAAAGTTTCATACAGATCCTCTAAGTGCAAATTTGATTTTTTTCCAGTTTCAAATAGTATATAACATCAGTTACCCACCGACTTAAAAGAGGTGAGTTAGGATTCTTCCAATTGAGCAAGATAAGTCCAGGTGCCAATCGTGTAGTAAAGGCAATTACAGTTTGTTTGTCCTTCTCCACTTTAAGCCCATCTGGAAGAACACCAAACACAGCTGTTAGTGGGTTAGGAGGGATTGTGACATCCAAGCTGTCTGAAAGGCATTTAAAGATTTTTGTACAAAATGATGTTAATTTAGTGTAGGCCCAAAACATGTGACCCAGTGAGGCCAGAGCTTGACTGCAGCGTTCGTAGGTTGGATCTTGCCCTGGAAACATTTTGGACAATTTTAAACGTGAGAGATACACTCAATATATAATTTTAAGTTGAATAATTCTATGCTTTGCGCATATGGAGCACGAGTGAATTCTGCTACTTTCCACTCCTTTTCTGAAATATTGAGTAAGAGATCCTTTTCCCACTGTTCTCTTGGACCTTTGAAATGGAGGGACTGTTAAATAGTTTTATATATTACAGAAATACTGTCTGAGTCCTCGAGACTGAGCAATATTTTGTCCGGTATAGAGGAAGGTGGGAGGTGAGGAAAATTGGACAGGTTCTGTTTAACAAAGTTTCATATTTGAAGGTAGAGAACGAAATATGTTGCTGGTAAGTTAAATTTGGAGTGTAATTATTCGTAGGATGCAAAAACGTTGTCTATGTACAGATCTCTAAGTGATTTAATCCCAGATGTTTTCCAGGTATTAAAAACTGCGTACGTTTGAGAGGGTGGGAAAAGGTGAGACAAATACACCCTCAGAGGTTTCTGCAGGAACATTTTGGGAAACCCTGAAGGCCTTTTTAAGAGGACAGATTATCTCATATCATTCCCACAAAAATAAATTGGAAACCAAGAAGGTATCAGAGCTAATTAATGAAAGTACTAGAATAGATCAAGAACATGCCAGGTGTCCAAGTGAGATGCTTCATAGGAAAAGGTAGGCTCTGCATTCAGAGCTCAACTTCTTAAAAACTAAACAAACTGAACGAATAATACTTAAATCAAGACATCATTATTATGAACACGGAGAGAAAGCTAATACGATCTTAGCTCAACAAATCCACAAGCAAGAAGTTCACAATGCAATCCCAGAAATCACCAGCACAAATGGAGACAAAATCATTGACCATAAAAATATAATGCACACATTTAGAGACTACTATAAATCCTTATACAGTGATCCCTCGCTATATCGCGCTTCACCTTTCGCGGCTTCACTCCATCGTGGATTTTATATGTAAGCATATTTAAATATATATCGCGGATTTTTCGCTGCTTCGCGGGTTTCTGCGGACAATGGGTCTTTTAATTTCTGGTACATGCTTCCTCAGTTGGTTTGCCCAGTTGATTTCATACAAGGGACGCTATTGGCAGATGGCTGAGAAGCTACCCAACTTACTTTTCTCTCTCTCTCTCTTGCGCTGACGTAGGGGGGTGTGAGCAGGGGGGCTGTTCTTACACCTAGACGATACGGACGTTGCTACCTTCTGTGTGCAGCTGCTTCCTGAAGGACATGCTGCACGGTGCTTCGCATACTTAAAAGCTCAAAGGGCACGTATTGATTTTTGACTTTATTTTTCTCTGGCTCTCTCTCTCTCTCTGCTCCTGACGGAGGGGGTGTGAGCTGCCGCCTTCAACAGCTTTGTACCGGTGGTGCTTCGCATACTTAAAAGCAAACAGCCCTATTGATTTTTTTTTTTGACTGCTTGCTTTGTTCTCTCTCTCTCTCCTGACGAGCACTCCTTTGAAAAGGAAGATATGTTTGCATTCTTTTAATTGTGAGACAGAACTGTCATCTCTGTCTTGTCATGGAGCACAGTTTAAACTTTTGAAAAAGAGACAAATGTTTGTTTACAGTGTTTGAATAACGTTCCTGTCTCTCTACAACCTCCTGTGTTTCTGCGCAAATCTGTGACCCAAGCATGACAATATAAAAATAACCATATAAACATATGGTTTCTACTTCACGGATTTTCTTATTTCGCAGGTGGCTCTGGAACGCAACCCCCGCGATGGAGGAGGGATTACTGTACTCTACTGAGATTAAAGAATCCATCCATCCATTTTCCAACCCGCTGAATCCTAACACAGGGTCACGGGGGTCTGCTGGAGCCAATCCCAGCCAACACAGGGCACAAGGCAGGAACCAATCCCGGGCAGGGTGCCAACCCACCGCAGAGATTGAAGAATACAAGACACAATCTAAGGCATTTCTGGACGCATTACAGATACCACAAATAGATATTCTTAGTACAGAGGAACTGGATAAACCTCTGACACTATCAGAATTACTAGATACTATAAACTCACTGCAGAGTGGGAAAGCAGCAGGCCTTGATGGCTACCCTGCCGAATTTTATAAGAAATTCTCAACTGAGCTAACTCCCCTTCTAGTAGCAACATTCACAGAAGCTAGAGAATATAAATTTCTACCTCAAACTTTTCGCCAAGCATTAATTACTGTTTTTCCTAAACAAAGTAAGGACTTATTAAAATGTGCATCATACAGACCAATTTCACTTCTGAATAACGATGTTAAGATATTCTCCAAAGTCCTAGCTAGAAGGATGGAGAAAGTGCTCCCTTCGGTAAAATCACAACACCAAACTGCATTTATTAAAGGAAGACACTTAGCTTCCAGTCTTCAACGCCTGTTTAATGTAATATATTCACCAACAAAGTCAAACACCCTGGAGATATTATTATCATTGGATGCAGAAAAAGCATTTGACATGGTTGAATGGAGCTACCTTTTCACTACATTGGAGAAATTTGGATTTGGCCCAAACATTTGTGCATGGATTAAATTACTGTATACCAATCCAGAAGCTTCAGTTTGTATTAACAACATCAATTCAGACTACTTTAAACTACAGCATGGTACAGTACCAGACAATGATGCCCCTTGCCACCACTACTTTTTGCAATTGCATTTGAGCCACTGGCAATTCACTGTCAAAATGCTATTGAGATAAAGGGGATTATCAGAGAAGGACTGGAACAGAAAGTTTCTCTATATGCAGATGATATGGTACTATATATATCATTCATCCATCTATCCATTTTTCAACCCGCTGAATCCGAACACAGGGTCATGGGGGTCTGCTGGAGCCAATCCCAGCCAACACAGGGCACAAGGCAGGAACCAGTCCTGGGCAGGGTGCCAACCCACCGCAGGACACACACAAACACACCCACACACCAAGCACACACTAGGGCCAATTTAGAATCGCCAATCGACCTCAGACCCACAAAATACTGTGTCTGCAGTCCTAACAGCATTAACAGAATTTCAAAAGATTTCTGGTCTCAGAATCAATTTGAATAAAAGTGTGCTCTTTCCAGTGAATTCTCAAGCATACAATATTAGATTGGTCACCTTCCCTTTTATCATTGCAGATCAGTTTAAATACCTAGGCGTAAACATCACAAGTAAATATAAAGCTCTTTATCAACAACTTTTTGCAGCCTGTATGAAAAAAATTAAGCAAGACTTGCATAGATTGTCAACCCTTCATCTCACTCTAGCTGGAAGAATTAACATTGTTAGGATGAATATCCTTCCTAAGCTTCTCTTTTTATTTCAAAATATTCCGATATATATCAAAAGATAATTTTTTTAAGAAATTAGACTCAACCATAACCTAATTTATTTGGAATTCAAAACATCCACGTATCCAAAGGGCGACCCTACAAAGACCTAAGGCAGAAGGTGGCATGGCTCTACCTAACTTTCAATTTTATTACTGGGCAGCAAACATACAAACTATAAAAACCTGGACATGGACAGAAATAGACGAACATACACAGGCTTGGTCCGCAATAGAAATAAAATCCTGCAGTACTTCTTTATATTCCTTGCTTTGTACCCCAATAAATACAAGTTATCGCCAATATACTAATAACCCAATTGTGCGTCACTCAGTCAGTATATGGAACCAATGTAGGCAGTATTTTAAGATGGAGAAGCTTTTATCTGTGGCACCTCTGCACTAGCAACTTGTTCTTAATGACACAATTAGTGTGCTCTACCAGACCTGCACTCTGTGGTTGGTAGGCACAGTGAAGCAAATGCTTAATTTGTAATTGTTTAGTAAGGCACTGTATAAGTTCATTGTCAAAATGAGTGCCTAAGTCTGAAGAAGTTTGAACTTGAATCCTAAAGCGGGGACTGATTACATTTAACATAGTCTTTGTTAATGCAGCCTTCTCCTATGAGACACTTTTAGAAGACATGTTCTACCTAGAAGACATGCCCACTATTACCAGTCCATAGGAGAAACCTATGCTAGGTGACATTTGTATAAAATCCATTTTATAAAATTCATTTGCAATTACTGAATAAGGCCTGTAGGTGGTGGTAAAGCAGATAGCCCCCCCTTTTTTTTACTTACATTATGTGTGCCAGAGACTTGACATGGATTTAATACATCACATCATTTTCACCCTATACCTGGTACTTAATATTCTTTCTGCAATTGCTCCAAATTCCCCCCTTTTGACATGTGCGTTAGAACATGTGTCAGCTTAATTAGAGGATAGATGGATCAGCAGGAATATCAGATTATTATCCCTTTTTTTCTGGTAAATGTGAAATTAAGAGCCATACTTCCAAGGCTTGATATAAACAGGTTTGTTGACCACGGCAGGTCATCGGTCAGGGAAAACCCTGAAATTGGTCCCATTAATGCAACCATCTGATAACTCACCTAACCGATGACACAAAATGATTCAATTTCAGAAGTGAAATCAAAAGAAAGGAAGACAGAATTACATGAAGGTTGTTAGTCAGAGAGCCATGTTCTATGGGGGAACCCTGTGCAATTTACATATAGACTCCATGCCATCAATCTAAACTACTAATTAATGTATTTATTTGTTTTCTCCATAGTTATTCTTTAAACATGAGAAGCAATCAGAGCACACAGGCATTCAGGCAACATGAAATCAAAGCGGTATTGAGGTAACATAGCAGCAGCATCCACCAGAGAACAGCCCTCACTTATCAAAGAGAAGTCAAAGAAGAGTCACTGGTCCAGTACAAGGCTCCATGTTTCCATTTACACGTCTCCAACACAAAATACACGTGTGCATCTCCCCCTTCTTTTCTTTATTCCCAGGATTTACGCCACTTGCAAAACTGACGGATATTTTAGTATTCCTGAAGCTAGCAAGCAACCTATATAAAAAAGAAAAAAACATTTTTCTCTGGCATAAAGGCCCTATAAATTATTATTTATAGTGATAAATACATTCCCAATTGATACATTAATAGTGTTAACAGCAGTGGGTAGTGCTGCTGCCTCACAGTTAGGAGACCTGGGTTTGCTTCCCGGGTCCTCCCTGCGTGGAGTTTGCATGTTCTCCCCGTGTCTGCGTTGGTTTCCTCCCACAGTCCAAAGACATGCAGGTTAGGTGTATTGGCGATCCTAAATTGTCCCATGTGTGTGCTTGGTGTGTGGGTGTATGTGTGCCCTGCGGTGGGCTGGCGCCCTGTGTTGTCTGGGATTGGCTCCAGCAGGCCCCCGTGACCCTGTAGTTAGGATATAGCTGGTTGGATAATGGATGGATAGTTTTAACAGTTTATAATGTGTCAGTAATTGAAAATAAAACCCTTCATATCAATCTAACCAAACACCCTTTATTTTCAATAGTAACCTATTAGTGTTATGCCATACATAAAGACTACTTTGTTTCACATTAAAAAAGCAGAAAGAAAGGCTGAAGAAAAAGAAATTAATTTAATGTCTTATATATATATTTCAATATCTGGACAGAATTGCAGTCCAGTACAGGATGAGCACACATTTGAGCCAATTCACCTGACCTGTATGTACCTGGACAGTGGAAGGGAACATATTCTGACACAGGGAGAAATGCAAATGTCACACAATGAGCTTTCAGGGTGTGAACCTTGGTCTCCTTGTTACGTCTGCACCACCATACCATCCCTATTGTTATTCATACCTTAAATAACATACGAAAAAGATTAAAAGGACTGCTATTTATGTGCTTACTTATTTTTGGCATGATTGTGTTTCTTTCCATAACAAGATTAATATCTTGTTTCCAAACATTTTATTTAAATTAGTCAACTAAGCGTTCTTATACAGAAAACAAAAGAGTATACACACACATATCATTAGATTACCCAGTCAGTCTCACATTCCATAACTTGCAGCACAACTTTTGCTTTGAGAAGATATATATCAAGTGTACTTCAAGCTTACCAAAACAAAATATTCTCACAGAACTTGGCCAGAGCTCTATAAGAAGATACCCAAAATTCATATATATTGATTTGTAAAACAAATCTTGATACATTTACAGCCTTTCAAATAGCATTCATTTCCAAATTCAATTGACATATCTTTCTGAAATCAATCTTGAACTCAATTAATTTAACTATAGACATTTTTTAATTAGCCAATCAGAGGAGCAGCTGCATACTTTCTGCGTCCACACACACACAAACCACAGCAGTCTCTGGTAGTTTCAGCGTCTTGACACACAGTGCACAGCACAAGCAGCTAACACAGCCTGTTCCTGACTTTCTGAAAGTGCAGAGATTTCTTGTTTTGTTTTGTTTTCAGCATTAACCTTTAAAAAAACAGACAGTTTGTTTTAGCATAGGGGCAGCACGGTAGCGCTGCTTCCTCGCAGTAAGGAGATCCGGGTTTGCTTCCCGGGTCCTCCCTGCGTGGAGTTTGTATGTTCTCCCCGTGTCTGTGTGGGTTTCCGCCGGGTGCTCCGGTTTCCTCCCACAGTCCAAAGACATGCAGGTTAGGTGGATTGGCGATTCTAAATTGTGCTTGGTATGTGGGTGTGTGTGCCTTGTGGTGGGCTGGCGCCCTGTGTTGGCTGGGATTGGCTCCAGCAGACCCCCGAGAACCTTTAGTTAGGATATAGGGGGTGGATAATGGGTGGATGGATGTTCTAGAATATAATTCTTACCATGGTGATGTTCTATGTAAAACCAACAGAGACATTTAGAACTGAGTATTTACTTTCTCTATTACTGCCACATTTAAGCCCTTAACAAGAAGGTCATCTTAAATCTCAATTGTAAATAAGACATGTGTTCTTGGAGCTGCCCTAGGTGGCTACGCTTTTCATACACTTTTTATGGATTATTATCCGATGTGCACACTTTAATTCCATTCCTTTTTTGCTGTCCAGGGCATTTGCCAATACTGCAAGTAGTGAGGACTGGTCCGATCAGTTGATTCAACCCTATGGGGTCCTTGTACAATATGCAGTACCGCATTGTGGTTGACCTTCTCTTATACTGGTAACTTCTTGCCTTAAGGGAGCTCGTACTTAACGATTCATATTCTCGTTCTTATTTAAATATGTTGCTATTAAGTTTATTATCACATAATGGATTCTCTAGGTTTCTATGGAAATGACTTGAACACTTTTGAGGGACTTGAACCCTCGCTGGGACTAGGGGGATTTTAACATCCATTTTTCATCCTTGCATGCTTCTACTCAGGGATTTTAACCCCAATCCTAGGACACGACTTCCATCTTTAAACCAGGGACTTGAACCCAGGAGCGGCCTTTCCTCAATTTGTGTTGCCCATTACTGCCAACTTATAATCTTAAATATTGAAGGCCTACAAGAGTCATCCTGAAACTTACAGTGCATCCGGAAAGTATTCACAGCGTATCACTTTGTCCACATTTTGTTATGTTACAGCCTTATTCCAAAATGGATTAAATTCATTTTTTTCCTCAGAATTCTACACACAACACCCCATAATGACAACGTGAACTAAGTTTACTTGAGGTTTTTGCAAATTTATTAAAAATAAAAAAACTGAGAAATCCATCCATCCATCCATTCATTTTCCAACCCGCTGAATCCGAACACAGGGTCACGGGGGTCTGCTGGAGCCAATCCCAGCCAACACAGGGCACAAAACTGAGAAATCCCATGTACATAAGTATTCACAGCCTTTGCCATGAAGCTCAAAATTGAGCTCAGGAGCATCCTGTTTCCCCTGATCATCCTTGAGATGTTTCTGCAGCTTAATTGGAGTCCACCTGTGGTAAATTCAGTTGATTGGACATGATTTGGAAAGGCACACACCTGTCTATATAAGGTCCCACAGTTGACAGTTCATGTCAGAGCACAAACCAAGCATGAAGACAAAGGAATTGTCTGTAGACCTCCGAGACAGGATTGTCTTGAGGCACAAATCTGGGGAAGGTTACAGAAAAATTTCTGCTGCTTTGAAAGTCCCAGTGAATACAGTGGCCTCCATCATCCGTAAGTGGAAGAAGTTCGAAACCACTAGGACTCTTCCTAGAGCTGGCCGGCCATCTAAACTGAGCGATCAGGGGAGAAGGGCCTTAGTCAGGGTGGTGACCAAGAACCCGATGGTCACTCTGTCAGAGCTCCAGAGGTCCTCTGTGGATAGAGGAGAACCTTCCAGAAGGACAACCATCTCTGCAGCAATCCACCATTCAGGCCTGTATGGTAGAGTGGCCAGATGGAAGCCACTCCTTAGTAAAAGGCACATGGCAGCCCACCTGGAGTTTGCCAAAAGGCACCTGAAGGACTCTCAGACCATGAAAAAGAAAATTCTCTGGTCTGATGAGACAAAGATTGAACTCTTTGGTGTGAATGCCAGGCGTCACATTTGGAGGAAACCAGGCACCGCTCATCACCAGGCCAATACCATCCCTACAGTGAAGTATGGTGGTGGCAGCATCATGCTGTGGGGATGTTTTTCAGCGGCAGGGACTGGGAGACTAGTCAGGATAAAGGGAAAGATGACTGCAGCAATGTACAGAGACATCCTGGATGAAAACCTGCTCCAGAGCACTCTTGACCTCAGACTGGGGTGACGGTTCATCTTTCAGCAGGACAATGACCCTAAGCACACAGCCAAGATATCAAAGAAGTGGCTTCAGGACAACTCTGTGAATGTCCTTCAGTGGCCCAGCCAGAGCCCAGACTTGAATCCAATTGAACATCTCTGGAGAGATCTTAAAATGGCTGTGCACCGATGCTTCCCATCCAACCTGATGGAGCTTGAGAGGTGCTACAAAGAGGAATGGGAGAAACTGGCCAAGGATAGGTGTGCCAAGCTTGAGGCATCATATTCAAAAAGACTTGAGGCTGTAATTGCTGCCAAAGGTGCATCGACAAAGTATTGAGCAAAGGCTGTGAATACTTATGTACATGGGATTTCTCAGTTTTTTATTTTTTATAAATTTGCAAAAACCTCAAGTAAACTTTTTTCACGTTGTCATTATGGGGTGTTGTGTGTAGAATTCTGAGGAAAAAAATGAATTTAATCCATTTTGGAATAAGGCTGTAACATAACAAAATGTGTTAAAAGTGATGCGCTGTGAATACTTTCCGGGTGCACTGTATGTTAAACTGGAATTACTCACAAAGGTGATTGACTCCAATTCGCCTGGTGTCAACCTATGACCGCCTGTAGGTGAGGCAGCCATGGATTTTAGCTGTGTCAGAGATTTTAAGTCCAGCTGACAGGACTTTAGTGTCTTGTTCTTGTTTCAGAAAGGAGTTCAGCCCCTTCCGAAGGTGACTTTATCTCCTCTTCCTTGTGCAGACTTTAAATGGAACTTGGGCAGGCACTCTTGCCTTCTTGTCATAGAGCCAGCTCATTTTGTTCACTTCATACATTAACTTACCCTAGAGAGCAGGCTGTGGCAGTCTCTTGTCCCCTGAATTCGTGCAATTTTTATCGACACAAGACTGTTTTCTCTAAATGCCTTTCTTTTCTCCCTGAGACAACACCATCAACTTATGTAACTCATCTATGCAGTGTGCTTTACACATTATTTTCTAATTTTTTTTCTGCTTCTCTCTTATTGACATACTGCTTACCATCTGCCCAACATTACTTTATCTTTCTTATCTTCTATTACAGATCAATGGCTCTATCATGCATCTATGTTGAGAGTTCAGAGCTACAGCTGAAAGGACTTGTTAAGGTTATTTGGTATTTGATCCCAGCCTCCGCAGTCACCATATTAAATTGACAGAAAAGACACCCTTGTCTTATACGGCACCATGGAGGGTTAGTGGGAGAAGTGGGATGTGCTTACAGCACCAACTGCCAAAGTCAAATTCACAAAGCCAGTTCAGGATGGGCAAAACAACTTTACTGACATGTACATGGAGTCACTCAGTGCATGGAAGGAGATGATTGACTTACAGCTGATGATTACTCTTAAATACATTGTTAATTACAGAGGTTCGTGATTAGCTTCACTTCTCATGTCCTTGCAAGTTACTGACAAATGGACCCTCATAATCAGACTTCTGCTACACTTATCAAAACTTAACCTTGCAGAGTAGCAGCAGGCTGATTGGGTCACAGATCAAGAGGCTTTAATCAAAAGGCCTTCCTAAGAGTGATAAGGGCAAAATCTTATAACAAGAACAGAAGTTATTCAGTATAATCAATATATAATCTTACTGAAAATCATATTTAATAATAATCTAATATATATAACAGTAAAAATCAACTCTCACAGAGTAAAAATAAGACTGACAATCGTAATAGGTCTGGGGAACCTCAAAGGTGAACCCTATGTATTGAAAGGCCCAAAAGGTACAAAAAAAAGTTTGTTAAAAGTGCAAATTGTTGAGACTTGAGTCTGTCCAAGATGGCTATGTTTCCATAGGTCAAGGTCCAGGTGGAGCAAACATGAAGTGGTGCCATGGTTGGAGGCACGTAAATCTTCCTTTCTGCAGAGAGGAAAGGAGGAGAGAAATCATTATTGCTTAGGCCCTTGTGTGTTCTGGGCGAATAATGTAATTATGCAAGCGTTTAAGTTGTTCCCCAAGTGCACACGTCTGAAAGTATCCTCCACTTAGCCCAGAGCCATCAGATTGGGCGACCCAAGCTGTGAGGTCATGAACGTGAGACAGCACGTTGAAATTGGCATGTAATGTACCCTGGCGATGCTGAACTTTAAATATCGAAAAGGCTGAAGGTCAACAAACCACCAGGTCTCATAGGGATTGTGCAGGTCCATTCCGCTGTAAAGGGGCATGGTCAGTCATCAGGGTGAACTCGCGTCCCAGGAGGTAATACCTTAGTTGGTTAATAGCCCACCTAATCACCAGAGCCTCTCTTCCCACAGCCGCATGCTTCATCTCCCAATCCAAAGGTTTCAGAGTTAAGTACATCACGGGGTGTTCAACGCCATCGATGTTTTGGCGCAACATGGTGCTCAAGCCTGTCTATCTATCTATCTATCTATCTATCTATCTATCTATCTATCTATCTATCTATCTATCTATCTATCTATCTATCTATCTATCTATCTATCTATCTATCTATCTATCTATCTATCTATCTATCTATCTATCTATCTATCTATCTATCTATCTATCTCTTTTGGAGTGATACAGAGAAAAGTCAAGCAAAATGACACCTTTTAATGGCTAACTAAAAAGATTACAATATGCAAGCTTTCGAGGCAACTCAGGCCCCTTCTCCAGGCAAGAAGAAGGGGCCTGAGTTGCCTCGAAAGCTTGCATATTGTAATCTTTTTAGTTAGCCAATAAAAGGTGTCATTTTGCTTGGCTTTTCTCTACATTCATAATGGCTAACACGGTACAACACCCTAGTACTGGGAGTGATACACAAAGCTTAATATTGAGTAATTTGGCCTGGTCTGAGGTAAATGGTGTCCCTTATCTGTTAGGATTTCCTTAGGGATGCCGATTCTTGCAAAGATCCTGACAGGTTCCTGTGCTATGGTTTCTGAATTCACCACTCTTGATGGGATGGCTTCTGGATATCAGGTAGCATAATCCACCATAACTAAAATATATTTGTGGCCTCTGGCTGAGGGTTCTAGTGGTCCTACAATGGTCCTTCTAAGGAATTTGCCACAGTTGGCATTCTGGACAGAAGGCACAAAAGCAATGGACCTCCTCGTTGATTTTCTCCATATCTAAATGGGCACCCATAAGGTGGGTGTGTGCTAGCTTGCAGACTTGACGCCAGAAAGTCTGCAGTACCAACAACAACAACCTTACCTCACCCTCATGTTTGGCTACCCACTAAAGCAAATTGTATTTCAAAACAAAGTGGGGCCCTTGAGGCATGAGATAATTGGTACGTTGACTATCAATCAGAGCAACTGTATTCATAGGCAAATTTTAAGGAATCATCATTTCACTGCTCCCGTTTATAGGAGGGTTTGTCTAAACTGAAAATGTAACTGATTAAGGGGACCAGTTGTGACCTCAATGGGCAGAATTATGTCCCGAGCCATCATGTTTTCTGCCTCAGTTACGTCAATGGACTGTAATGCAGGTACATCATTCTCTTCCCACTGAGTAGCGTTATGAATTAAGTCAACCCCCCATCTGTATACACGGAGTGGGAATAACTTGTGATAGGTTTTCTCCATCACTAACTAGGCCTAGCTTCTTCCTAGAGGTGCTGGCGGTCATACTTTCAGATATACTATTTTGCATACTTTCGCATATACTAATCGACCAGTTACTGGGTAAGGTGGACTGTGCATCACAGCCACGTAATATGGTGTCCATTTTAGGACATCCTCATCCCTCTGACAAAACTCCATCCTTCCTACTATCTTTGACAAAATATTCCTTCTCCCTGCAAAGAAACCCTCTCCTACCTCTCCTCCCTCCTTTCACCACCGTCCGATCTCAGTCCTCCGACTTTCGTTTTCCGTCATCCACCCTCCTATCTCCGTCAACCCCCACACTCCCCTTAACCCCCACCCAATCACGGCATTTTCGTTAAGGAAGTGACGTAATGCTCCAGGTCCACCTTCTTTACAAGTTCATTCGCCGAATTATTTGTCAATTATATTTAACAGTAAGAATTTACAGCATGACTCAAACGCAGGAACGAAGGTAAATGACATTAATTGTTGAGTTTCCTTTAATACTGTGTAAGCATACATATTAACATGTGTGCATTTACGGGCATTTTCTCAGGCTTATAAGCTCACCTTTTATTAAAAAGGTAAACGCAAACTTTTTTCATCCTGAAGAGCACAAATCACTTCGAATTTAAGCCATTAAATGTGTGAAAGTTTCGGTACACCAGATAAATAAGCACAAAACATTATCAGTTGTATTTTATGCTTACAATACATATAGAAATGTGTTAATCATTAACTAATAGTATGGGATGGTGTTTTTCGACTCAGCTATAGATGCCGATGGAGACAAGAGCTGCTTTGGAAAAATATGAATGCCTTAGGGTCGATCTGGAAGAGACGTAGCGCAGCGCCTTGAGTTAAACGATTACATGTCTTGGTGGGATTGCGTAGCTTTTTGTCAATATCTTTACACCTGTTTTTAAGGCTTACTAACTGAAAGGGGCTTTCATGAAAAAGTTAGAGCTTTGCTACTGGATATGCCCTCTACAAGCCAAGAAAATAAAAATAAAGGTATTTATTTCCATTTTAGGGCGGCACGGTGGCGCGCGCTGCTGCCTCGCAGTTGGGAGATCTGGGGACCTGGGTTCGCTTCCCGGGTCCTCCCTGTGTGGAGTTTGCATGTTCTCCCCGTGTCTGCGTGGGTTTCCTCCGGGCGCTCCGGTTTCCTCCCACAGTCCAAAGACATGCTGGTTAGGTGGATTGGCGATTCTAAATTGGCCCTAGTGTGTGCTTGGTGTGTGGGTGTGTTTGTGTGTCTGTCCTGCGGTGGGTTGGCACCCTGCCCGGGATTGGTTCCTGCCTTGTGCACTGTGTTGGCTGGGAATGGCTCCAGCAGACCCCTGTGACCCTGTAGTTAGGAATATAGCGGGTTGGAAAATGGATGGATTTCCATTTTATTTAAACCTTTAAGTTCATATGCATAGTCCCATTTGGCCATTTTCATTTTTTTTCTTTCTTCAATAATATTTCAGTTCTCTAAAGATAAGCAACATTGATATTTTAGATGTTCATTTAGAAACACAACGTAGATACTTGACTATCAGTAGTATAACCACTTGCCAGTTGTTGAAAATATTAAAAAAGTTGCATATTTATGAAAGTCCTATTAACAAAATGCATAGCTTTCTACAAAGACATTATTTTTTCAGTAAGATGTATTGTTCAGAATATATTTAATGTGTTGGTTTATTGTGCATATCTTGTTTTGTATCACAGCTTCACATGTCATTGGAGAAAAGTACCATGATCGTAAGTAACTAGCCTTAATAATACAATAGTAATATAATTTAAATTTTATAAACACACCTCTGTGGTGGGCTGGCACCCTGCCCGGGGTTTGTTTCCTGCCTTGCGCCCTGTGTTGGCTGGGATTGGCTCCAGCAGACCCCCATGACCCTGTAGTTAAGATATAGCGGGTTGGATAATGGATAGATAAACACGCCTCACAATGAATTATCCCATAAGGAAGTTAATATGTTTTGCACGCTGTTTGAATAAAATACATTTTTGTTAAAAATCTGAATTAGTCTGTAAAGTTCTGGTATCAAAACGTTTCATGTCATAGGTTTGCATATTGTCAGAAACTTATTTGAGCAAGGGTATACGCAGAAGGAAATGGTTAAAGTAATTGAGGTGTTTGGAGGAAGAAAAGATTTTTCATGATGGCATCCAATGTTGCCACAATCCTCTTATATACAACAGGTTCCAGTGTGTCCAGGGTTTGTCCTGTGATGAAGCAGGCTGTCCTGATACGTTTGTTCAGGCATTGTGCTTCTTTTGTGCTCATGTTGCTTCCCCAGGAGACTGCAGCATAGAACAACACACTGGCTACTATGGACTGGTAGAACATTTCCAGCAGTTTGCTGCACACATCAAAACACCTGAGACTCCATAGCGAGCACACTCTGCTCTGGCCCTTCTTGTACAGAGACACTGTGTTGTCAGACCAGTCCAGTTTGTTGTTTATATGGACCCCCAGGTACTGTTAGCTCTGCACCAATTCCACGTCCACGTCTTCCCCTGGATGGTGACCGGTCTCAAAGGCCTCTACAACCTTCCTGTACTCTGACTCGTCTCCATTATTAATGCAGCCTATGATGAAAGAGCATCTGAAAATTGAAAAATACGAGTCAGTGTTGTTATAATATGTTTTGTTATTAAGTTTAATGCCACAGTCTCTGTACACACTATTATGGATTCATTCATACAGGCAGACCAAGTATGGTACGCAGGGGCTCAGCATTTAGAATTGCCAAGCCAAGCACAGGATTAGATAGCCAAAAGACAACTGGAGAATTGAATAGTCAGCCTAAAGACAGACTAGTATATTTCTGTCCTCTGTCAGCACAAAATCCTCTTTCCTTGTTGGGAGAATGAGAACTGCATGTAGGCATTGTGCTATTCCTGTATTTTTGAAGGTGGGGTTTGAGTCCTTTCCTGACCTTGTTTGGATCCAGAGAAAGAGCCTACACGTGGAGCAACCAGTATATAAGGATGGACCTACGGCCAACACACTTCGAAGCTAACGGGCGGAAGACTATGTCCTCCGTCCAGAAAATCCTTTCAGCGTGGCGACGAAAAATGGCAGACTGCGTAAATCAAGACTCCCACATTCTTGATAGAGTCTGTCATAAGCTTCCCGTCTGTAATACCACGTAAGCCGATATTAAACAAAGCTAAATTATCCTTATACTTCTCATGTAATCTTGTAACCGCCATATTGGGGGGATAACACCTTTTTAATTTATAATTATTTAAATTGAAGTTAATTAAAACGCCGCAATTGAAAAGAACACATTTCAGGAGAGCTAATGTCTCTTAAGGAAACAAGTGTACCTTGAAAAAAAGATGCTTTTTTGTGTAGGACCTTATGAAGTAATCAGCAAAAATGCTGTATTTTTGAGCATTATAATGGTTCAGTATTTCACTCTACTACTCTATTGCCAATAGAAAGTATTGGCCCGGTACCTATCTATATGAAATCTTCATGTTAACCACATATAAGAGTAGCTTTTTCCAGAAACATTACTTTGCATCACATATACTTGTGTTTAGGCTACTTGGCATCCCTAACTTTGGGTGAATGTTGTAACTGTGTGTACCTGTGAGAGAATCCAACAAGACTGCCATGCTATTCACAGTTGCTTGTGTTCAGATACACTAGGATGGTTGTTTACATCACTATAAAACAGTTTAATAAAAAAATTTAAAAAAAAAAAAGTTTTTTATACATTTCCTTCTGTTTCAGACACTGTGTCCAATATTACGTTTTACCTCTGATTGAAAGGCAGCTTGACTCTGAGTGCATTGAATGGATGCACAGGATTCGTAAGCAGACTCTAGCTCCAGGACCATTTGGAAAACCAGACATGCTTTATTTTTGTCCTTCATCCAGTAATCTGTTATCTTTAAACACAGCTTATCCAAATCTGTTTTCATGCTTAACCAATATGGTTTTATGTTTAAACGATTTTGGACAAAACTATGGTAACATATTTAAAGCCAACTATTCATTCTTTTGTCACAATTGGTTTTGTGTGTTAGCTCAGAAACTAAAGCCTGCAGAACATAAACTGTATAAACAACATTGTCAAAAGTCGCAATAAAATTCTCTCTCACTGAGCTATACCACAAAAAAAAAAAGTTAGAAGGTTAGCTCAATTTTTGCACACAGGGCAGCCTTCTGTTTCCCACATTTTATTTGTTGCCATAAGGCTGCAGATTAAGGTTCTAAATTATTTAAGATCAATAGTTTTGAGAATTCTTTGATTCCCAGAGTTATAAGCATTTTGAATTCCAGCAGATGTAAGAGTTATTATTAGGTACTATTAAAATTATTTTTCTTTGCAGGAATCTTGTGTGTGCCTTTGAGTGTGTACTGAATTCCTGTCATATGATTATTCTTGGCTTGTTTTCCTGTATCTGTGTAACAATATTCTGTTTTTTTACACTTTAACACTGCAAACAAAAATTTCCCTCTGAGATAATAAAATCTGTCAAACCTAACCTATTGTCTAATCTGTTTTTTAGTTTCTTATACTGTATGTTGGTGTACCCTTGTATTTTGTATATATGGTATTATGGAGAGTACTCATTTGCTGTTTACTCATTCCACTCTTTTATCTTTTGTCATTAATAGGAACTCCAAATATGCGGTGCACAATTGATAAAGATCTTCAGCAGCATGCAGAAACTATGGCTTGTGAAAAGGGAGCAGCCCTGACTGTGGCCAATGCTATTTTCAGGCAGTTGTGCTCCACTGTGTTTACTCTCCCTACATCAATGGATGGTTAGTCAGTTGATGATACTGTGGCTTCCTTTCTAATGACTGCAAATCACATAAAAACCCTTATGGCCAAAATTAATCCGATTGAGCCAGATAACTTTGTATAGGCTTTTGACATATATGAAAAAATAATTAATTCTTCTCGTACTAAATACATTTTGTTGTTGTGAAAATAAATTGGTTTAATCATGCCTTTTTTGAGCCTTTACACATAGAAGGGTCCATTATAAGAATTTAAAACAACCCAGAGGATATTTATATAGAACCTTTAGTATCCTTCCATAACCTAGGTTTAACCATTATCAGTCCATTAATTTTATGAACTTTCACTGATATTAGAGTTCCTTGTGGCAGAAGAATCAAGCACCATTTATGAATTGGTTGAGTGCAACTTAGATTGCTGTTTTTGCTTTTCTGGGAGAGAAATTATTTATTTGCATCAGAATTTTGTAGTCATAACATCAAGAAGAACAACATAATCAAAATAATTGTATGCACTTTTTTCCTGTATAAAGTATATAATTTAACACAACATTTTTATGACAGGAAAAACTAAACATTTTACTTTCCTCTTGGGGATGAATAAAACAAAGGTCATCATCTAACATCTTTCATATTGTAATTTCCAATGGTATCCGTAATGTTTTTTCAAATCAGTGTTGTCCAATGACTTTAACAGAAGAACTAGGTTTGAGGCCAAAATTCTTTCCAATGGTGTATTTTAAACATGTACATATTAATTGTGTACACATTGAATCCAATTGGTTTAAAGCATTTGGAGCTCCCTCTTTTGCCATTAACTGGCACAGGTCTTTACAGACCATGGTACAGTGTTTGTGTACAGCTCTAAAAATGTTATGCCGATGGACCATATGTCTGAATGTACAGAACAAGGCTGATAACTTAGCAGACATTCAGGAGCTGTGTAAATAGCAGTTACACCAAGAGGTCCACTTAAAAGGCCAGATATTTTTCTCCCCTGCCTTAGCGAAACTCAGTCACGAATAAACCCCTAAAGCTAAACCCCTGTCGGTAAGATAGGCCTTTTTGATGGTGTCTTCAATCTGGAAGACAAAAATTACAGAAATGAACATGAATTTACTTAATGAAACACAAATGATCAACAAAGCATATTTTTGTTACCTAAACAGAATACATGTTTACACTGTGTTTTGAATAAAACTAAACATAAGCTTAGAATTCAAAATTAGAACATTAGAACATTCTAGACAAGAACAGGCCATTCAGCCTAACAAAGATCGCTAGTCCTGTCCACTTATTTCTTCCAAAAAAACATCAAGTCGAGTTTTGAAAGACCCTAAAGTCTTACTGTCTACTACAGTACTTGGTGGCTTATTCCAAGTGTCAATCGTTCTTTGTGTAAAGAAAAACTTTCTAATGTTTGTGCGAAATATAACAGTCTCGATCCACTGTACTAATTCCTTTCATAATTTTAAACACTTCAATCATGTCACCTCTTAATCTTCTTGTTCTTGAACTGTAAAGACTCAGCTCTTTTAATCTTTCCTCATAATTCAACCCCTGTAGCCCTGGACTCAGCCCTGCTGCTCTTCTCTGGACCTTTTCTAGTGCTGCTATGTCCTTTTTGTAGCCTGCAGACCAAAACTGCACACAGGACTCCAGATAAGGCCTCACCAGTGTGTTATAAAGCTTGAGCAGACCCTTCTGTGACTTGAACCCCACACACCAAAGCGCTATATAACCTGACATTTTGTTAGCCTTCTTAATGGCTCCTGAACACTGTCTGGAACTCGATAGCTTAGAGTCCACTATGACTTCTAAATCCTTCTCATAAGGTAGACTCTCAATTTTCCGACCGCCCATTGTGTATTCAAACCTAACATTTTAACTTCCTATGTGTCACACTTTACATTTACAGACATTAAATTTCATCTGCCACAAATCTGCGCAAGCCTGTATGCTATCCAAGTCCTTCTGTGATGATATAACGGATTCCAAATTATCTGCTAATCCATGTATCTTGGTATCATCTGCAAACTTAACCAGCTTGTTACTTATATTCTTATCTAAATCATTAGTACTAGGGTGTTGTACCGTGTTAACCATTATGAATGTAGAGAAAAGCCAAGCAAAATGACACCTTTTATTGGCTAACTAGAAAGATTACAATATGCAAGCTTTCGAGGCAACTCAGGCCCCTTCTTGCCTGAAGAAGGGGCCTGAGTTGCCTCGAAAGCTTGCATATTGTAATCTTTCTAGTTAGCCAATAAAAGGTGTCATTTTGCTTGGCTTTTCTCTATCTAAATCATTTATATTTATTAAAAATAGCAGCGGGCCCAGCACTGACCCCTGCTGGACACCACTCTTAACATCGGCCAGTTCTGATGAGGTTCCTCGCACCATCACCCTCTGCTTCCTGTGTCTGAGCCAATTCTGCATCTACAAACATCACCCTGAACTCCCACTTCTTTTAGTTTGATGCCCACCCTCTCATGTGGCACCTTATCAAATGCTTTCTGAAAGTCAAGATAAATAATCTCATCTGCTCCACTTTGATCGTATCCTTTTGTTGCCTCCTCATAGAATTCCAGCATGTTAGTAAAACACGACCTCCATCTTCTGATCCCACGCTGACTGTTCAGTAAATCTCCTGTCCTTGCCAGGTGTTGCTCAATCTTATCCTTAATAATTCCTTCCATTAATTTTCCTGTGATGCATGTTAAGCTTAATGTTAAAATTGTGATTGTGATTGATATAGAAAAACATCCCGAAACAACTATTTATTTTTATATGGCCCAGAATCACATAAAGAATGTCTAAACAGACTTCAATAGGTATCAAAGTGAAACTATACTAACACAGTAACTCTTTTGTTTCCCTTGTATTTTCAATTTCTGTTTAAAAAATATAACCTACCGGGATGTTTGCAGGCTTCAGGTCCTGGTGTATTACAATCTTAGAATGGATGTATTCCACATCCATTGCCACATCAAGTGCAACATCATTTTTTTCTTCTGCTTCTAACTACAAAATGAGAAATGATTTGTAAAATCAACCTGAAATATCCAAGTAATATTCAATGCATCAAGGTCAGGAAGTTATCCTAAAAAAGTTGATATGAACTTCTAATTTCCAGCGTAATAAATACATAAACTCTCATAAAGGTTTGGGGTTTCCAGCCCCGTATACTGTACAGATTTCAAGAAAAAACAAATAATACTGTCAGACATATGACGTCCTATTATCACAGAAGACATTTTGGATATGGCGAAGGGACCATTTGTGGGGTGGGACTGGAAACAGATGAATGGAATGCTGGGAAGGAACCAAGGTGCTGTATGGGAGCCATGACGTCATCAAAATGGAACCAGAGGAAGGGATGGAATGCGGAAGTGGTGGCACACGGTTTAGGGAACCCAGTCAAAGTTACGGCAGCATTGTTTCTGTCTTTCTGTAGGAATACAAGAGAGAAAGGTTAGTACCCCGCCTTTGTCCCCTGGCACGATATGTTACATTGCTCATCGGGTCTTTACGTGGCTCCCTATGCACGTGTGCGTGACATCAGGTATAATTTTATTTATAACTCTGATATCTATATTACTATAAACAGTAAAATCACCACTGTTAAATTAACACTGTAACTGCATAGATGGTCCATACTTTCCACACATACAATTTAAAATATTACCTTAACACTATTAGGGTTAGTTTAGCTGTTTATCCTTTTACCATGCCTTTAGTAGCACTTAACAAAAACTACAGGTAGAACTTTCCAGCTTTAGCATTAAACAACAATTCTTTAATTTTTTAGGTTATCATGGAGCTATGTTACAAGCACATAATGAGATAACTACACAGATTGGAACATGAAACAATTTAAAGCTGCCTGAGAAAGTGGAATGTTAAATGGTAAGCTTTTTGCCAAGGATGCAAAATGGAACTGCTTATAAAGGTATCTTGAATAGTCTATAGGAAGAATGCCAGAAATCCATCCATCCATCCATCCATTTTCCAACCCGCTGAATCCGAACACAGGGTCACGGGGGTCTGCTGGAGCCAATCCCAGCCAACACAGGGCACAAGGCAGGAACTAATCCCGGGCAGGGTGCCAACCCACCACAGGAATGCCAGAAATAATAAACATATTTATCCTTTAATAATCAATGTTTTGTTTTTCCTTTTTAAAGGAGTATTATTGCATTAATATCAACTTGCATGAATAGAAAGCAATATTTTCAAATGACACAGTGCTAACATAAAAAGATTTAGAATGGATCAGAAAAACAACTAACAGTATCATTTTTTTGCAATTCATATTTTCAAGTAGAAACATTGGTAATTTTTGAAAACTTAATTTAAAAGGTTAAAATGGCAAAACTCTGTTAGATCAAGTTAAAGACGACAGAACATTCCATATCATCACTGGACTGTCTTCACTGTGAAGTACACGGTGTAAACTTGCTCCATGACTATACTCGTTTGCTATGAGTATATATTGATCGTTTTTTTGTAGCAGCCAAGAATCTAACAATGTTTGGATGAGAAAGTCTTCTACAAATAAAAAAAATACCAACATTAAACATAACTATACATAACATGTTCATTGACATTTCTCCTTAAAAATAAAGAATTCACAACACATTAAAGTGTAAATATCCTTAAACAATTCTAGATAGATAGATAGATAGATAGATAGATAGATAGATAGATAGATAGATAGATAGATAGATAGATAGATAGATAGATAGATAGATAGATAGATAGATAGATAGATAGATAGATAGATAGATAGATGTGAAAGGCACTATATGATAGATAGATAGATAGATAGATAGATAGATAGATAGATAGATAGATAGATAGATAGATAGATAGATAGATAGATAGATAGATAGATAGATAGATAGATAGATAGATAGATAGATACTTTATTAATCCCAAGGGGAAATTCACATACTCCAGCAGCAGCATACTGATACAAAAAAACAATATTAAATTAAAGAGTAATAAAAATGCAGATAAAAACAAACAATAACTTTGTGTAATGTTAATGTTTACCCCCCCTGGTGGAATTGAAGAGTCGCATAGTTTGGGGAAGGAACAATCTCCTCAGTCTGTCAGTGGAGCAGGACAGTGACAGCAGTCTGTCACTGAAGCTGCTCTTCTGTCTGGAGATGACACTGTTTAGTGGATGCATTGGATTCTCCATAATTGATAGGAGCCTTTTGAGCACCCGTCGCTCTGCCACGGATGTGAAACTGTCCATCTCCGTGCCTACAATAGAGCCTGCTTTCCTCACCAGTTTGTCCAGGCGTGAGGCGTCCTTCTTCTTAATGCTGCCTCCCCAGCACACCACAGCATAGAAGAGGGCACTCACCACAGCCATCTGATAGAACATCTGCAGCATCTTATTGCAGATGTTGAAGGACACCAGTCTTCTAAGGAAGTATAGCCGGCTCTGTCCTCTCTTGCACAGAGAATCAGTATTGGCAGTCCAGTCCAATTTATCATCCAGCTGCACTCCCAGGTATTTATAGGTCTGTACCCTTTGCACACAGTCACCTCTGATGATCACGGGGTCCAGGAGGGGTCTAGGCCTCCTAAAATCCACCACTAGCTCCTTGGTTTTGTTGGTGTTCAAGTGTAGGTGGTTTGAGTCGCACCATTTAACAAAGTCCTTGTTGAGGTTCCTATACTCCTCCTCCTGCCCACTCCTGATGCAGCCCACGATAGCAGTGTCGTCAGCGAACTTTTGTACATGGCAGGACTCCGAGTTGTGTTGGAAGTCCGATGTATATAGGCTGAACAGGACCGGAGAAAGTACAGTCCCCTGCGGCGCTCCTGTGTTGCTGACCACAATGTCAGACGTGCAGTTCCCAAGACGCACATACTGAGGTCTGTCTTTAAGATAGTCCACGATCCATGCCACCAGGTATGAATCTACTCCCATCTCTGTCAGCTTGTCCCTAAGGAGCAGAGGTTGGATGGTGTTGAAGGTGCTAGAGAAGTCCAGAAACATAATTCTTACAGCACCACTGCCTCTGTCCAAGTGGGACATAGATGATGGCATCCTCCGCTCCCACCTTCTCCTGGTATGCGAACTGCAGAGGGTCGAGGGCGTGGCGTACCTGTAGCCTCAGGTGGTGAAGCAGCAACCGCTCTGTGGTTTTCATCACATGTGACGTCAGAGCGACAGGCCGGAAGTCGTTCAGCTCACTAGGACATGATACCTTTGGGACTGGGGTGATACAAGATGTTTTCCAAAGCCTCGGGACTCTCCCCTGTTCCAGGCTCAGGTTGAAGATGCGCTGTAGAGGACTCCCCAGCTCCAGCGCACAGGCCTTCAGCAGTCGTGGCGATACTCCATCTGGACCTGCTGCTTTGCTGGCACGAAGTCTCCTCAGCTCTCTGCTCACCTGGGCTTCTGTAATTGTGAGTGGGGATGTCTCTCCTATGCTGGTATCAGCAGAAGGATGGGTGGAGGGTGCAGTACTCCGAGGTGAGAGTGGGTTAGGGTGGTCAAACCTGTTAAAGAAGTTGTTCATTTGGTTTGCTCTCTCCACGTCTCTCTCGATGGTGGCACCCCGCTTCGAGCTGCAGCCAGTGATGATCTTCATCCCATCCCACACTTCCTTCATGCTGTTATTCTGCAACTTCTGCTCCAGCTTTCTCCTGTACTGCTCCTTTGCTGCCCTGAGCTGGACTCGGAGTTCCTTCTGCATGCGCTTGAGCTCATGCTGATCACTGCTTTTAAAGGCCCTTTTCTTCTTGTTCAAAAGGCCCTTGATGTCACTTGTAATCCATGGCTTGTTGTTAGAATAGCAGCGTACTGTTCTTACTGGAACAACAATGTCCATACAGAAGTTGACGTAGTCAGTAGTGCAGGATATCCCAGTCCGTAGTTCCAAAGCAGTCCCTCAGAGCTTGCTCTGCTTCAGGGGACCACTTCCTGAATGAGCGTGTGGTTGCAGGTAGCTCCCTCACTCTTGGTTTGTAGTGAGGCTGAATAATTATTATGATAATTATAATTATAATTATTAATTCTGTCGTGTTTCTTTGTCTTTAATACAAGCTTTTAGAAAAGTTTTATCTTACATTCAATTGTCTGATGTTCACAGTTTTCAGAAATCAACAATCAGATCTGAATGAGCCTGCAGAGAGAGGCAGAGGTTAGGAGGATGCACTGATATAGCGCATTGCCGCACCCACCACATGACAAACCAACTCAGGACCCCAGGTTAGGACCCAAGTGCAGCCATGCAACGGGTGACACCTCAGCACCACACCAGTTCAGATGGAGTGGAACAGTGTGAATTTGTTTTTATGATGGCTGGAAAATCAACAATAAACTAAACAAATTTAAACAATCAAGTTTCACTACAAAAAATATAAAGGGAAAACCGAACTTACAGACAAACAAAGTTCTCATGCAAAAAGTCATTACTGTCGCCAACAGGAATCTTCTGTACTGCTGCTGGTGTTCCCTGATATGAACCAAAGTACACAGTTCCAAAAGACCCTGACCCCACAGCCAAATCGGAATTGAATTTGATTTGTTCATCATTAACATATGGAACTCAGGGCATGTACACTTGTGAAGGAAATGAAACAAAACAAAGATAATACGGTTGAGGTAAAAATAACAAACATACAGACAACTAAAACAGTTAATCAAGTTAAATGATGCAGCAAAAGTCTTACAAAACACCAAACACTTGAATGTATCACTTATGAATTTAGAAGAATAAATCATCTTTTTTTTTCAAATACAAAAGTATTGCTTTTCACTATGTCTGCATTACAACATAACTGTAGGAACTGCGTGATGAGGAGGTGTTTGAACATCAGACTTTAATGAACCATCTTCCATATTTTCAGCAATTGCCAGTGAACAATGTTTTTTACTAGATGACACCATCAGCTGAAGAAAGTTATGAACAACATAAATTTACTTTCAATTAACAATGATTTTTCTAATGAAGCAAAACAATGGCAAAAAATGAAAAACACATTATTTTTATTTGATCAAAACTGTATTTCACTCTTACCTCAAAGGAAAAGCTTCCAGAAAGTTGTGTTATTAAGCAAAATTAAAAACAAAATCACAAAAAACTCCAGACAAAGAAAAACAAATTAATAATAATCTAGGTTTAAATGAAATGAATTGTAAACATATTTCAATACCTTGTAAGTTATCCATCGTTGGTTTTCTCTATAGGAAAACAAAACACAATCATCAGTTAAATGTGTATATGTTCTGCAGATTCTGATTTCACAGTTTAGGTAAGGGTCAATAATTAATACTAGCCAACCCGCGGCGCAGCATACACCGCATAATTATGTATTGATGGGTGAACACTTCCTGAACGACACAGTTGTCCAAACAGAAGTGAAAACAATATCGAGCCCGTTGCATTCTTTAACTGCCTTGTAGCGCAGTGGTAGTGTTGGTGCTTTGCAGTACGGAGACTGTGGAAGATTTTGGGTTCGCTTCCTGGTTCCTTCCTGTGTGGATAACGCTTTGAATACTGAAAACACCGGTATATCAATGTAATGTAGTATTATTATTCTTATGTGTCCAGCGCTCTCTCTCTGGCGTGCGCGCCTGTATGTGTGTGTGCATGTGTGTGTCGCTCGCTCTCTCTCGCTCGCTCGCTGCACATGCTCCTGCAGGCATACCAGTAAGTGAATGAAAAGATGGAATTCTGGAGAGAGCAACATACAACTGTCCGTGACTGTCTTCGTGTTAAAGTAAAAGGCAAATTGTCCGCGGCCAAAATACTGTTTTACACGCTGCATACCAACCCGCGGCGTATATAATCACATTGCTTTTTTAATGTTTTTTAAGCAGAGGGAAAAAAACATTTGCAAAATCCATAACGCTGCTTTCAGTAAGTACAATGCACACACGTTTAATTTGTCGGCCACTTTTTGCCAGCCATCTTTTCTGGTTTGGGCTGCTTTTGCAGTGTTACCGCTTGTGCATATTAAATCTTGAAATCCTTTGAGTAACTAATTAACTAACTAACACCCACCCACCCACACACATACACAGCTTGTGTGAAAAAAATGCGCCCGTTCTTTCATCATTTTGTTGCAACCTATCAAAGACTTGCTGATCATGTTTTCTAGACTTAATATACATTGGCTTTTCACTCAGCGCGGGGGCGCGCATTCATCTCGGATTATTACATCCTGCTAGAATAATTTGCTATACGGCTGCGTTTGAAAATCCGACTTATCCCGGATGAGTTTCACCGGCATTAACGATTAGGAATCTGGTTGGAACAAAACCCTACATCCACAGGGGTTCACCAGGACTGAGTTTGGGAAACACTGCTGAACAGAGACAAAACCGACTCAGGTGAGGAGTTGGGGTGGGCAAAGTAGTTGCAGCTATTGACTATTCAGTGTTGTTTGCCTGGGTGTTTTTAAATGCATGTTGAGATATCTCTGCACTCGGAACGTTTTTGAACAAATCGTGCATTGAAAGATCTGTTTGGAATGCGTTTGTTCAGTGGAGTGGGTGTTTAAATGTGCTTTGAGAGATTTCTGGCGCGTGAAGGTTTTGGAGCAGTGTTGACACTGAAAAGAATTCATCAGGGAATGTGTTTTGAGATGGTTAGTAAGGTATTTGCGTGCGAGAAAGTGTTTGTCGCAAATTTTGCAACAAATCTTTGTGTTGAATGGATCTGCATATGGTTGTGGAGATCCATCTCACCTGTGAAGTCCTCGTTACAAAATGTGCAATTGAAGGTGAGAGTGGAATGAGTTCGTAAGTGTTTCTTGAGAGCGTTCTTGAGTTGTTTTGAAGCATTGTTGGCAACGTTCACATTGCATAATTCGTTTAGTGTTGTGTTTTTTTAAATGTGCGTTCAGATATCTCTGCACTCGGAAGCTTTTGGAACAAAAGGTGCATTGAAAGTCCTGTGTGAAATGCGTGTGTTCAGGGGAGTGTGTCTTTAAATGTTTTTCAGGAAGAGGAGAGTGGGCAGGTGACGTCACATTAGTGTGGCGAGCAAGTGGGTGTGCACCCTGTGTGCACATACCGACAGCGTCAAAAGATGTCACCAGAAGGTTATCACGTGTGTATTTGAGAGGCATGCAAACCTCGTAATGCCCATGATCCAAAGGACCGCTAAAGAGCAGGGACAAACATAAATGACGGCGTTTTTTCCCAGTCGTCGCATCCGAGTTGGTGGGCGTGGCTCTGCGAGTTGTCATCGTATCCAATGGTCTTAGAGTTGGTGGGCGTGGCTCCTTCCTGTGTGCGCCATGGGCGTCTTACTTGTCGGCGACTTAGTGAATCCACGCCCCTTCCGCCGTGCTTTCCATGGGTGGCTACTTGTCGGCGACTTAGTGAATTATATATATAGATAATAAGTAATAATTATAAATTATATTAATAATTATAATTTAAATTATAATTTTATAATTATAATTATAATTAATAAGTTATAATTAAACTTTAAAGAAGTGAAAAAGAGTGCATGTGTACTTTAGCAGCAATGTACTGTAACTGTAGTAAATTTTAAAATCACTAACACTGTGCTTCCCTATAATGAAATAAAAAAAATAATCTTGGTAATCTGGAATACAGTGATCCCTCGCTATATCGCGCTTCGCCTTTCGCGGCTTCACTCTATCGCGGATTTTATATGTAAGTATATTTAAATATATATCGCGGATTTTTTGCTGGTTCGCGGATTTCTGAGGACAATGGGTCTTTTAATTTCTGGTACATGCTTCCTCAGTTGGTTTGCCCAGTTGATTTCATACAAGGGACGTTATTCGCAGATGGCTGAGAAGCTACCCAACTTACTTTTCTTTCTCTCTCTCTTGCGCTGACTATCTGTGATCCTGACGTAGGGGGCGTGAGCAGGGGGGCTGTTCGCACACCTAGACGATACGGACGCTCGTCTAAAAATGCTGAAAGATTATCTTCACATTGCTACCTTCTGTGTGCAGCTTTTAAGTATGCTGCACGGTGCTTCGCATACTTAAAAGCTCAAAAGGCACGTATTGATTTTTGACTTTGTTTCTCTCTCTCTCTCTCTCTCTCTCTCTCTCCCTGCTCCTGACAGAGGGTGTGTGAGCTGCCGCCTTCAACAGCTTTGTACCGGCGGTGCTTCGCATACTTAAGAGCCAAACAGCCCTATTGATTTGTTTGCTTTCCTCTCTGTTTCCTTTGAAGAGGAAGATATGTTTGCATTCTTTTAATTGTGAGACAGAACTGTCATCTCTGTCTTGTCATGGAGCACAGTTTAAACTTTTGAAAAAGAGACAAATGTTTGTTTGCAGTGTTTGAATAACGTTCCTGTCTCTCTACAGCCTCCTGTGTTTCTGCGCAAATCTGTGACCCAAGCATGACAATATAAAAATAACCATATAAACATATGGTTTCTACTTTGCGGATTTTCTTATTTCGCGGGTGGCTCTGGAACGCAACCCCCGCGATGGAGGAGGGATTACTGTACATCAACTCATGTAGTAGAAGGAGAAATCGATAGTTAAAGAAGTATCAGGAAGTACTTACAAAAGCTTAGCTGTTAGCTAAACAAACAAGCATGATGGACTAAAAGGACTCTTCTTGTTTGCCAATTTTTTATGTTCTTAAAGAATATTCAATAATCTTTTTTAAATACTAACCTTACAACTGGTGGAATTTTTCTTCAGACGGCCTGTAAAGTATTAAGAACATGTCACACTGATGAATAAGTCTAAGAAAATTCATGTATAAGATTTTAAATTTCACAAACCTGACGTTCCCTACAACATTGGATTATCCTGTTAAAAAGTAACATTTTTATTTTTATTAATGTGACTATTTCATCCCTCTCTATTAAAAAACTATTTCTAGAAATATTTTAGAAGAATCTGTAAATACTTGTTTGTACCATTGCTGCATTGTCCACCAACATGGATTTTGTTTGTGTTACGTTTTCACTTCTAGATGCCAAAGAAAGCTGTCCATCACATGTCATATCATCTAAGGAGAAAACAAAAAACATTAAAAATACCATATTCAGCTTCCATCTGAATATTATTTGGCAGTATGTTTCACTTGTCAACAATCTTGATCATAAAAAAATTAGAAACAACTTGCTCATTGCAAAATAAGACATTTTCTTCGCTGTGGTTATTTTATTCACAGCAATATACAACACTCATCATCAAGCAATGTTTATTTACACAGCAAAATTACCAGTGTTACAGTAAGTCTTATTGTGTCAAAGCAACACTTACAGTGGTGTGAAAAAACACAAAATGCAGTTTTTAAATGATGGTTTTTATTATTTAGGGAGAAAAAAAATCCAAACCTACATGGCCCTGTGTGAAAAAGTAATTGCCCCCTTGTTAAAAAATAACCTAACTGTGGTGTATCACACCTGAGTTCAATTTCCGTAGCCACCCCCAGGCCTGATTACTGCCACACCAGTTTCAATCAAGAAATCACTTAAATAGGAGCTGCCTGGCACAGAGAAGTAGACCAAAAGCACCTCAAAAGCTAGACATCATGCCAAGATCCAAAGAAATTCAGGAACAAATGAGAACAGAAGTAATTGAGATCTATCAGTCTGGTAAAGGTTATAAAGCCATTTCTAAAGCTTTGGGACTCCAGCGAACCACAGTGAGAGCCATTATCCACAAATGGCAAAAACATGGAACAGTGGTGAACCTTCCCAGGAGTGGCCGGCCGACCAAAATTACCCCAAGAGCGCAGAGACGACTCATCCGAGAGGTCACAAAAGACCCCAGGACAACGTCTAAAGAACTACAGGCCTCACTTGCCTCAATTAAGGTCAGTGTTCACGACTCCACCATAAGAAAGAGACTGGGCAAAAACGGCCTGCATGGCAGATTTCCAAGACGCAAACCACTGTTAAGCAAAAAGAACATTAGGGCTCGTCTCAATTTTGCTAAGAAACATCTCAATGATTGCCAAAACTTTTGGGAAAATACCTTGTGGACTGATGAGACAAAAGTTGAACTTTTTGGAAGGCAAATGTCCCGTTACATCTGGCGTAAAAGGAACACAGCATTTCAGAAAAAGAACATCATACCAACAGTAAAATATGGTGGTGGTAGTGTGATGGTCTGGGGTTGTTTTGCTGCTTCAGGACCTGGAAGGCTTGCTGTGATAGATGGAACCATGAATTCTACTGTCTACCAAAAAATCCTGAAGGAGAATGTCCGGCCATCTGTTCGTCAACTCAAGCTGAAGCGATCTTGGGTGCTGCAACAGGACAATGACCCAAAACACACCAGCAAATCCACCTCTGAATGGCTGAAGAAAAACAAAATGAAGACTTTGGAGTGGCCTAGTCAAAGTCCTGACCTGAATCCAATTGAGATGCTATGGCATGACCTTAAAAAGGCGGTTCATGCTAGAAAACCCTCAAATAAAGCTGAATTACAACAATTTTGCAAAGATGAGTGGGCCAAAATTCCTCCAGAGCGCTGTAAAAGACTCATTTGCAAGTTATCGCAAACGCTTGACTGCAGTTATTGCTGCTAAGGGTGGCCCAACCAGTTATTAGGTTCAGGGGGCAATTACTTTTTCACACAGGGCCATGTAGGTTTGGATTTTTTTTTCTCCCTAAATAATAAAAACCACCATTTACAAACTGCATTTTGTGTTTACTTGTGTTATATTTGACTAATGGTTAAATGTGTTTGATGATCAGAAACATTTTGTGTGACAAACATGCAAAAGAATAAGAAATCAGGAAGGGGGCAAATAGTTTTTCACACCACTGTAAATGTGTTTATATATAGAAATCATGGATCAATATACAGTAGATGTTTAAAGGGTTCATTTACTACTGCACATTTTGCTTTGTAGGTAACACTTCTGTGTTCATGTTTATATTACTTTTTCTATTAAATGGCAACATGTTCAGTGCATAACACAGTTTAAACTATTAAAAGAAGTACCTAAATCTCTAAAACCAACATATTTTTCTTCCATTATATCTGGAATTTCATTTACTGATAAATACTCCTTCTCAAAATCTGATTTGGGCCATCTTGATCAATCCGCATTGCACAGTGTGTACTGAGCTTCATTTCTTTAGTCATCTTTCCAAAAAATTTCTTTGGCTTTTTCTCTTATATCATCGTAACCATCCGATGGTTTCATTAAAAAATTAGGAGGCTCTTCTTCCAGCATTATCTTATGGTATTTTCCAGGGTTTTGTTTTGTTCTAGGTCTCCACTCCATTGCCATCACCTTCACCTTAAACAAAAATTGTATTTAGAAGTTTGATATAAAATTCACAAAAAGGTACTAAATGTGAATTAATGTGCAGTGGCGGACAGATGGGACCCATGCACGGCCGGGACGCCTGGAAGGACCGGGAGAGTGAGTATACCTCCCCCAGGCCACAAGAGGGCAACTGCCCTGGTCTGTATGGGGGCCACAGGAACCGAGCATGGAAGCTCAACCCTCTTAGGGCTTGTGGACACCACAAGGGGGTGCCCGGAGGATTGAAGAGCCCTGGATGTCAGCACTTCTGCCACACCCGGAAATGCTGTCGCAAGGAATACCAGGGGCACCCGGAGTGTTTCCGGGTGCTCATCCGGCACTTCCGCCACACTAGGAAGTGCCACCGAAAGGTCATCAGACAGCACCTGGAGCACATCCGGGTGATTATAAAAGAGGCTGCCTCCTTTGAGCAAGAGAGCTAGAGTCGGGAGGAAGATGGCAACGCTCGGGAGGAGTGGAGGAAAGGTGGCAGGAGAAGTCTGGAGGGAGAGAAAAGGACTCTTATAAAGCTGTTTGGTGCAAGAGCACTGTGCTGTGTGCCAGACCATTGTAAGTAACCCGTGTGTGTTTTGGAACATTCGGTGTCTGTCTGTCTGTGTCCGGGGCTAACTACCACAGTGTATAAAACAGAAAAGTGTATGATTAAGACAGGCAGTGTGGCATAGTGGTTAAGGCTTTGGACTTCAAACCCGGCTGGCCCTGGCAGAACTGCAGCATCATTGTCCCTGGGATTCAGCCGCTGCATTAGACTAGCCTGTAAGCCTCAGCGTTTACCTCTGTGTGCTTGCATGCAGCCAGTTCGGTGATTTACTGAATTTCATCAATGGCATCAGTTGCACCTTGTACATATAATAATAGATTGTTCCAGTAGTATTTTAATAGTTGTTACAGTTCATTGGCAGTGTGTAAAATGATCAGTATTGCAGTAATTGTGATGCTCTTTGCATGAAAAAAAATGTGTGTTCCATTAAAATTTCACATTTTCTTTGTGAATTGTGACGTTTACTTAAAAAGTGCAGCAAAAAAGTATTTGGTGTCCAGGGATGCATTAACCTCCCAAGTATATGGCAGTTTAAGGGTTAAGTTGTTCCTCAACTGCACGCGTGTGACTCTACATGTGCCAAATCACAATTGTGCTGTTTCCTAGTTTTGATTTTTTAATTTTGTAGTATGTTTAGGTATTAGGCCAGAATTTAGTATTTAGGCTTGAATACTTGATCATATTTTTGGAAATACTGATTAAATTTTGTTTAAGTTCCAGTTTTGGTTTTGAAACTGTTCTTTTGTTAATAATTACATAAATAATTGCTTTGTTTGTTTTGACCAGGGATTTAAGTATAGGCCAAAAGCTTGAGTAGATTTTATTTCAAGGCCGATTTTAAGAACTTAGGCTTTTTTTTAAATTTAGTGTCCTATAATCACAACAAGACAAGAGCTGTCCATCAGTCTCAAACTACAGAAAAGACACCTAGCTTCAGAAATCTAATATAAATGGGCAACAGCAGACTACCCAAACAGGTCATGCAGTGGGCCCTTCCTGGAAAACGCTGACCAGGCAAACCAAGGACAACCCGGATGGAAAATATTAATGAAGACTTTCACTTACTAGAGCTGAGTCAATTACAGAGAAAACACACTTTAAGACAGAAAGCAGTTTTGAAAAAGTGGGATCATTTGAAAGTCATATATCAGATGGTAACAAGAACCTTTAAAACTTGATAATTTACTGTATAATCTGTTTACTATGCGATGAGTATTCTATCTTGCAGATTGTTCACAGAGCATGTTTGGGCTGATGGAGACACCTGTGATTTCTTGTAATCTCCCAGGAAGAGATGACTGGAGTCAAAAGAGTGAAGAGGTTTCTTGTGTTTGCAGTCTGCCTTTAAAAAGCTCCAATATCGTTCTTTCATGTTTAAGAATAAAGTGTGTTTGGAAGGACTTTTCTGTGTATTCTTTCTGCAACTCTGGACCCAAAATGCAATACAAAACAGAGGCACAAATATGGCAAGGGACAGGAGAAAAGATAAAAATGAGGAAATATGGGGTTTGCTTAAAAGTGCCTCCCAAGGCTAACAAGACCAATTTGTAGTTTAAAGAATCATACAAACTGTTCTTCATAAAACTTTAGTTAAGTCAAAATGCTGCTGCAAGAAACAAAAATCCTGTTCTTAACTGGTTACACTGGCTCTGAGTTAAGTTTAAAGCTGGTAGCAAAATTCTCATTCGTATATGTAACGCTATAACAGGCCAAAACCCTATTTACTTATCATTACTTACAAAACAGAGTGTACATTACTAAGGAATGCCTAATAAAGATCCCAAGGATTCATAAAATATATGTGGGAGGTCGAGGTTTTAGTTACAGGTTCCCAAAGATGTGAAATGAAGAGATGGCACTTCTGTCTCAGCTTTTAAATCACATTACTTCATTCTTGCATACCAAGGATACCATGCATACCATGTACTGCTGATTAGCTGTACAGGGTGTGCACAAAGTCCATATACCCCTATCTTTGGGAGGATTTTGAAAGCTAAAGGTTACCTCTTAGGAATCCAAAACATCTGTATGGGACCCTCCATGATCTCTGCATAGCCGAATGCGCCGCCAGGTTCTCCTACTCATGTTCTGCAACATTTGCAGGGTGACTTTCTGGAACGCCGCGCAAACCGCATGTTTCAGTTCATTATTGGATGAATAACGGCCTTCTTTGATAAACCCCCAGAGTGCATTATCTGGAGTTGTGAAATCAGGGCTTCTCGGAGGCCACGGAAGAGGAGCAGGATTGTTATTTGATCCTTGTCCGATCCAACGATTCCCAAAAACATAATTGAGGCGATCACGCACGGGTGATTGCGAAATGGGCAGGTGTCCCGTCTTGTTGAAACCAAACACTGTCAAGGACGCCCTGGTTTCTCAGTTGCGGGATGAGCCAGTCATTCAGCATTTCCAGATAACTGATTTGGTTAACAGAACCATCAAAAAAATAAGGGCCAAACAAATGCTGTGCTGTCATTCCGGCCCAGATCATCACGTATGGTGGGCTATGCTCAATTTCTTCAAAGAAATGTGGATTTTCTTTTCCCCAGAAAAACATGTTTCAATTGCGGGAGCTGCGATAAATCGCGCACTCGTCAGAGAACATAACCTTTTCCTTCTCAGCATTTGTGTGAAATTGGTGCAGCATCAGATCACAAGCTTTTCGCATTGTCGATTCCACTATTCCCAACTCAACAGCACATTTACAAGTGGATTTCATTGGGGAACGTTGGACAGACTCTGCCACATCTGCACGTTTTATGCCTTGTGGATGGTCTTCCACTTCGCTGCACATCTCGGACGCTGCCCGTTGCAAAAACCTTCTTCTCCCACTGCAACAACGTCCTCTTTGTCGGCAATGCCTTCCCAAAACGCACAACAAAGTCATCCATGACATTTTTGATCGATTTCCCAGTAACAGGCCACTCATGAACCCACACAGTGGCCACCAAATGCTCCTCGATCGTGTTACCCATCGCTTCGTCTTGGAACAACCATCACGTTGTTGCGATTTCTTGAGCGGTAGCAGGTGGCAGCACCAGACGGGATGTTGGAAACACACCTCTAAATACCGGGAAGACTTGGGCTGATGTCCACAGGAACCAAATTGTCATGGTTATTCCTGTAAATGCTCCTAAAGATAGGGGTATACGGACTTTGTGCGCATCCTGTACATACTGCTTCTCTGTTTGTAGTCATTTTTACATGAATATAAGTGTTACAATAACCTTCCTATATTTTGTTTCTCTTCTCAGTGTCCTGCTATGGTACCTGAGGTACTGGAAGAATAGAATATACGGTTGGGAAGATTATATCATAATATCAGATTACACAACACAGACTTCACTGTAAAATGCCTAAGAGAATATGAGCAGCCAGTTGGTTGAGGTCTCCAATAACGTGACTCTGTCTGCATTGTCTTTGACTTTTTTGTTATAATTGATTGTGGACCCCTCAAATATTTATTTTTTCCAGGGTTGCTGCTGACTGGAATTTGTGTTTTCCTCTCCTCTGTTATCAACAGGCCACAGTTCAAGAGTTAATTAATGGAAAGATATTGTAGGATTCCTTTTGTGTTAATCAGTTCCAAACTACAGTACTTTGTTTTACTGTTTACTTAAACAATCTGCAATTGAACTCATTTTGTAATTAGTAATTGTAGGGCATGCAGTATAAACTGAATTCAATGCAATTCCCTGAGGGAAAATAAAGGCTGAAGGAGTAATGATGTCAGGAAGCCCTCACCTCCTGAGATTCCACTCAATAAACTTTGGAATGTAACTATTAGGCACAAATACACAATACGTAACTACTAAATAATATTTGGATAAAACAATAACAACAAAATGTATACAACAAAAATACATGGAAAATCTTCTTCTTCTATCAGCTGCTGCCGTTAGGGTTGCCACAACGGATCATCTTTTTCCATATTTTTCTGTCCTCTGTATCTTGCTCTGTTATACCCATCACCTTCATGTCCTCTCTCACCACATCCATAAAACTCTTATCAGTCCTTCCTCTTTTCCTCTTGCCTAGCAGTTCTATCCTTAACATCCTTTTCCCAATATACCCAGCATCACTCCTCTGCACATGTCCAAACCAACGCAATCTCGCCTATCTGACTTTGTCTCCCAACCATCCAACTTGAGCTGACCCTCTAATGTACTAATTTCTAATTCTATCCATCCTCGTCACACCCAATGCAAATCTTAGCATCTTTAACTCTGCCACCTCCAGCTCTGTCTCCTGTTTTCTGGTCAGTGTCACTGTCTATAACTCATATAACATAGCTGGTCTCAATACTGTCCTGTAGACCTTCCCTTTCACTGTTGCTGATAACCATCTGTCACAAATTACTCCTGACACTCTTCTCCACCCATTCCATTCTGCCTGCACTCTCTTTTTCACCCAAGTATTTATCCCAAGTATTTAAATTCATCCGCCTTCACCAACTCTTCTCCCTGCATCCTCACCATTCCACTGACCTCCCTTTCATTTACACACATGTATGCTGTCTTGTACCTGCTGACCTTAATTCCTCTCCTCTCTATAGCATATCTCCACCTCTCCAGGGTCTTCTCAACCTGCTCCCTACTCTTGCTACAGATCAGAATGTCATCAGCAAATATCATAGTCCACGGGGACTTCTGTCTAATCTCATCTGTCAACCTGTCCATCACCATTGCAAATAAGATACGGCTCAGAGCCGATCTCTGATGTAATCCCACCTCCACATTAAATGCATCCGTCACTCCTACCGCAGACCTCACCACTGTCACACTTCCCTCGTACATATCCTGTACTATTCTTACATACTTCTCGGCCACTCCCAACTTCAGCATACAATACCGCAACTCCTCTCGAGGCACCCCATCATATGCTTTCTCCAGGTCCACAAAGACACAATGCAACTCCTTCTGGCCTTCCCTATACTTCTCCATCAATACCCTCAGAGCAACCATCGCATTTGTAATGCTCTTTCCTGGCATGAAACCATACTGCTGCTTGCTAATCATCACCTCCCTTCTCAACCTAGCTTCTACTACTCTTTCCCATAACTTTATGCTGTGGCTCATCAATTTTATACCCCTGTATTTACTACAGCTCTGCACATCCCCCTTATTCTTAAAAATTGGTAACAGTACACTTCTTCTCCACTCCTCAGGAATCCTCTCACTTTCAAAGATTCCATTAAAAAATCTGGTTAAAAACTACACAGCCATCTCTCCTAAACACCTCCATGCTTCCACAGGTATGTCATCTGGACCAAGGCCTTTCCATTCTTCATCCTCTTCATAGCTGTCCTTACTTCCTCCTTGCTAATGCGTTGCACTTCCTGATGATCTCCACATCATCCAACCATCTCTCTCTCTCTCTCTCTCTCTCTCTCTCATTCTCTTCATTCGTCAGACCTCAAAGTACTCTTTCCATCTGCTCAAAACACTCTCTTTGCTTGTGAGTACGTTTCCATTTTGATCCTTTATCACCGTAACCTGTTGCACGTCTTTCCCAACTCGGTCCCTCTGTCTAGCCAATCAGCACAGGTTCTTTTCTCCCTCCTTAGTGTCCAAACTCTCATTCAACTCATCATATGCCTTTTCTTTAGCCTTCGCCACCTCATCACCTTACATTTTATCTCTTTGTACTCTTGTCTACTTTCTACTTTCTGCATCTCTCTGACTATCCAACTTCTTCTTCACCATTCTCTTCCTGTGTATACTCTCCTGTACTTCCTGATTCTACCCCCAGGTTTCCTTTTACTCCTTCCTCTGTTCAGATCTCACGCCAAGCACACTTCTTGCTGTCACTCTTACTACTTCTGCTGTACTTGCCCAGCTGTCTGGTAACTCTTCACTACCACCCTCCCTAAACTTAACCTTGCAGTCTTCCTTATTTCAACTTCCACCATTTGATCCTTGCAAGGTTATTAAAGTTTTGCCTTTTTATATTAGTTTTTATTTCTATATTTTTTCTGATCTTACTAGGAAACTCAGCTTAATTTTAATTTTCCTTTATCATGTATTTTTAGTTTTAATTTAGTTTTTATTTCACAAAGACATTTCTATTTTATTATTATATTTATTAATTTCAGTTTTAGTTTTAGTCATTTTGGCATGTAGCTACTATGGAGTTTAGGTTTGTGTCACAACCAGATAGAATTGTACACTTAACGGATTTGGATATGAGTTTAATGTTAGTGGAAGTTTACTACCCTACTGGTTTACTATCTGATTTTGTTTTTGTCTGATAAAAACAAGCATAATCAAAACCAGAAACTGAATACAAACAATTTTATACAATTTTATAATTATTAAAATATTGCTGTGTCATTTGTGCTGAACAAATCTGCGTTGAATGTTGGTACTTTCAGTTTTTTCCTTTTCTTGCCCATAATGGGCCAATTTGTAATGAAATTTAGATGAATTTTAAGGTTTGTTTTTTTTTTACTCTAAATGTCTACAGCACAAAACATATCCTGCTCCACAACAATGTGCTTATAATTAATGCCTTCCATATTGCATTCAAAAATCTTCCATATTGGGCTTTATTTTCTACCAGCCATATTGATCTCTGATTCCATCTCAGGCACATACAATTTTTAGACAGACGTTTGCCACTTGAAGGCCTGAAAAGAAATCAAAAATCAGAAAACAGATTCTACTGTGTTCTTACAGGTGTGATCATGAAAATTATGGGGGCTTAGGTAGAACAGGGCTCTTAGACTGGTTAAAGAACCATAAACAACAAATCAAATCAATAATATATTGAACATTTATTATAAAAGTAAATTTGAATAGATTGGGCTCTGCAGCTGCATGAATAAAAAAAATGACTATATGTTCAGTACCACTTCCAGTTGATGGATTTGGCCCAAAAGGTAATACAGATCTACAATTTTGGTGTAATAACCACATGCCAAATTTCACCCATCTCTCTCATTGCATTTTTGAATTATTGTGTTTACACACACACACAGACATAATTCCAAAAAACGGTATTTTCAGACTCAGGGAGGTCTAAAACTTCAAGATTCATCACAATCTCAAGGTTCAATTCATGATTATTATACTTTCTCTATACTTTGTATAAGAGAAAGTAAAAACGATTTCTTCTTGTACATTTTGATGACCAGCGCGTTCCAGTTTCAGGCATTTGAATTACATCTTGATATACAACAAGCACAACGAAAGGCAGCATGTAAATCGCTTTCTGAGCCCATATTCAGCTTGCTCTGTCACAGCAAATGCTGTGTGAACACCCACCCTCCGTCACCAGCCGCCATTCACTGGATGATATATGCGGGTATATATATGTGGGTGGCTCGTAGTGGATGACTATCTGTTTTAGAGTTAAAAGTTACAAGGGTTAAAGACTAATGGCAAGAATATTAATATAAAAATGAAAACTAAAAAGATTTAAGTAAATTATTTTATTTCAGTCAGTCTTTCCAGCTACTTTAATAGTTTCGTTTAGTTTTAGTTTTTCATTTCGTTTTTTTAATTATTTTATTTCAGTTTACGAAAATGTTTTTTAATAATAGTTTCAGTTTTGACTTTAGTTTTCATTAACCTTGGATCCTTGGCTCTGCCCTTACTCTCCTCCTCTCCTCACCATCCCATGTTGCCTAACTACACTTTCCCCTGACACCACTTTCAGTTTTCAATCTCCTTCATATAGACTCTTCTGCATAGGAAATAGTTTACCTGTGTGTATCTTCCTCCACTCTTGTATGTCACCCTATGTTCCTCATTTTTCTTAAAGTACATATTCACCACAGCCATGCCCATCCTTTTTACAAAATCCATTATCATCTGACCTTCTTCATTTCTCTTCTTGATACCATACCTAGCCATCACCTCCTCATCTCCTCTGTTCCCTTCACCAAAATGTCCATTGAAACCCGCTCCAATCACCATTTTCTGTCCCTTGGGTACACTGACCAACACTTCATCCATCTCACTCCTGAAATCTTTTTTCTCATCCATCGCACACCCAACTTGCGGTGCATATGCACTAACAACATTCATCATCACACCTCCAATTTCCAGCTTCATAATCATTACTCTGTCTAACACTCTTTTCACCTCCAAAACACTCTAGACATACTGTTCCATCAGAATAACCCCTGCCCCATTTCTCCTCCCATTCACACTATGACAGAACAAATTGAATCCACATCCGATCCACCTGGCCTTACTCCCCTTCCATTTAGTCTCTTAAACATACAATATATCAACCTTCCTTCTCTCCATCATATCAGCTAACTCTCTCCCCTTACAAGTCATACTGCCAACATTCAAAGTTCCTATCTTCACTTCCACTCTCTTTGCCTTCCTCCTATCCTCTTACCTCCAAACACATTTCCCCTTTTCTTCTCCTTCTTCAGTCAAGCACCAATTTCCGCCAGCACCCTGCTGGCTAACAGTACTGGTTAATCCGTTGTTAATACAGGCCTTGACCAATCTGGTACAGAAATTTGTATAGTATAATACAAATATATAAAATAAATAAATAATAATATTTATTAATAATAATGATAAATAAATAAATATAAAATATATAAAATAACTGAAAAATTACAGAAATCACAAGAAAAACAAAACATCTATAAGACAGGCAACTATCCTTTGCAGAAAAATAAGGAGCTGTTTCCTTACACTGGAGGAAATGTGTGACTATGATAATTTGGTGTGGGCAGGTCAAAGTATTGCTCTGAGCTGATTTTTCTTTGCAGGCATCTCCTCCTTTTATATGTCAAAAAGAGTCCAGGCTCAGATGAGGAATGCATTAATTCTCTGGGGCAAGAGGGGGTTCCAACACAAACAACGCTGTCTCTTTTCTCCTCTGTAGCTCCAAGAGCCCATCCAATGAGGGTAACCTAAGCCACACCCTCATTCAGCTAAACCACACCTCTTCTGGTCTGGACACCATAAATTTGATGGCTCCCAGAAGATGGTTTTTTAGTCTGAGAAATGTAGTCCCGCATGACAGAGCTCTCGTACCCAGACCTCCAAAAGTTTTGAAAAGCACAGAGGACAGGAAGGCAACTGTTGCCCCTTATTTCTGTTGCACCTCTTTGCACTCATATTTGTTCCGTTTGGTTTTTTTTGACTTTGGCAGTATATGGACTGGTCTGGTTGGAACCTTAGCTTTTCTTTGGTTCTCCACTTCCTCATTTACAACTGACAGCAGCTAGACAAAACTTTCAACATGTCTTGTTTGCATAGTCATAAACCTTTGTTATTTCAAAATATGTACTGCTACTTTCTATTTAAAACCTTCTTGTGTTTTGGTCCAAAACTCAATTCATGACTTTAATTTTCTATTTGATTTTTTTAATCTCTGTGCTTTTTTTCAGCATATCTGCCTATTCCTAACAGTGGCTCTGGCTTTCCCTGTTGAAATTGAATCCTATTGTTGTTGTTGTGTTTTACTTGACTGTCCTTTACAAATACATGCACCTAAGTAATAGGGGCAACCTTTGTAATGGAGACTCAGCCAATAATGAAGGTCAATTAAACGCTTTAAGCAATTTGACTATTTTATTAACTACAGCTTTTTTCTCATCGTGAACACACAAAAACTTGTTCTTGAATCACAATCATTGAAACCATTTACTCGTGTACTAAATCTTTTAACTAAGTGTGCAGTACTAAAAGACAGTTTTCAGCTCAGCACTCAGCTTGCAATTTCAGCATTTCACAAACACTACACAAAGCAGTCTACATTAGAGACAATTACAAAGCTGAAATCTTCTTTGTTAAAAGTTGGAAAACACTGACATTCAGAATGGCACACTCGTTGCCCAATTACCCTCACCTACTGTAGTTTGGTCTCAAGAGTGAAAACACTTATAGCTAATTTCTTCCCTTAAATAGCAGAACATGAGTATTACAAAGAGCCAGCAGGATAATTTTCTTGGTTTGGAAAATAGTGGAGGCAAGTATTACTCAGAGGAGCAGAGAAAGGAGTGTGTGAGTAAGAGGCAGTTGAAGACAAGGACAAAAACATGGAAAATACAAAGGAGAACCATCACAGATAGAATCTGGGTCACTTTGGTTGATCATATGGTCAACCATGGTTTGAGTATGAGAAAGGATGGGTAAAGTGACTAAAAAAGTCTTAGCCACATATCTGGTACAGTACATTCCAGACATTCCGAGATGAAAATGGGAAAATGTCATGATCTGGGGAGACCCGAAAGCACAGGTACCAAAAAAACTTTCCAAAGTTACCAACTAGAGGGGAGAAACACTGTCAAAAATCCTGACGACAAACCCAAAAGGCCAAGAAAAATCTTTATAAAATAAACTCCTGAATTTGGGACTTTCATTAGTTGTCAGATATAATCATCAACATTAAAAGAAATAAACATTTGAAATACATCAGTCTGTGTGTAATGAATGAATCTAATATACAAGTTTCACTTTTTGAATGGAATTACTGAAATAAATCAACTTTGTCATGATATTCTAATTTTATGACCAGCACCTGATCTACATTGATGATACTGCTGAATGGCATAACATGTTAAACTACAGTCACAAAAGGCAGCTGGCAAAGAAAAGACAGCAATGGAGACACATAGTGGTCATCCCTCTGATTGAGGATGACACCTGAATGATTTGTGTTTTATATTAGTTACACGCATATAAGTTTGAAGAAAACCTTGAATATGGTTGGAACTATTTACAGCAGGCTGCCGTTCACTGTACATTGAAAAATGCAAAAGGGATTGCAGTGTTGCATTTATCCCATTAGTGTGTAGTTGGTACATAGATGAGCTATTCATTTGATAATCTGTGCGTAGAGTTTAGAGGCAAAGATACTATTTTAGAAGAGTTCATATGGTTTTTAGTAAAGTAAGAGATGGCTGAGATTTTGGATGTTGTGTGAGTGTTTTAGGGGATTGCAATGGGAGCCTTGAAAAAATGAGCTATACATTCATAAGTAACTGATGGAAGAAAACTGGTCATTACAAGTGTAATCTCTTAAACTGAATAAAGTAGGCCATGATTTATATGTTTGTTATTTAGTATTCAGAGATAATACTGTATCAGTTTGTTTGGTATATTAAATATGTACTGTAACTTGATGAAATGGTCTACAGTATGTGTTTATTGATCTACTATTGTAAGCATTGCATTTTATGAAAACAAGTCATATGGTGCAGAGCAGTGGACACAAATACTGAAGCCCATCCGATATGTTACTGGCAGTGAAATGACATTTTTAATTATTGCAAACAGATAGCTGAATTTACTCTTTTTATTTGTGAAAAAGTATTTTTGTGCTGAATGTTAAATTATCTGCTATTTGACACTCAAGGAAATATTATTCAGTGTGCGGTGTGTGATTTATCTTCCGAGAAATGACATCTCAGGAATGTCAGGTTTTCCCTGTTTAACTGTGTTTACACAACTTTTTAAAGTATTCATCCTTTTACCTTTGCCATTTGTGGTCCTGCTGGCTCTCGTCACTGTGACAGTGGTGTACTAGATGAGCTGGACAAATCTAGAGTGATCTTGGATATCTATCAACATGTGCTTTAAATTAAATGATAAGGAAGTAAAATTTTTAGCGGGAGCAATTAGAAGTGAAGAGAGTGTTAAGTGTGAGCCAAAAGATAACAGAAAAAAAGAAAGAAAGAGGTGAAGTTGTCTTCAAGCAACATGAAGAAATAATAAATGTTAATATGAGGAAAAAACAGAATGGGGTAAAATTAAAAAGAATGTGTTTTCCCCACAAACTGATTAAAAACCAATTATTTTTTTCTTTATTTTTTAGGACCGATATCAACAACAGTATTTGCTATAAGGTATTTTTAACTATTGCAATGAGTTATTTTATTATAATTTTTACAATAGTGACAGGTGTAATGTAACATAACAATCTCAGTTTGTTCATGTAATGAATGAACTGTAATTGTCTAATATAATCTGAATCTTCTGTTCTAACAATTCTTTCCCTTCGGCACCAAGAAACAAAGTTCTCCACTTGACTTCTATCTAATTCCCTTATAAATACATCCCATTAGTGCAAATTCATTTAAGAAGTTCTGGTGATGATATAATCTGTTGATACAGGGTAATGAGAAAAGGTGACAGGGCTATTCCTTGTGGTGCTCCAGTGTTGCACACACAATCCTTGAGCCTCAAATACTGTTGTCCCTGACAGATACTGTATATACTCACGTATAAACCTGGTCTTGAAACCCCAAAAAATTGATCATAAGACTTATACGCCCATTTAAAAATATGATACATCATTTTTTTTTTTTTTACATCTACTTGCTTCCTCCAATCTCACACCAGTTTCTCAAACACATCGAATTTTGTTGCAGCAGCGCAATTACCAATTTCTTTTGCCACTTCAATGACTTTTAATTTAAAACCAGCTTCATATTTTCTTCTGATCAAATGCTCCATCGTAGATAAGGGATGCTTTTACGATAATGGTGTACAAGGGTGTAAGATACAAAAAACACAAAACGGTGCAAACGTCGCTTTGGAATAGTTCGGGTATTACCTTGTGGTCATGTAGGCACAATACATAGAAAAAAAAGGCAGTGTGCTCAGTGGTTACTCTCTCGGGTGGGCTTTAGCATATCATAATCTCTTTGACCACTAGCATCAGTTTTCCTCATTCAACTTATATGACCAACATTATAAAATACCGGAAATTATACGGTAAAATCAAGCCCCGATTTATCTGCGGGAGAACTTAAACGTGAGTATATACGGTAGTCAATTATCTAGGACACCATAGGCTCATCTGTGTGCATATCTTTGAGCTTAACCCTTAATAAGGATGGCTGGATGTTTTTTAAGTCACTGGAGAAGTCAAAAAACATAATCCTCACATTGCTGCCAGCGTTGATAGATACTTTATTAATTCCTAGGGGAAATTCACATACTCCACCAGCAGCATACTGATAAAAAACAATATTAAATTAAAGAGTGATAAAAATGCAGGTATAACAGACAATAACTTTGTATAATGTTAACGTTACCCCCTAAACGCCCCACCCCCCACCCCTCCGGGTGGAATTGAATAGTTGCATAGTGTGGGGCAGGACAGTGATTGCAGTCTGTCAGTGGAGCAGGACAGTGACAGCAGTCTGTCGCTGAAGGTGCTCCTCTGTCTGGAGATGATACTGTTTAGTGGATGCAGTGGATTCTCCACGATTGACAGGAGCCTTGTGGAGCAGATAGATAATTGTATCTTTCACTGCAATCTTCATGATGTGGGATATAAGGGCTACTGGTCTTGTAATCATTAGGTGAAGAAACACCTGCCTCCATTGGAACTGGAAGGACACAGGATTCTTGCCACAGCAACTACAGTTTCTGGAGTCTTAGTGACAGACTGAACAAGAGCAGAGGAAGGATGCAACCAAGATGGCCAACACAGGCCTTAAGAACTTGAAGACTGACATCATCTGGTCCCATGGCTTTTCCTGTGTGTAGCCTGCTCGTTTATCTCCTGATTATTTATGGACAGGTCATAGTGATAGATGTAGGAGTTGTTGATGCAGTAGGGATGGTATGGGGCTACTGCACATCTATGAAAGCCTTGGCTGTAGTGTTTTTACACGTACCAAGATATTCAATAATAGTCTACCTGAAAGACACATTTTCTGTGCCATTTTTCATTGAACAAATACATGCTGGCATAAGAGAAGTATTGCCCTGAATAACATGCCACTGCAGTGCAGGGAAAAATTGCACTATTATATACAGATTTCCACTGTAATGATTTACAGATGCCAGTAGACCTGACAAAATATTTTTGGCATATGGAAGGAAACCAGAACGTATATCAGAACCCAAAGCAAACTTGAATGGGATCTGACACCTTAACCAAGACAGTACAAATCTACTATCAAACAACTGTCATCACAAGTTAATTTCAAAGAAGGCATTGCTTATTTATGTTTTATTCTAATGCCTCCTAAAGCAAGTGTAATTTTTATGATGGCTTTATGACTAATTTATATACTGTACATTAATCTTGCAAATCATCTGTTTAAGTCCCAATGTTTTTGGCCTCATTAGTACCAAGCCCATACTTTCTGTTTTAGTATGTAACACAGTGGCTTACCTCCTATATATTTGATAGATTTCTAATGAACTGTGCTGTAGAAAAGTGTTGTGGCTTAGGGACTGTTAGTTCATTTTATACCTTCAACTTGCGTTGTTCCAAACGTAACATATGGCTTAAAAACAACTATAATGTATCCTGAGCTTGAAAGGCATCCCGGACAAAAGTTATCAGCAAATTATACAAAAATAATTTCATAGCAGCTTCTTAAATATCAATGGATGTACTATTCTATTATCTTTCTCTGTAGTGAAGAGAAATATTTACAATGTGCTGATGATCATGCTTAATATAAGTTGCTTTAACCTAATAATAGTATATATCAATAAGCACTGTTTTCAAGGAAGGGAAAAGAAACTACACGTAAAGGACAAAATCAGAAAGTGTTTAGAAAAATTGGGCAGTTTGGCCGGCCCGGCATTGACTCAGCTGTGAAATGGCCAGTAAGGGGTAAGCAGTTTCCTGGCTGACGTCTCTGGGACTCTGACTGAGTCTGTCTTGTCTGACTCCTCTTCTACAGTCTGGCTGTGGTTCTAGAATTAGCTGCTGGGCAGATATTGTTGTTTTTCATTTATATTAATTAGTTTCTACTTTGATTTTTGATGCATTTTAAGAAATCTGTATCCTTATATGCAACAGTTCTGTATTTATTATTTGTTATAATTTATGCTTGCATTTTGCCTTGAGTTCTGTCATGGCTCTCTCTGCCTGCACTTGGTGAGGAGGGCCGTACAAGAAGAAAGGAGTTTCTGGAGTTTTTTTTTTGTTTTTTCTGTCCACCCTGGCCATCGGACCTTACTCCTTTCTATGTTAACTAATGTTGTCTTATTTTAATTTCTTATTTTGTCTTTTATTTTTCTTCTCTTCATTATGTAAAGCACTTTGAGCTACTTTTTGTATGAAAATGTGCTATATAAATAAATGTTGTTGAGGTGGCAATGACAGATTGTCCATCTAGCTCTGTGAAGAGGACTATTTGTGATCTGTTTCGAGTACTGCAGTTACCTTATTTTTTGACACCCATTGCACACAATGAATCTGCCTGGAAGAAGCCACCTCATTTTTTCCTCTACAAAATTTTTTTTTTTACGGGTAGATTTTTCTTGTCTTCTTAGAGAGTCAAGGCTTGGAGGACAAAAACAGGGCCTATTTTTAAAGTCCATTGAGACATTTATTGTGTGATTTTGAGATATACAAGAAATAAATTGTTGCTTTTATTGTTGATCTTATAACTTGTATTCATTCTTTTATATTCCTTACATCCTACCAGTTTTCTAATTTGATGTTTATGAACACAAAAAGTTGGACTTCATTTTGACATTATCAGGGGAAAGCTAAGAACCAGCACTGGATTGTTCTACTGAAGCATGTACTTCTGCACACATTCATTCACAATCACTGTGAAATGATTTAGAGCCAAGAGTTTCAAAGTGTGTGTTTGTGGACAAGCTCGAGTTCCCACATAGGTGAGAAACACAAGGAAAACAAGCAAAATACATAAACATGGCAACTCTGCCTTGTTACGTTATTATAAATAGATGCAACTTAGTAACTGGTAATACTCACTCATCTACAGAAGTAAACCTTCAATCACAATCAGGCTGCAACAACAAGACGAGATGACCACAAGATGCCAAGTCCTTTTGCTCGTTGTTAACCACATTGATTTCCTGTCACAGGAACATCTTCTTCAGTAGGTAAGTTTATTTGGCAGTGGCATGGTATTGCTGTCATTTTTACAAATTGAACAAGCAAAAAAGATGAATTAATACTTACCTTCTTAGTTGGGCTCCTTCCCTAGCTTTAGTATTGTTGCTTTATATTTCTTTTCTTTTCTTTGTAAATTACTTTGTCACTTTTGATAATGAACATTTTTGTTAATTGTTTAAATTATTTTCTCTTTATTTTATTTTTTATTTGTTAATTCCATCCCTCCTTTATTGCTTTTATTTCATATGATAAAAGCGTTATATATGCGCCCAGCCCGACATAGACTGACAATGGAACAGGTTAAAATCAACCAAAAAATGATTTATTTTTCTTCTTCACTTGGGGTTCATGTCTTCCCCGTGTCCCTCAAGTAAAACACAGTCCCAAGCACTAAGCACACCAAATAACCCCAAAGAAAGTCACCACAACACACTCTTCTCCACCACTCCTCTCAGCAAGTGTTACCCTCTTCTTTCCGACTCAGCCCGCTCAGTGGTGGCTGCTGGCTCCTTTTATAAGGCACCCAGAAGTGCTCCGGGTGCTTGATTGCCGAGTTCCAGCTGCACTTCCGAGTGTGGTGAAAAGGGCTCAGGAGTCCCAGCTGCAGCACCCCCTGGAGGCACCTGTGGGACCCAACAGGGCTGAACCAAACTTCAATTCCCATGGAACCCTGCGGGAGACCGAGGCACCGCTCCAACCCAGGGGGGTTGCCATCTAGCATCCAGGGGGAGATATTGAATAGTCTATGGCTGCTCCCCCTGGACATATACTGAAGGGGCGTTCTGGCTGGGCATGGGCCCCGGCCGTCCTCCACACTCGTGTTCAGATATGGAAGACATGAATTTGTTACATTCACTATTCAGTCTGCCAGAGAGAGGTGGCATTGTGTTTATTGATTTGCAAATGCAAGTAAAGAGGTCATGTACACTGTAATGTGACAATAACTACTCAACAAACCAATCGGTAGGGTAGTCACTTGGGGCTATCCTATTTAAGAATTTTACTGTCCTTAGCTTAGTGCTGGGGCATTGTGTTTTTCTTATTGTCTGTAGCACAACAAGCAACCCTAGGAGATCACTGCCTAATGGGATTAAAATTTTTTATTTTTGATTCTTTATTAGTGATCACAGACCTCAAAGAACCAGTACCAGAAGATTAAAAATGACAAATTTACAACACAAGCAAGTGAGGCATCATTTCAGACTATTTCAATGTCATTGATTATAAATACAGTGCTGTTTTTTATTTTATTTTATCCTTTACAAGGGATCTAGCTCTCTGTGGACCTCTATCAGAAAGTGAAAAATGACAAGTTTTTATTACAATCAAGAATATTTGAACTTTACACATTTTAATTGAAGCACACATATTCATATTTCAAATACTGTATATGATGCAATTATTCTTATTTATTACATACTTATATCTCACGAAGTAAATCATTACTATTTTATGAATACTACCAATTAGGGTTTCTTACACTGATTAAGACCTTTTCATTTAAATGTGTTGTTTTTTATCTTTTTATTAAAGAAAATTGTATTTTTAAAGCTTTTCAGTGTCCTTCCTTATGCGTATAACTAAATCATAATGCTGGCTTATAAAAGATTTCTTTATGAGCGTTGAAGGCCTAAACTGGCTGGTTCATATATATTGTGACGGACGGCTGGGTTCCATGCCCGGCCAGGACGCCCCTACTGTGTATGTTCCGGGGGAGCAGCCATGGACTGTTCAATACCTCCCCTGGGACGCTTGATGGCAGCCTCCCTGGCGCGTGGCTCCATGGGAGATGGAGTCCTCCACAGCCTGGTTGGGGGCTCGGATGGCCGCCAGGGGGAGCTGCATGGAGTCAGCAGCATGGCTGGTCAGATCTTCAGCCCCACCCGGAAGGGCAATTAGGGTCAGGTGATCAAGCACCTGGAATGCTTCCGGGTGAGATATAAAAAGGGCCAGCCACCACCACTCGAGAGAGCCAGAGTCGGGAGAAGGAGGACTAAGCCTGAGGAGGAGTGGTGGTGCCTGAAGGAGTATTTGTGAGTGTTTTGGGACTGTGTTGGGCCTGTGGTACACAGGGAAGGCGTGCCCCATGGCTAAAGATAAATAAAAAAGTGTTTATTGAAGTACGTGCCTCTGTCTCAGTCTGTGCCGGGTCGGACGCTATATAGCGCTTTTCACAATATAAAGAATTATAATTAATACCAGTAACAGGGCACTATAACGTGCAGTGAATACTCTTGACTCATAGTTTTCGTCCTCTTTCTCTGTACGTTTAGCATTCATTTGCTCAGAGGTTGATGCGCTTGCTGCTTCCTGAGCAGCTCGCTTTCTCCACTCTAGCGGCCCGCTTCGTCTCTTCTTTCATCTGCATCTTTTCACGTTAAAACTGTTTGTGTTGCAATTACTTAGTACGTTTTCTTTAATTTTTCACTTAAGCTGGCACTTAAGTCTTCAATCTGCCTCAAGAATGATTTAAGATATGAAGAGGTAGAGGAAGCGAAGGTTGTAGGGATGAGAATGGTGCCCGTATGCATGCGCAACATGGCCGCCCTTCTGTTTATTTCCGAGAGTTGATTCTACAATACAATAAAATAAAAAGAGGAATAACCTTGGAGGTCAACCATCACCCTGAAAGCAGACAATTGAGGTCATGTAGTATATGTGTACCAAATTTCAGGTGAATACGTCAAACGGTTTGCGAGCTACAGGTGATTTTAAATCCTGGACAGACAAACAAACAGCCATGGTACCGTATTATATATAAAGATTAACAAAATGGCACATGACAAATGTAATTCATATAGTTTACTTGTTTGACTGCAAAAATCATGTTCACTGTTATTAGATATATCCTCTTTTTAAAATACAGAATGGACGTGTGGATGTATTTACAGAGTAAAAGTAAAGTAGGCTAATTAGTAATGAGTAAGGTACAGCACTTACAATTTGAGAGATTAGCTCTTCCTGTGCCTTTGTAATGGCCATGACATTTAAGAAAGCTGTTTGCATTAAACAAGCCTCTGAAATTACAGATCCCTAATTGCGAAGACCAGTGAAAGACTTCTTATTAATTCTTGTTACATTCTGACCAATGACTTTGGATAGCATGTTACTTTTGGTAACAATTAAAAAGGTAATTTGTTTAACCAATCTCAGTTTCAATTTTAACTATTTCCCAAGTGAAACGTTAACATTTCTCTGCAAGTCCTGAAAAACATTCACATGCTGTCTAATTGATCTGTACAATGTCTAATCCAAAAGCAACAAAGAGTATTTTAACTATTTAAAATCAGAATGTATGCCATGTTCACTACTGAAGATAGGTGATAAGAGCCTCTCACTGTAAAACTTCATATTAATAATGCCTTTCCAACTAGAGAAAAAATTCAGAGAAGAATCCAAATAGCAATCAAGTTTTAGTACATGATGTTACAAAGTTGTGACATCACCCCACCCTGGTTTTTTCCCATAACATGTACAATACATGCAGCATTCTTCCTGCTAGTAACAAATTACTGCCTTTCAGTCTCTAAACACAACACAACAATGTGGTAGTCTAAATACAGCACAGTAATTAAAGAAACTCACCAACCAGAGTACATTTGTCCATTTTCATCTCCTCTTTCAGGAAAGCAGATCTTGTCAGGGTTACGTCCTGCAAGGAGGATAGGTGTTCCCCTGAATGATGATGATTACCTTTACATTCTATACAGATACTGAAAGATGCCCAACAGTGTACAGTAGGTGAAATTTCAATAGCAATGCTGTTGCTTTAGAAGAAGGATAAATTCATATGTTCACACCATCCTACAACTGTACTTGATTAAATACTTCTGGTGATTTCCTACTGTATGTATTTTTTATTATGTCTGCTAAGTTGCACCTTTTCACAGCCATTCTCTTGCCTTTCTTATGTTAAGGTCAAAGACATAATCATTCTGTTTAGATGCCAACGTTTGGATACACCTGCCTGACAGGTAAATTCTTCTCTGTCTCCATTACCGTAGCTACTGAACAACAATTAGCAGTGACCACCTCTTAGAATTAAATAGTATTTCCTTGTTGTCACAAATCTAATTTTTTCAGTATTGAAAGAGCTGAGTTCAGGGATCGTGCTTTGCTTTTTGCACCTCCCCTACAGAACTTGTCTTTTAATTCACAAAAAGGAAGTGGTGATCAGATCTCTTCTTGGATTCTACAGGAGACACTTACTAGTGGAGGACAGACATGTGGCTCACCTTCACAGAGTTGAAATGGACAATGTATTTATGGAAATCATTGGGGAAAGCACTGCTCCTTTATTTTATCTTCTTCATTTCAGTTTCTGGTAAGGAAATTTACTTTTTTAAACTTTTATAATCCACTGTATGCTGGGATAAAATCTAGATCTTTACAGCTAGCTTTAAACATTTTTTTCTCTTTGCTGTCTTATATAGGTGTAAATATAAAGCTACAAGTAATAAATAAATAAACAGATAAACAAATGTCTCGTAACTGTTACCTGCTCATTCTCCTGTTATGTTCTAAATGAGATTTACAGCAGAGAAAGACATATCATCAATTGAAGTGTGCTGGTTTAACAAAAATAGACAAATGAATATATACATGTATATTATTATTACTGATAACCTATATGATATTGGTAGCCCATTTACATGTTAATAATTCATTCTGCGTAAAACTTAATATGGAACCTTTGAGCAGATGTGTACAAATTTTTCTTTGTGCAATCATAAACTGATTTGACTTCATGTAAAATAAATAAATACATTTATAAATAATATGGTTACTAAATAAATTATTGCATAGCTTCAGTATCTGTCACTTTATTATCCCAATGTGAAACTTTACATAAGTTTAGCTCTGCTGAATCACTGTTCCAAAAACTGGACTACTATGGGATCTTAGCCTGGTCACTGTCTGAGTGGACATTGTTCTATCACTCAGTGTCAGAGTGCCATTTTTCTCCAAATATTCCAGCTTTCCTAATACATCCCAAAAATATGCAGGTTAGGCTTAATGGCAATGGTAAACTGTTCCACGTGAGCAATTATGGGAGCGAGAGTACAAGAGCATTCCCCAGTAGACTGGCACCCCATCTTCCATTAAGTGCTACAGTTACAACTTTGCAGAAGAAGGTCTGGAAAATGAATGGATAAACTCGTTAAATAGTTTTCCCATCACAGAGACACTGCACCCTAGTCTAGTAGCATCAGGTACAAGGCCAGAACGAACCCTTGATGGAACTTGAACCCCCTGAAGGGTATAATTGTGAACACACTTTCAATTTCTCAAAGTAGTAAAATTTAAAATGATTAGTTAGTGTAGCACTGCAGTGGGTTGGCACCCTGCCCGGGATTGGTTCCTGCCTTGTGCCCTGTGTTGGCTGGGATTGGCTCCAGCAGACCCCAATGACCCTGTGTTCGGATTCAGCGGGTTGGATAATGGATGGATGGATAGTTAGTGTAACATCTATCCACTTTCAGAATCCACTTTCACAGGGTCTATGTTGGCAGTATCTGCCAGCTCTAGATTGGTGCCACACTCTTATACTGTACACACCCTAGACAAATTCAGACAGAATGCATGTTTGTGGTGTGGGGAGAGTCTTCAGTAATAGAAACAAAACAACAACAACAACAAAAATATTCATGCAGAATATTCATAGCATCAACAACTAGGCTAGGAGTTGAACTAGTACTAAGAAATGACAATAGGTCCTATAATTAAAATATGAGAAATTGAAATAAAGTAAATAATGTACATTTTCTTTGGTAAAATGATAGAATTTTGAAAAGTTATTGGTATCTCAGCTTCTCATAGCAGAGAACAAGAACAATGTGCATTTGACCTCATGGATTGTCTGATTTACCAGTGTAACAGTGCTAATTTGTAAACTCTAGTGAAACTTGATATTCTCTACCACGAATAAACATTACTTTGTTTAGTAAACAGAGTAAATTAAGCGTGCTAGGATTCACTGGAGTACACAAGTAGGACACATGCAATGTTCTAATTATTACTTTTCACCAAAATGAAGCACTTGTTTAAACCAAAAATGTGTTAATTGTGACTGAGCCAGTTTGAGTCCTCATTTCACATAAATCTTTGTGATGCACAGTATGTAAAATATATACAGTAGTAAAAGACAAACAGGACAAGGAAACACATGATGCATTTGCTTATTGGAACACGAAAAGTACTAAAATTAAGGAATTGTTTGTTTTGAATATATCACACAAAAGCGATTGATTCACTTTGGTAGGCAGGCACACCTTACCATATTACGTTTGACAGCAGAAAAGATCAAACAAAACACTAAGTGCCCATTTGAATCTTACATCTCAGTAGCAAGAAGCTCTATTCTTTTTACTGCTTCCCTGTAGGCTTTGGTTCATATTTCCAGCAATAGCCTCATGTATTCTTGAATATTAAAGCAGATTCATAAAAAGGAAGATTGCTGGCTGTCGAACAACATCAGCAGCTTACTGTCTGATTAAAAAGCACATTGTTAACATTCGCCATTATTTTTTGCTTTATTGGCAATTTCATATGCCAGTGGGATGAAAGAGAGTGAGAGAAAAACTTTATGTAAGTTGGGGAGCTACTGCAGCTGAAGGTGCACTTCTACTTTTACTTTGCTAGTGAGTGGGAAAGCACGATCATGTAAGAGGATGACCAACGTCAGTGCCGTGCCAGGGTCAAAAGCCAGACAGTCAAAAAGAGGATTGATGTATAAAAACTTTAAAGGGCAAAGCAAGCATGAAAGTCAAAGAGAAAAAGTGGGTCAAACCCAAAGGAACCTGACACTAAGCCTTCTTGTTAAGAAAACTCTTTTCCTGAAATCATTTTTTTTCAAAAGGAATAACGACAAAGGCATGCCAACAATGCGGCTGTTGCCAAATTAATATTAGAAACAAAATATATCTTCTAAATTTCAATGTACATTACAATAGTAAAACACTCAGAGGACTACTGAATTGGATTCCTTATTCCTTTCTTTGCTAGGAAAAGTCATAGAAGGCATGTTGGCCCCAAATATTGACAGTCATATTGGAGTGGACTGGCATGGACCAGGGCTCATAATATGATAACCACAGGGTCAGAATGAATATCACTATGCAATATCAGGATTAAATCTTCAGTATTAAATCAGCAATACAGCTTAATTACAAACAAAAAACTTTCAAAATATGCTATGCTCCTGCCCAGATGGTACTAACTTCCAATTCAACAGTCATTACAATTCCTTTCTCCCCTAGCCTAAGTTCCTCCAGATAGAAACCAGTTATTTGAGTTACTGGATTTTTTGAGGTGATTCAGTTCAATACAATGTAGTTTATTTTGGATAGCATTCAAAGGAATTTCTTTTGCATAGCACAAAGCAATGTGATAAGATCACAAGTAGATACAAATACAAACTCAACAAATTATTAATTGTATAATGAGTACACATACATACAAAGATTTGTTTGAATAGATGAATAACAAAGTGGTTCAAAAACAATTAATATAAGTGGAACTTAGCAATATCTGTCCATTAACTAATTGCATTATCAGTTGATAATGGAAGAAAATAAAAAACCCCGTCAGCAGAATCGCTAGAGAAAACATACTAGATAAAAAAAATGCTTACATATTGTATTTCCAGTTTTTAAGCATTCATTCCCTCATGACCCTCACCAACACTTTACTTTTCTGAGTACTTTTACTTTTCAGCTTTTTCCTGAAATATCATACATAAAAATGTAAAAATATCATCTACTATTTGCCTTTAAAGCAGTCTCACTACGGAAATGCTATCTGTACTTCTCTGCTTAGTAGAAATCCTTATTTTCCTGGTTTCTTCACTGCAATCACACCATTAAGGTGTACATATTTTACAAGGATATCTTCAGCCATTCAACATGTATTATTTACATATTTGCTGTCACAACACTCTTTACTTCTATATAATTAGTTTGACTTTAATTCCACTTTAAAGCTCTTTTCACGCAAATGTTCCGTTTGAAGCAGAAATTCAACTTTTCTCCATGCTGTCATATTCAGCATTGACAAGGCTTTTACAGTACCTTGGTTACATCACTCACTTAACAGAACTAAAGCTTTAATACTTCACATTTGGTGACAAAACAGCCACATAATGGTACAACATTTAGTACTTCAGAGACCTGGGTTCATGTTCCAGACTGGTCACTTTATAAAGTAACATACTCCCACATCTTAAACATGTGCAGGATTGACCTAGTGTGAGTAGTGTTCCCTAAAATGGCTTTCACTTGTTGTAACCCTATACTGGAATAAGGAAATCAATTTAATAGATGACAAGACTATCAGTAGGTTCATCCAATATGATCAACATGCATCATTCACTATAACAGCACTGTAAATGAAGAGCGCACATTTCATTGTATTAGTCAATTGCATGAAAAAAATGATTTTTTTAAATTTATTTCGGGATTATTAACTACAAATCATAACAACAGCTACTATTTCCTTGAGAACTATAGCACAGTGTGGTGTTGTTGGTTTCATAAGTTTGCATTTGCAAGTTGTCATGATTATTTTCAGACTACAGACTCACATTTAACAGACTTGCAAGAAGCACACTTGTTCTGTTCTGTGTACTGCATTGTATTGAATTGACCCCCTTCTTTTGACACCCACTGCACGGCTGGTGGGGGGGGGGGGGGGGGGGGGGGCTGTCAAGAGACAGGGCCTGTTAAAGCCCATTGCAGCACTTCCTGCGTGATTTTGGGCTATACAAAAATAAACTGTATTGTATTGTATTGTATCTATCCCACAATGGTTACACTGGTCTTGTGCACAGAACTGAACAATGTGCAAAGCTCAGTATCAGATTTAAATACATATCACCACATAACTGTCACCATTTCTACTAACCATATAAAACCAGTGACACACCTTAGATGTTCCGATTCCAGTTTTGCTGCTGTCCCAGAGTCTTGCTAAGAAGCTGCTCTTTAGAATGGCCTTATTACCTTTGTATGCGAGGTTTCACTGATCAAGACCTTCAAACTGAACCAGAAAAATATCCCACTTTACTCAAATTCTGTGCTTATTTTTGACTCTTATGCATGTATTGCTTTGATGAAAATCTGCACTTCTCTTTGTTCAAATCCTCACTACTTTCAATTGTACATGCATTTGGTCACACATTTATTTTTTAACTAGGGGATGTCGTCAAGCTATTGCCTTAGTCATTTTCAGTTATTAGATAGATAGATAGATAGATAGATAGATAGATAGATAGATAGATAGATAGATAGATAGATAGATAGATAGATAGATAGATAGATAGATAGATAGATAGATAGATAGATAGATAGATAGATAGATACTTTATTAATCCCAAGGGGAAATTCACATACTCCAGCCAGGCCCGGTCTTATGTATTATGGGGCCCTAGGCGAAAGGGGGGTCCAGGGGCCCCCTGAGGGGGGCAGAGCCCCCCTGGAAGCTCTGCGAAATGCGTGAAAATTAGACCAAGGAGACGATCCGGGGCCCTAGGCAGTCGCCTACTTCGCCTATGCCTAAGGCCGGGCCTGCTCCAGCAGCAGCATACTGATACAAAAAACAATATTAAATTAAAGAGTGATAAAAATGCAGGTAAAAACAGACAATAACTTTGAATAATGTTAACGTTTACCCCCCCCCCCCCCAGGTGGAATTGAAGAGTCGCATAGTTTGGGGGAGGAACGATCTCCTCAGTCTGTCAGTTGAGCAGGACGGTGACAGCAGTCTGTCACTGAAGCTGCTCCTCTGTCTGATGATGATCCTGTTTAGTGGATATTCATATTTTCATTTTTCTGTAAGCTTCTAACAATACCTTATGGTGGAGAACACCATGAAATGTACCACATAAACTTTAAAATTATACAATGCTCACAATAATCTGCCTTTATGATATTCTTTACTTTCAGTTTAAACTGCAGGGATACTGAATCATTCCTAAATCATCCCTAAAGATGTATATGTTCAATTTCAAGTTCATTCATTGCCACATGTACAGAGCACAGCGACATCCTGACCAACATACATGTTGCAATAACCATATGATTAAGCCTGTTATGGACAGTTCAATTACCCTTTACAGCTGAATATCTGTATATTCACACAGATTAATGGAGTTACTTGCAGCTCAGTTGGCTACAGGTTCTATAGTGTTGAGGCAAGGTGGGGGTTCAGATATGACCTTCACAACACTTGGATAAGTTTTCAAGTATATGCCCCTGCACACATCATTTATGACTTGTCCAGTGTTGCTAACATTTAATGTCCATACATTCTTAAAGACCCACAGCATTTTTTTATGAGAAGCTCATTAGTGTGAGCATACAGCGCAGAAAATATACAGTATTTTGATAATTTCTTAAGCTTGTTGTATGCTAAGATGTTAAACTGGTTTGGCAATTTGTCACTTGACATATATACCCTTTACTCATTTCCCATAAACGACCATTACTTTTAGCTGTCAACTTCCGTGACTGCCATTACAAATGATCAAATTCCACTGTGCTTTTCCTGATACTTTTCAAAGTGACTACTTGCCTAGCAAACCTAAGAGAAGGGCATTGTACATAAGAAAGGGTGATAACATTAACATTTAAAAGCAGAGCAGCTAAATATGGCCTACAAAAGAATTCACATAAGAACAGGCTATACACGGAACAGGCCATACCACACTACTGTACATACTGCTGCACTTGTACAACTTCTTTTCAACTAATAAAAAAAGAAAAAGAGAAGGTTTTCAAGATGAAAACCTCAACCATTCTTTACTATTCAACATTGTTACATTTTACCAAACGTTTATGTTAGCAAACTTCAATTTGCTCCCCCCCAGCACCCCTCTGTTCTTGTTTTTTGCTTATTGTGAAGCAAAGGTGCCATTTACCACAACCACAGTCTTCAGACTTTCTCAAATAGTAATTAAAATGAAAAACAAATCTGAAGATGCAGATGTACCCTCAAGAATAAACTGTCTTGACAATTTACTCCATTTCTAAAACAAAAAATTATTTTTTTTCATTTGAGCATTAAGAAGGTACATATTAATCAATATCTGCATGAAGGATAGTTTTCTCAGCTGCCAGCCTTGTCCTTTTATCTTTTATATCACTATAAATCACATCACATAATTTTAAATCCTAAATGTAACACAAGAAAAGTTTCCGGTGTTATCACAGTGTTATGGCTAAGCAGCCAGATGTATAATAAAGAGATTTCAGATCCTTTCATTCATCTATCAAGTGATCCATTTTCTCAATTCAGTTTTTATATTAGAGAGTCACAGGTTTGGGGAGCTTGTCCTGGCGCAATCAGGTGCAAGTAACATGATGAATGCTATGTCAAGTCAACACAGGGCACACATCCAAACGCACTCATACAGGGACACCAATCCACCTTGCAGTATGTCTAAGGGATTTGGAAGACAGCTAATGTGATGGAAGGAAACTTTTTAAAATATAAGAATTGTGAGACATGCCCGGACACCATAAGACAGACACCACATCTTTATAAAAATACACATTTATTTCCCATTCTTCCAATAAACACAGTCCCACACAGCACACAGTGCTTCCCAGCACTAATCACCTCCCCTCCGGGCTTCTCTCTCTCTGTCCGTGGGCCACCTTTCCTCTCTCCATGGGAGCTTCGTCCAGCTCCCACTCCCGCTCCCTGATTAGAGGGTGGTGGCCCCTTTTATTCTCACCCGGATGTGCTCCAGGTGCTTGATGTTCTTCCGGCAGCACTTCCTGGTGTGGCGGAAGTGCTGCTCTTGCACCCGGAAGCACTCCGGGCGTCCCTGGCAGGATTATCCTCCACTTTCCCGGTTGTGGCGGAAGTACACGTTTCCCAGGATCCCTGAGGCTCGGGGCGCCCCCTGGCGGTGGCCACAGGCACCAATGGGCTTGATCCTCCTTGCTCCTCTCCTGTGGTCTTCTCCCGATCCAGGACAGTTGACCCCTCGTGGCCCGGAGGACGAATACACCACCTCCTGGTCCTTCCAGGCGTCCCGGCCGGGTCTGTCCCCCAGCACCCTGCGACAGAATATACAATATCTACAAGGAGCAGGCCATTGTCTGTGGTTTTGGAGTTACAGTGCTATAGTGTTGCTGTTTCATTTCAGCAACTATAAAATTTGATTACTGTTTCAAAAATTACTAATCCACAGAAGAGTACTAGGGCAATAGAGAAGAAAAAAACATTTGGAACACACTGAGGGACAAAAGGGTCTATTTTGTAATTAAAAGTCGAAATTTCAACTTTAATCATGTAGTTCATTTTGTCATTAACACTAACTGAGTTTAGGGAGGAGGTGAGACAGGCACTGGGTGGTAGTGAAGAGTTACCAGACAGACTGGGCAACTACAGCAGATGTAGTAAGGGTGACAGCAAGAAGGGTGCTTGGTGTGACATCTGGAAAGAGGAAGAAGGAAAAGGAAACCTGGTGGTAGAATGAGGATATACAGGAGAGTATACAGAGGAAGAGGATGGCAAAGAAGAAGTGGGATAGTCAGAGAGATGCAGAAAGTAGACAAGACTACAAGAAGATACGGCGCAAGCTGAAGAGAGAGGTGGCGAAGGCTAAAGAAAAGGTGTATGATGCGTTGTATGAGAGGTTGGACACTTAGGGCTCGTTTATACTTTACACCCAGAAAGCGCACGCGCACGCGTCATGGCTGCCACGTGTTCCCAGCGTTCATTTGACACATCCTCTGAGCAGGTCTTCAGAAATTAACACCACACGTGCACAAGTTGCAGTCCCAGCAAAAAGTCGGGAGGTGAAGTGTGCTAAAAGATGGAATGTGACGTCAGAGTCTCTGTTTACTGTCTACATGTGACAGAAAGCCGCTTTGAGGATCCTACGAGATTGATGTGCGTGCTTCGATGTTTGATAAATGGTTCAATGAGGTGAAGCAAAATGCAGACATACAAATGCATTCGTGGCGCTTTCTATTCAAGCGTTGCATATTCCTGATCATAATGACACGATACATTTTAAAAGTCTCACATACCGTCTTATGTGCCGTCTTTTTTTTCTGAGGTTTCCTCCTGACCTGACAGCAGCGGCAAACAGCAATAGTTCACAGAACACATTACATATATGATATTCCAACTCTCTGCACATTTAGAATCCTTGGATTTATACTTGATATCACTTTATGATGAAATGCATTAAAGTGTTTATGTTACATTTTACAGATAAATCGTTAATTTTGTTTAAATAATGAATATTGTTAATAATTAGACACATGGGGGTGACAAGTTGGTGGACACGTAGCAGGAGCGTCCCCTGAATCATGTGTCACGTGAAGTATAAACCCAGCCTAAGGAGGGAGAAAAGGACCTGTACCGATTGGCTAGACAGAGGGACCATGGAAGTCCCATTTTACTTTATTGTGCCAAGCAGAGTTGTGTTGCGGTGCAGCAGTCTATTAGGTAGCGAAAGCGATGTGAAGAAGCTGTCTGTTGTTACGGTCTTGCCTTTGTCCAGTCTGATAGCGGCCTCACATTTCCTTTCATCCTACACTTACCCAGATCTTTGTAGACACAGAATACACATGAAATGCATGTATTCCAAATAACGAATCTTTGATTGCCAGTACAACAAATAGTTCTGAGCAGGCATCAATCACAACACCAACTGTGGTCATCGCTGCTCTTGTGAAAAGAATGGAGATAAATGGCATCAACTCAGAGAGGGAGAGGCAAGTTCGTTGTACCACGTGAATGTCAAAGGCAGCAGCTCATACCTCTGCACCATCCAGGAATATGTGTTAGCTTTTCTGTCAATTGACATTTGAGCTTTGGTTTGTTATTGACAGCAATACGTAAATTGAATGATTTTTTTTTTTTACCTTGGTTATATTCTTGAATAAAAGCGCATGTGTTTATTTGATATTTGGACTAACGTTTTCACACATTGTACACTTCACATCATTATTAGTATAACATGGAAAAAGTTTCTGTTTTAAGTTCAGCATTTCTTGCCTCGCAAAAAATCCAAGTGAAAACAAGATACCAAGAAGTCATGATTCACCAGCATTTGTGTGTCTGCTTATATCCCTTCAACGATATCTTTTACAAGTAGCAAAACTTTACACCAGCTGTTACAAACTGAATTCAAAGGCTTATTTTTTTTGGGCGCATACACCGCCAGCATGATACTGCCTGATCTAAATGCTAGCATGGCGAATTGCTCGTGTACTAAAGTGACTTTAGCTGCAGGTGGAAGTCTCATTTTACTTATGGTGCCAAGCAGAGTTGTGTTGCGGTGCAGCAGTCTATTAGCCAGCGAAAGTGCTGTGAAGAAGCTGTCTGTTGTTACGGTTCTGCCTTTGTCCAGTCTGATAGCGACCTCGCATTTCCATTCATCCTACACTTACCCACATCTTTGTAGACACAGAACACACATGAAATGCAGGTATTCCAAATAATGATATACTGTATTATTTACCCTATACAACTCCAGGCACCTCACACGCAGATAAGGAGACTTGGCTTGAGCTGGGAAAACTTTTTCCCCGAGTTGAGCTTTGTCAAGGGGGTGGGGTGGGGGGTGGGTAAGGTGGGATGATGGGATAGCAGGTTGCTTGCTGCATGTGCTAATTGACTCATGTACAAAACGCTGATGGATAAGGAGCGAAGAAATTTAAGGTGGGCCAGGATTACGAGTTTTTTCGTAGGCTTCAGGGATTCTAGTGTTAAAGATGAAATTTCCACTATAATCCCAAAGTTTATTTTGTGAAGGAAGAAGAAATTTTGACTATAGTCTCGAAATCTCCACTTTAACTGGTTTATTTTGTGACTAAAGTAGAATGTTGTAAACTTTGTCTTAAAATCGATGTTTGATTTACTAGAGTTTCTCACACCCCATCGTAACTAAAGAAGCTAGGTAAATGCTTTGTATTCTAAGTGCTCCCTGACTCAGTAGTTAATCGCTATATGTTTCTTAGATGGACTTCCTCTCGCACTGAGAGAAGCCACAGGCAGTGATCACCACACAGAATACATTAACTTCAGCTCTCTGAACCTTTAGAACGCCAGGATTTACACCTGATATCATTTTCATTTTTTGACTCGCAGTAAGGGGGTCACAATTCAGGTGTTTCCTGCCTAGAGTTTACATATTTTCTTGGTGAGTATCTTCGGCGTGCTTATTTTCCATCCAGAGACATGAAGGTTAAGGGATTCGGTAATGCTAAATTGATTCAAGTGTATATGTATGTTTGTATTTGCCCCATGATGAGCTGGCACCCCATCCAGGGATTGTTTCTGCCTTGTGTCCGATGTTTGCTGGGATGGGTGTGACCCTGGATGGATGGATGAAATAACTAAACATTTATAATGATGATTTAGAAGAATCGGTGTTCTAAGCTTACAACTGGTTTTACTTTCACAAAGATATTTTTTCTGTGTGGGGTGATTGGTTATGTGGAGGAAAGAAAACAGAAGGATAGAAATTGGGGTTGATACGTTTGATAGGAACAGCACAGCTGCAATAAAGAAAGCCCATTCAGAGGTTCTACATTATACTTTAATGACAAAGTAAACTACAAGATTAAAGTGGGAATTTCAAAGCTGAAGTAGAAGTTTTGACTTTAATCATGAAATAAGCCTTTTTGCTTCTCACTGCATCCCTTTTTTTGTATATGTCGTTAAGGCTGTGAGTTCAAATCCTGCCGCTGACACTATTTGAAGATGATCAAGTGACTTCAATGGTCTGTGCTTCAAATGGAAAAAAAAAGAAATGTAACCAATTGTATATCAGATGTTGAAAGTCCCATTGGTGAAATTTGTCTTTTATAGAAGCTCAAGAAATACAGAAATATAACTACAATAGTCGGCCTTAAACGCACACAAAAATTACAAAAAGAAAAAAAAAGAAAAAATGTCTGACTTGGCTAATGATAAGATATCAGCCACAGTTAGGCATTACAAAAAAGCATATTGTTGTACATATGAAGAAGCCCCAGTAGGGTTACTTGAAATACTTCTGTTGAATAATTCATTGGTTAAAAGGAGTGTGTCAGAGAGAGGATGTACAGCATTGTCCAAAATGGCTATCAGTGTTGCATTCATTTTCTCCTCCACCACTACCACAGCTCAACTAATGCACTGAGTGAGTGTTTTATGCAAACAAAAGAGGCGATTGACAGGCAGAACAACAGCACTAACCAATAGGGTGGATGAATGACTGAAGGAGAGGTGATGTTCTAGATCAGTGTTCCTCAACCTCAGTCCTGGGGAACCCACTATAGCTGCAGGTTTTTTTCCAGCTAGCTTCTGATTTTAATTGGACTCCTGGGCTAAATAAGTGAAAGTTTGGTAAAAAAAATATATATATATACATATACTGTATTAAAATGTACCAAACAGTTACATGGGAATAATGTATTTTTTTCTTTTTAACAATATTTTTATCTTGCTTTTCATTCTACTTTTCTAGGTGTTCTAATTGTTTAATTAATCCATTATTTACTAATTAGTGGATCTGATGCTAAAGTAGTTGCAGCCTTTGCTTATGCAGTGTTGTTTGCTAGCGTGTCTGCTCTGCTCATTAATAAGATACAACGAAGGAGAAAAACGGCACAGAGAAAGGGTAAAATATGATGACATCAACAAAAGAGAATTAGCATTTAAATTGATAGCAAAAGCAGAAATATTTCTAAATGTCTTATAAATGTAAAAATCATGCTGCTGTGCTTTTCTGAATGTAGAATAAAAGAAAAATAATACCAGCTAATTAAATGAGATCAGTGTGATCAGGTGTTGTCACTGATTAGGAATCTGGTTGGAATGAAAACCTGCAGCCACAGGAGGTCCCCAGGACCGAGGTTGGGAAACACTGATCTAAATATTTTGGCCTTCTTGATATCAGACTTAGCATTTCTTCTCGTTACAAATCATTTTGTCTCTTTTTATGGATTATGACTGCTGTTTGTTACATTGGTGGGCTCTCCTTAGTCTTTCAATATTATAGTTTGATGTATCCTGTATTATAGTATAATCATATGGTCTACTTTCTGTTTTGTTGTTTATTTGAGCTTTGTGATCATATTCTCTGTGAAAGGTGCAACATAAATTAAATGGTGACTGAATTACCAGAAACTTCAGGCCATGTATCTATTTTCTGAACGAGTTCATAATAATCTGCCTTGATATAAGAATAGTTTCCTTAAACACAGGCTTCAATTATAAACAGTAAATAGTACTTCATTGATAAATGAGTTGGCCTTCACCTTTTCAGTATCAGGAACATACTTTAATTCCCCAAAGTAATGCTCAGTTTATAATATCAAAATGTCATCAGAAACACAGGAAGAAATGAGTGACATATTTATGACATGAATTAAAACTGGAAAGCTCAGAAAGCCATCCTATAAGAGTCATTGATTACTGAACGTCTAAAGTGGCTCAGAGTTTTTCCTCAGTGGTCATAGCAACAATCTACAGTATATCAGAAATGAATCAGTCTAAGTGTACATCAATATCTACAAATAATAACACCTTTGTTAGATTTTTCCGGTGACATGATAAACTGGCTCAGTGACACATCATTGATGTTTTCACCTTAGTGCCGTTTCGCAACACTGACTGTTACTTTTAACTCTGAGATTCCATGCCTCTCTGTCATTATAAACACTACAGTCTTTTTACAGTAGGCTTATATTGAGAAATACAAGTCAGTGTGATTAAATCTCAGCCAAGGCTGCTTCTTATACAATATATGAGAATACCTACATGAATCCATTTAAATTCATAGGAATCAATTTCAAGGGCACAGAAACTGAATATGTATGAAATTGTATAACTAGGTACACTAATGATAGTCCAGTTCACGGTGGCGCAGTGGTAGCGCTGCTGCCCTGCAGTTAGGAGACCTGGGTTCGCTTCCTGGGACCTCGCTGTGTGGAGTTTGCATGTTCTCCCCGTGTCTGCGTGGGTTTCCTCCGGGTGCTCCGGTTTCCTGCCACAGTCCAAAGACATGTTAGGTGCGTTGGTGATCTGAAATTGTCCCTAGTGTGTGCTTGGTGTGTGTGCCCTGCTTGGGGTTTGTTTCCTGTGTTGGCTGGGAATGGCTTCAGCAGACCCCCGTGAACCTGTAGTTAGGATATAGTGGGTTGGATAATGGATGGATGGATGGATAGTTCAGTTCCTTTCTGTGAGTGCTCTGTACTACTCAGACTCTATTTGTTTTAGCTGTAACACCTTGAAAATGAACGGCATAACAAAGAAACACAGGATGAAATACTTTGTTGGTCCAGCTAGGTTACCAGTCATTAACCAGGTTTTAACAAGAAACAAGGGCAACAACATTTCAAAACTCTTTCACAAAACACTCAGGCAGAAATCACAGTTAAACTATAAAATAGGAAGGCGGGAACTCTGGCGTTCCGACCCTCGGTTGCCGAAACTGGCTCTTGGGACATGGAATGTTACCTCTCTGGCGGGGAAGGAGCCTGAACTGGTGCGAGAGGTTGAGAGTTACCGCCTAGATATAGTCAGGCTCACCTCTACGCGTGGTCTGTGCATACTGGAACCATTCCTCTTGAGATAGGCTGGACTTTGTTCCACTCTGGAGTTGCTGTGGGTGAGAGGCGTCGGGCAGGGGTGGGCTTGCTTATGGCCCCCCAGCTCGAGGCCTGTACATTGGGGTTCTCCCCGTTGGACGAGAGGGTTGTTTCCCTACGCATTCGAGTTGGCGGAAGGACATCTGAGTGTTGTATGCGCCAAACAGCAGTTCAGAGTACCCAGCCTTCTTGGAGTCCCTGAAAGAGGTGCTGCGAGGCGCAGCTCCTGGGGACACTATCGTCCTGCTGGGAGACTTAAACGCTCACGACAACAACGACAGTGAAACCCGGAGAGGAGTGATTGGGAGGAACGGCCTCCCTGATCTAAACTCGAGTGGTGTTCAGTTGTTGGACTTCTGTGCTGGCCATGGACTGTCCATAACGAACACCATGTTCGAGCATAAGGGTGTCCATAAGTGCACTTGGCACCAGGATGCCCAAGGTCACAGCACGATGATCGACTTTGTAATCGTGTCATCAGATCTGCGACCTTATGTCTTGGACACTCGGGTGAAGAGAGGGGCTGAGCTGTCAACTGGTCACCACCTGGTGGTAAGTTGGATCAGATGGCGGGAGAGGCTGCCGGACAGACCAGGTAGACCCAAACTTATAATGAGGGTCTGCTAGGAACGTCTGGCGGAAGAACAAGTCAGAAAGATCTTTAACTGCCACCTCCGGCAGAACTTCAACCTCATTCCGAGGGCCATGTTTCGAGCCTCTATTGTCGAAGCAGCAGAAAGGAGCTGTGGCCGCAAGGTTGTCGGTGCCTCTCATGGTTGCAATCCACGAACCCGGTGGTGGACACCTAAGGTTCGAGAGGCCGTCAAGTTGAAGAAAGAGTCCTATCAGATCTGGTTGACCAGTGGGACTCCAGAGGCAGCTGAGCGTGTGGCGGCATCGGCTGTTGCAGAGGCAAAAACTCGGGCATAGGGGGAGATTGGGGAAGCCATGGAAAACGACTTTAGCTCGGCACCGAGAAGGTTCTGGCAAAACGTCAGGTGCCTCAGGAGGGGAAAGCGGTGCTCCACCAACACTGTGTACAGTGGAGATGGGGCCCTGCTGACTTCAACAGCAGACGTTATTGGCCAGTGGAAGGAATACTTCGAGGGTCTTCTCAATCCCACCAGCATGTTTTCCTTAGAGGAAGCAGAGCTGGAGGACTCCGGGGTTGGGGGGGGTGGAGTGCCCATCCATAACAGGGGCAGAGGTCGCCGAGGCAGTTAAAAAGCTCCAAGGTGGCATGGACATCGGGAGCAGTGCCTCTGGATTGGCAAACCGGGGTGGTGGTCCCCCTTTTTAAGAAGGGTGATCGGAGGATGTGCTCCAACTATAGGGGGATCACACTCCTCAGCCTCCCCGGTAAGGTCTATTCAGGGGTTCTGGAGAAGAGAGTTCGGTCGATGGTCAAATCTCGGATTCAAGAGGAACAATGTGGATTCTGTCCCGGCTGTGGAACACTGGACCAGCTCTACACCCTGGCCAGGATCCTGGAGGGGGCAATGGGAGTTTGCCCAACCAGTCCACATGTGTTTTGTGGATTTGGAGAAGGCATTTGACCATGTTCTTTGAAGCATCCTGTGGGGTGTGCTCCAAGAGTACAGGGTACAAGGCTTGTTGTTACGAGCCATTCAGTCCCTGTACAGGAGGAGCAGGAGCTTGGTCCGCATTGCCGGTAATAAGTCGGACTTGTTTCCTGTTGAGGTTGAACTCCGCCAGGGCTGTCCTTTGTCACCGATTCTGTTCATAAGTTATATGGACAGAATTTCTAGGCGCAGCCAAGGAGCAGAGGGGGTCTTGTTCGGTGACCTCAGAATTTTGTCTCTGATATTTGCAGATGACGTGGTTCTGTTGGCTTCATCGGACAGTGACCTCCACCTCTCACTGGAGTGGTTCGCAGCAGAGTGTGAAGCAGTGGGGATGAGAGTCAGCACCTCTAAATCCGAGGCTATGGTTCTCAGCCGGAAAAGGGTGGAATGCTCTCTCCGGGTTGGGAACACATTACTGCCTCAAGTAGAGGAGTTCAAGTATCTTGGAGTCTTCTTCATAAGTGAGGGAAGAATGGAGCGGGAAGTTGACAGATGGATTGGTGTGGCATCCACAGTAATGCAGGCTCTGCAATAGTCCATCGTGGTGAAGAGAGAGCTGAGCCAAAAGGCGAGGCTGTCGATTTACCAGTCGATCTACATTCCTACCCTCACCTATGGCCATGACCTTTGGGTAGTGACCAAAAGAGCAAGATCATGGATACAAGCGGCCAAAATGAGTTTTCTCTGCAGGGTGGCTGGACTTTCCCTTAGAGATAGGGTGAGGAGTTCAGTTATCCAGGAGAGACTCGGAGTAGAGTCACTGCTCCTCCACATTGAGAGGAGTCAGTTGAGGTGGTTTGGGCATTTGGCTGGCCTTGGAATGCCTCAGGGTCCTCCCAGAGGAGCTGGAGGAAGTGACTGGGGAGAGGGAGGTCATGGCTTTCCTGCTTAGGCTGTTGCCCCCGTGACCCGACCTCGAATAAGTGGTGGATAATGGATGGATGGATGGACTATAAAATAGTCAACCAAGCAAGAAGTAAGAAGTCTATCCAAAGAGCATTACAAGTGGCCCTCAACAGACCTGGAGATGAATAACCAATAGTAGATATTAGCAGATACTTCCATTCTTTTGTTCTGTGATGAATAGTGTCCAAGAATGCCACCATGTAACATTGCTAAAATGTGGAACAAAGGGTTGCTGAGTCTATTTTGAACTTTGCTATATAGACCCCATGGACATGTTCTCCCTAAATCATTCAGAGATAACAATTAATCGATTTGGGATAGAAAGAGAACAAAGCTCTAAACAATTCCACGAGCACTTGGGAAATCAAAGAAATAATGATTTTAATCTTTGGTATAAAAACTTCCCGTGTTATATTACTTAGCCCACTATGTGCGTATTTCAAGATCTTCATCTACTGTATCCTTCCATTTATCAAACCCATTTCATTCAATTTTAGGTTTTGCTTATTTTGTCTGCAATTATCTTAACACTTGGAATTAGCTAGACTGCTGTATCCATACAACAAGCTCAAAAAATAATTTTTAAAAGAATCATAAACAGTGATACCAAATTTAAAATGTAAGAACAAAAGATTAGAGATCACTTCTTACTTGAACAATCTAATCAGCTGAGCCTCCACAGACAGACGGTTGATAAACAGGATTAAGTCTATCCATTTCCTGAACCTGTCAGAAAAGAATACAAGCAAGTGAAGACACTACTTTGTTTTTCACAATCACGTAATTTGTCAATTTGCAGTTATCATTCAGCCTGACTGCTAGTGTATGAACTTTTAGAGGAATTTGTAGTCCCTGGGAGATTCCCAGCTGAACACTGGGAAGCCGCAATATCCTGACTGAAGGGCAACAGAGCTGACAACTTAAAAAGTGCTGATTAGTCTCTCATTTTTCCCTTTGACAGATCAGATATATATATTTGCCTATCTCAACTTGGTATCTGCCTTGTTCAGCCTCTACAGCCTTAAATTAGATTAAATATGTAAAATAATGGAGGGATTGGCACATTGACATTGTAAGAATATAATGTGGCAAAAGTATGGTTATTAACAGTACCGCCGCTCCCTATACGCAGAGTACGCAGTCTGCGTAGGGCACCAACTCCCAGGGGGGCACCATCCCAGCTGCTCAAAAAAATCGTTTTTATATATTATAATAATAAATTAATATTAATAATATACATATACAAATAAACAAAAATATAAACATATATATTGCATTTTACGGTGAACGCAGAGTAGGCTAAGCACACGTGATGACGCGCGCGCCCTCACCTCTGTTACGGCTGCCTATTTGGCCAAAAATGATAATAATTGAACAACCACCTACAAGAGTTGTACCCAAATCTCTGGATTGCTCTGCGCATAGCAGTGACGCTCCCTGTAACTGTTGCCTCTGCTGAGCGAAGTTTTTCTAAAATGAAGCTCATCAAAACGTACTTGCGCTCATCTATGGCACAAGAGCGCATGAGTGGTCTGGCAATTGTCAGCATCAACTCTGAATTAGCAAAGGCTTTATCATATGAAGAGCTCATTTACGACTTTGCCTCAAGAAAAAGCAGAAGTGTGCCTTTGTAAATTTTGAACTTTGGAAAGCTCCAGCAGATGACAGAGTTGATTTTATTTCAGTTTATTATTGTTTATTTTATTTATTATAAATGTTTTATTTAAAGTGTAATTTTAGTTTGTATTTTTTGCTGTAGAGCTACAATTGTAATTTATAAATGATACAATTTATTTATGAATTTACTTTTATTTGAATAAAGTTCTATTTTGGCCCCTATAGTAGGTGTTTTTTTATTATTTTATTTTTACTTCCGTAATATTTGGGAGTGGGGCCACAAAAGTAAATTTCTGCTTAGGGCACCCATTTGGCCAGCAGCGGCCCTGGTTATTAAACTCTTCCCACAGTTACATATAACTATCTAACACATTCTCCTTGACAATCTGGTTTCCACTGATGTACTGAGTAAATGAAATTTGAAAATGTGTTCTTTTCATTGGCATCAACTAGAAGAATGAACAATTAATTTCATGCAGTAAATGATAAATTACAATAGTGTACCACTTACCAAAGACACTTCACATATTTCTACTTTCAGATTTCTTTCTAGGCTAATCTCAGAGGCAGTGTGGTATTGCCACACTACTGGTCAGTGTCGAGTTACACGCTTAATGAGAAGTCAGCTAAGTCTCTTATCGCCCTCTGCTGGCTAATTCTAATAGCAACAGCTGTAGTCTCTTACCCATAAAATGGAAACAGTGAACAACACATGAGAGAGCACTGTGTAATATCACAATTACCTGGAATTTAATATTCTGGTGATTCATTTTTCCTTCTTTGAAATGTGAATTTTATTAAGTGCTTTTTGACAAGGTTCTTTGTGAAAGTTGCTACAGATTAAATTCCCTGTCATAAATTAATACCTTCTGTTACAGTTGTTTTTCAAGTATATGCACTCAGTTGATGTAAATAATCCCCATATTGTTGTATAAAGTAGTCTTTAATCCTTTCAACAAAGACCTGATAAATCAATAAAATGCATATTGCGGACATTGTTCTGACTAAAATGTTGGATGCAATATAAGTTTGCAGTTGTCATGGTTTTAAGAGTGCCTGTTTGAGAAATATCTGCATTAAAATATTAAATTCAGAGATGCAGGCAAATTCTTTCTTTATTCCACCGTGTCCTCCAACATTCTAGCTGGAAGGTCTAGAAGTTTTTATGTGTGGGCTTTTAAATAAGTTTGTGTTATTTTAGCTATTTGGCAAACCAAGGAATTCTGCGTGTGTTTTCATCATTGCTTTCACTGCAGAGAAGTGAATACTTACTTGGGAAATAAACTAAAGTTTAGTACATACTTCATTATATAAGTCAGAAATGTTTCGTTTGCTATTTTCTGTCAGGAAGAGATAACCCAACCCAAACTTTGTAGACACACTGTCACTATCTATCTTGCATATTTTCATTGAACAATATTTAAAAATCAGTTCTTAGTACACCACACCAAACAAATATCCTAAATATTAGACAATTAAGTAATTGCAAACATTAATAATTCAGTCATTTTAGCAATAAAGGGGCAATTCAAATAGATAATTACATCAACGGTTTTAAAATAAATGTCTCTAAAGTACTTCCACACAAAACATAATCCAATAAATACAGTTCTTGTAGGTTATGATGTATGAATGTAAAGCAAATGTCAATGAATGGTAAGGAAAAATGAGGCATAAGTTCAATAAGCAAGGTAACTCTTCCAATAAACCAAAAAATGGCATCCCTTTTAACAGCCTGGAGAAATAAATGCATCCTTGTAATTAAAATAATTTGTTTTTCTTTGTTATGTCACTTTAAAAGTATTAATTTGTGATTGACCACCTCACTAATTTTGGAGCAGAAAGTGGAGGATCTTCAAGTTGGGCGGCACGGTGGCACATTTCTTCTATACTGCATACAGCAATAATTATTGTACAAAATCATTTTTTTAAACCTGATAATTGCTTTTGGCCAATGAATCAATAAACATTGGTTTCATCTGCACATGTGCCTTGCACCCTTGCTGCCCACTTTTCCAAGAGCACTAGGAGAAGGGGATTCCACTGCTTTACTTCCTTGGCATTATCCAGAAGCCTCTCTCGGGCATGGATTTCTATATAATTTTATTTAACCCTGTCTCTTGGATTATGGTGGCGCAGTGATAGCGCTGCTGCCTCGTAGTAAGGAGACCTGGGTTCTCTTCCCAGGTCCTTCCTCTGTGAAGTTTGCATGTTCTCCCCGTGTCTGCATGGGTTTCCTCCAGGTGCTCCGGTTTCCTCCCATAGTCCAAAGATGCATTGATGATCCTAAATTGTCCCTAGTGTGTGCGCGTCTGCCCTGTGATGGGCTGGTGCCCTGCCCAGGGATATGTTCCTGCCTTGCACCCTGTGCTGGCTGGGATTGGCTCCAGCAGACCCCCGCGACCCTGTGTTAGGATATAGCGGGTTGGACAATGGTTGGTTGGGTCTTCAAGTTTAATAGAACAAGTGGAGCTACTCAACTTCTTTACAACTTGCTATCAGACTCTTTCTCTCTCTTTTTCTCCATTTTCTTGCTTTGAAGATTTTTTTTTTAAATGAATTTGGCTAGATAGATAGATAGATACTTTATTAATCCCAGGGGGAAATTCACATAATAAATAAAAATAGAAAAATAAAAGTAGAAAAATACACATACACATATAGTCCTACACGGAGCTGCTGAAAAGGCTGCCACTCTCGGCGGTGCCGGATGTTCATCCAGAAACAGTTTATCCCTAGTGCCATAATGCCACACACTTCTATCCCAAAGTGGTAGGCAGATGTACACCAGTACAACTACTGTGTTCATCAAAAAAAGGAAAAAATGGCTAAACTATGAAAAAAATACACCACCTCCATCCACTACCACCATCAAAGAGCTATATCACAAATATCCATCCATCCATCCATTTTCCAACCCGCTGAATCCGACACAGGGTCACGGGGGTCTGCTGGAGCCAATCCCAGCCAACCACAGGGCACAAGGCAGGAACCAATCCCGGTCAGGGTGCCAACCCACCGCAGGACACACACAAACACACCCACACACCAAGCACACACTAGGGCCAATTTAGAATCGCCAATCCACCTAACCTGCATGTCTTTGGACTGTGGGAGGAAACCGGAGCGCCCGGAGGAAACCCGCACAGACACAGGGAGAACATGCAAACTCCATGCAGGGAGGACCTGGGAAACGAACCCGGGTCCCCAGGTCTCTCAACTGCGAGGCAGCAGCGCTACACACTGCGCCACCGTGCCGCCCCAATATCACAAATATGATTATGCAAAAGTGTAAATTAAAAGAACAGCAAAAGTCAAGCAAAGACATGCCAATCTATGCTGATGGCCTTTGCAAGATTTCATAAAGGTCATTAGACACAAGCACAAAAGATGGAGGTACGTCAAAGTCAGCATCTCAGTTCTGAGATCATTTTCAAATATGTCTCACATTCTAAAACAATTTTTTGGTTAAAGTAATCTCTTTTGCATTGGCTTGATTTTGTGGTCATTTCATCTCCCGATAACTTAAAACAATAAATCAGCCTCACTGATTTTGTTGTCTGAAAACAAATTATCCAGAAATGCACCCCCTAATCAAAGAAAAACTGAGCACATTCATCAAAGATTTGCCTTGAAAATCTCAAGACTAGGGTATTCAAAATTTCATGGCACCATTTTTTATTTACTTCCAGTGATCATATCAGATGTCACAAGGTTGTAGTCACGTGACTAAAAACAGCCAATCAAGCCTCAACAAAGATTGCCAGTGAATGAAAATGACCTCAGCAAAGTGGTGACAATATGAAATCACAACAGTAAAACTAGCAAACACAACAAAACACGAACACCAACTCAAAGTGAGGAATGAAATGAAGATATATAGAACTTAAAAAATAACAAGATTCACAGCAATAACTATTCACACAGAGTTCAACTTGCACTCAACTTATGTTTGAATATTTAGATTATTATTTAAAAAACCTTATTTAAGAATTTTACCTTTTTGTGACAGTGACAACGCTGAAGTAACCCTTATATTAAATACAGATTCTAAATATTGGGAAATTGTTCTCTTATTTAACAGTCATTTTTGTTTCTCTTTCCAAACTACAGAAATGAGCACTACACCACCTAATCTCAACAACAATGACTTTGCAAAAGATATGTTGCTTCTTATTGAATCGAACAACAGTGCATTAAATAAAGAGGTACAACCCCAAGATTTTACTTCAAAGGATTCCACTTCCAATATTGCAACTAGAAAATCAGATCTTAGTAATATTAACATTGAAGATTCAACTACCAATGAATTTACAGCTGAAGAGTTTCTTCTAATTGCTTCAAGTACCAAAGATTTAAAAGGAGATATCCACAGCACAGATTTTACAGTGGAGGAATCTAAGACCAGTAATATTACAACAGATAAACCAAGCATTAGTAATATTACTACAGACCAATCAAATGCCAATAGTTCTGCCAGAAATGACTACTTTCATACTGGACTAAGCTCAAGAAGTTTAGAAAGAGAAATGGGAACCGGAGATTCTACTACAAAACAATCTATTAGTAGTAGTATAATAAAGTGGAATTCAAGTGAAAGTAATACTGCTGCAGACAAGTCAGCCAGAAATGATTTTGTAGTAGATGACCTCCTTCCTGTGGAATCAAAGGCCAATGGCTTGAGCAGAGAAGTGCCCACGGGAGATTTAATCATGGAGAGATCAAGTTATACTGATTATGGAAATGAGAACTCAAATGATGCTTTTACTGAGAAAATAACTGATTTTGCAGGAGAAGAGTTACTTCCTATTGGCTCAAGCACCAGTGTTGTGAATGAAAATGTAAGTAGGAGTTTTCATCCCACACAAGAATCTAGCCCAACAGATTTTAAAGAAAAGACATCAAGCAGCAGGAATCAAAATAGAAAGAAACGTGATGCTCCCGATTCTACAAATACAGAACCTTGCACTAATGGTTATATTACTAAGGAGTCAAGTGAAAATAATTCAGAAGAATCTGGTAGCGGAGGTTTAACTACAGAAGACTCAAGCACTAGTGATTCATCTACACAGACACCTCAAACCTGTGCTTTTACAACAAATACAATGAGCACCAGTGCTTATACTACAAAAGAGCTGAGTACAAGTGACTTTACTAAAAGTGAGTTAAGCACTACTGGCTCTGTAACACATTTTGCGACAGATGTACTGAACATCAGTAGTAATACCATAAAGCAACCAATCAGTACTGTCAGTAGTGCCAGTGATTTAACAAAAGGTTATGCAACAGAGGAATTAAATGGAAGTGGTTTTACAACAGAAGATGTAACCACAAGTGATTTTACAACAGAAGTGACCTACACTATTTATCCATACACACAAAAGCCAAGAACTACCAACTTTATTATAGATGTACTCAGTACTACTGGTTATAGCACAAAGGAGTCTACAATCAGTGATCTTACAACAGAGGAACTGAATGCAAGCGCTTTACCAACAGAAGAGTTCAGCACAACCTATTTCACAACAGACGGATTGCATACAACTTACTCTTCTACACAAAATCCTATAACCACCAATCTTATTACAGATGTACAAAACACCACTGGCTATAGAACAAAGGAGTCTACAATCAGTCACTTTACAACAGAGGAAATGACTGCAAGTGGTGCTACAACAGAAGAAGTTAGCACAACCTATTTCACAACAGACGGATTACACACTACTTACTCTACTATACAAAATCCCAGAACCACCATCCTCAATACAGATATACTCAGTACTACTGGCTATGGAGCAAATGAGTCTACAATCAGTCACTTTACAACAGAGGAAATGACTGCAAGTGGTGCTACAACAGAAGAAGTTAGCACAACCTATTTCACAACAGATGGATTGCACACAACTTACTCTACTACACAAAATCCTGGAACCACCAACCTCATTACAGATGTACAGAACACCACTGGCTATGGAGCAAATGAATCTACAATCAGTCACTTTACAACAGAGGAAATGACTGCAAGTGGTGCTACAACAGAAGAAGTTAGCACAACCTATTTCACAACAGACGGATTGCACACAACTTACTTAACTACACAAAATCCTGGAACCACCAACCTCATTACAGATGTACAGAACACCACTGGCTATGGAGCAAATGCGTCTACAATCAGTAACTTTACAACAGAGGAAATGACTGCAGGTGGTGCTACAACAGAAGAAGTTAGCACAACCTATTTCACAACAGATGGATTGCACACAACTTACTCTACTACACAAAATCCTGGAACCACCAACCTCATTACAGATGTACAGAACACCACTGGCTATGGAGCAAATGAGTCTACAATCAGTCACTTTACAACAGAGGAAATGACTGCAGGTGGTGCTACAACAGAAGAAGTTAGCACAACCTATTTCACAACAGATGGATTGCACACAACTTACTCTACTACACAAAATCCTAGAACCACCAACCTCATTACAGATGTACAGAACACCACTGGCTATGGAGCAAATGAGTCTACAATCAGTCACTTTACAACAGAGGAAATGACTGCAGGTGGTGCTACAACAGAAGAAGTTAGCACAACCTATTTCACAACAGATGGATTGCACACAACTTACTCTACTACACAAAATCCTAGAACCACCAACCTCATTACAGATGTACAGAACACCACTGGCTATGGAGCAAATGAGTCTACAATCAGTCACTTTACAACAGAGGAAATGACTGCAGGTGGTGCTACAACAGAAGAAGTTAGCACAACCTATTTCACAACAGACGGATTGCACACAACTTACTCTACTACACAAAATCCTGGAACCACCAACCTCATTACAGATGTACAGAACACCACTGGCTATGGAGCAAATGCGTCTACAATCAGTCACTTTACAACAGAGGAAATGACTGCAGGTGGTGCTACAACAGAAGAAGTTAGCACAACCTATTTCACAACAGATGGATTGCACCCAACTTACTTAACTACGCAAAATCCTGGAACCACCAACCTCATTACAGATGTACAGAACACCACTGGCTATGGAGCAAATGAGTCTACAATCAGTCACTTTACAACAGAGGAAATGACTGCAGGTGGTGCTACAACAGAAGAAGTTAGCACAACCTATTTCACAGCAGATGGATTGCACACAACTTACTTAACTACACAAAATCCTGGAACCACCAACCTCATTACAGATGTACAGAACACCACTGGCTATGGAGCAAATGCGTCTACAATCAGTCACTTTACCACAGAGGAAATGACTGCAGGTGGTGCTACAACAGAAGAAGTTAGCACAACCTATTTCACAGCAGATGGATTGCACACAACTTACTTAACTACACAAAATCCTGGAACCACCAACCTCATTACAGATGTACAGAACACCACTGGCTATGGAGCAAATGCGTCTACAATCAGTCACTTTACCACAGAGGAAATGACTGCAGGTGGTGCTACAACAGAAGAAGTTAGCACAACCTATTTCACAGCAGATGGATTGCACACAACTTACTTAACTACACAAAATCCTGGAACCACCAACCTCATTACAGATGTACAGAACACCACTGGCTATGGAGCAAATGCGTCTACAATCAGTCACTTAACCACAGAGGAAATGACTGCAGGTGGTGCTACAACAGAAGAAGTTAGCACAACCTATTTCACAACAGATGGATTGCACACAACTTACTTAACTACACAAAATCCTGGAACCACCAACCTCATTACAGATGTACAGAACACCACTGGCTATGGAGCAAATGCGTCTACAATCAGTCACTTTACAACAGAGGAAATGACTGCAGGTGGTGCTACAACAGAAGAAGTTAGCACAACCTATTTCACAACAGATGGATTGCACACAACTTACTTAACTACACAAAATCCTGGAACCACCAACCTCATTACAGATGTACAGAACACCACTGGCTATGGAGCAAATGCGTCTACAATCAGTCACTTTACCACAGAGGAAATGACTGCAGGTGGTGCTACAACAGAAGAAGTTAGCACAACCTATTTCACAACAGACGGATTGCACACAACTTACTCTACTACACAAAATCCTGGAACCACCAACCTCATTACAGATGTACACAGTACCACTTACAGCACAGAGGAGTCTAAATTCAGTGACTTTACAACAAAAGAGCTGACTGCAACTGGTTTTGCAACAGAAAAGCAAAGCACAACACATTTCATAACAAATGCATTGCGCAACACTTATTCTACTTCCAGCTTCACTGCAAGCAATCCAAACACCAGTGGCCATGGTACAACCAATTTTATTACTGATATAGTAGGCACCAGTGGCTATAATACAAAAGAGTCTACACAGAGTGGTTTTACAACAGATGATGTAAGAGAAAGTGATTTTACTACAGAAGAATCAAATACTAGTCATACACAAAATCCTAAAACCATCAAACCTACTACAAAAGCACAAAACATCAGTGGCTATAGTACAAAAGAATCTATAATCAGTGAGCTTACAGCACAAACTAGTGATTTTCAAACAGAAATGACAAATACTATTCATAGTGTTGTCACAGCATCCTCTAAACATACTCTTGATGCTTCATCTGCATTACCTACACCTACTCAGAATGCTTCATTAACAACTTTGAATAATACTTTATCACCATCAGATTATACAGAAACTTTTTCATCGACCCAGCATGGCCCTACTATAACACCACTGACTCTCAGTCAAACAGCTTCACTTCTGCTATCTGAGCCAGTGTACTCTTCTAAGGTATCTGTTGATGGTCCAGACACTACAGCCACATCTTTGTCAGCTCACTCGGTTTCAACTTCATCATTAACAACTTCTCGTATGGCTTCCTTGGAAAGAACTATAAATGTACTAAGTGATTCCACTTCATCCTCTACACCATCTACAAGTGCTGCTACTTTACAACCTACACCTGGTCAAATAGATTTATCCTCATCTCCCAGGACCCAAAACACTGCCACGACGTCTTTTTTTCATGATCCAACAACTTTAGTTATATTGCCAGCTATTACTTCAACAGATGCCACAGAATCTTTCACTGATTCTCCGGCTATTTCATTGACGGCATTTACTTTGTCATCAGGTGATGCCACTTATACGTCACCAACATTTGCATCATCTACTGTAAATCAAAGGACTACCACAGTATTATCTAATTCTGTGGCACCTCTTTCCTCTTTGGTATCCGGAACAACCCAAAGTGTTGGAACACTACGTGTTTACACATCAGCAACCACACCTACTGGACTGCCAACATCTATAACAACTTCAGCTCATTTTCCTTTTGTTGTAACTCAGACTACTACCCTAACATCATCCTCTCGGCTTTCACCTGCTCTGCCTTTATCATCTACTATAACACACAGTTCTACCACTTCATTATCTACTCTTCTCACAACTTCTTCCTCCTCTGCAGAAACTACTACCACCTTACTATCTACAAGTTTGCCACTAACTTCCCCATCCAATACATTCTCCCCTGCTCTTTCTAATTCAGTTTTATCATCTACACATATCCAAACAGATACTGCATCATCTACAAAGGTTCCACAAACTTTAGCTTCGACCTCAACCTCTATTGCTTTCCAGTCTTCTCCTGCCCAATCTGCCACATACACTCCTCTTGTCTCAATATCATCATCTACCACAAATCATCCTGCTTCTTCATCAGTCTCTCAAAATGATAAAACATTGTCATCTGCCACTTCCTCGAAGGAAATGTCTTCAACTGGGTTTCCAACAAGCAGCATCTCATCATCGTTGTCTTCATCTAAATCTTCATCTACTACCACTAGTAAGTTGCTTGTGTATCCATATATGAGTATAATACAAAATTGTTGTTTTCTTGTAGTTATTTTATGAAATATTTATGTTAAAAAAAACTGAAATCTCAGGTTTAAATAAAGAATTCCACCAAAAATCAGAAGAACCAAGCACAGTAACATAAAAAAAATTCAATACAGTAGAACCTCGGTTTGCGAGTAACTTGGTTCACGAGTGTTTTGCAAGACAAGCTAAAATTTTTAATAAATTTTGACTTGATAAACGAGCGAGATCTTGCAGTACGAATAGTATGTATACGCTTTGTCTGCTGAACGTCATATGATCACAACTGAGCTGATGGTTCTTCTCTCTCTCTCTCACTGCGGGATTGTGGGCAATCATCTCCTATTCTCCATCTGAGTCGGCGTGCCTCACTCATATAGTCAACATTCGTACACGCATATACTGTTTACTACAGCATTGTGACTGTGTGTGTGTGTGTGCTGTGACGTGCGAGTCCCCGTCTTGCACACCAAAACACGAAGCTGAGTCTCAGTACTTTAGCAACACCAGCTTTACTCAGCTTGAAACAGCAACAGCGCGGTTATTTATTGTAGCGGGATCTGCCGCTCTCCTATACACAGACACAGCAGTCAGGCAGAGCCGTGGCCAAGTAATACTGTGCCCTGTGCATTTATAATGTTCCTTGTATCACCCATCGACGACAGGCGCTTATAGCATGTCCACGATCTTTTTGGATTCGCTTTTACGGTGAACTGCTACAGCGCTGGGTGACTGTGATTGCTTTGGGACGCTCTTCCGTGTGTCGTCCTGTTGGGTGGAATCCCACAAGAGTTTAGCAACTCACCCACACCAGCCATGATTCTTTTCAAAGGTAAAGTGCAGGTTAATTTGTTTTATGTATTTTTCCTTTATATTTTGTATTAATCATTTTTATATGAATAGTTTTGGGTTGTGGAATGAATCATCTGTGTTTCCATTATTTCTTATGGGGAAATTCACTTTGATATATGAGTGCTTTGGACTGCGAGCACGTTTCCGGAACGAATTATGCTCGCAAACCGAGGTTCCACTGTATAACCACAATAAGATCAGGGAACTGCTTCCAAACAAAGGGAGAAAACCGAACCAATCTAGCATCTGGCTAATGTATCTTGAGTATCTGCTTTCTTTGCTTCTTGTTTCCACCGTACTGTACATACTTTAAAGATGAACATCTTGGTTTGGTTTCTTCATTGAATGCACTTTTCCAATAATGATTTACAATAGAGTTTGGGCAGTGCGGTGGAAGAAGGGTTAGCAAAGTTGCTTCAAAATGCCAGGGACCTGGGATGAGTCTTGTTGTGTACCAGGCAACTTTAAACTGGCTTGGTATGAATGAAAGTGTTTTGTGATAGAATCTGTGCCATTTTAGGTTGTTTCCTGTTTGATGTTCCCAGGACAGCGACTTGTGATGAGCTGGTGAATAACTGAGTTTTCAAAATGAATGCACAAAACACTAATAGTGTTCTCAAGTTCAAGACAAACTACTTAGCTAAAATAACAACAACAACAACAACATTTATTTATATAGCACATTTTCATACAAAAAGTAGCTCAAAGTGCTTTACATAATGAAGAGAAGAAAAATAAAAGACAAAATAAGAAATTAAAATAAGACAACATTAGTTAACATAGAAAGGAGTAAGGTCCGATGGCCAGGGTGGACAGAAAAAACAAAAAAAAACTCCAGAAGGCTGGAGAAAAAAATAAAATCTGTAGGGGTTCCAGGCCACGAGACCGCCCAGTCCCCTTTGGGCATTCTACCTAACGGAGTCACTTGATGCTGATGGTCATACAGACTTCTGGCTTTTAATCCATCCATTATTGTTGGAACATCATGGTGCTTTGGGTAGATGGTGGTGGCGCACGCCATATATAACTAATCATCATTAATTTAGTAACAAAACTGGAAGGCCTATTTCCTAAGCTGAGGGGCAAGTCTAAGAGTGATGAATGAGGTTATAGGACACAGCAAATGCAGGAGGTGTAAGGGAGTGCCACAGCCTGGGATCAGTGTGGTCTCTTAGAAACAAGAGGTGACTCAGCTGAGAAATGATGAAAAGTCTTACTTAAGCGTTAATAAGGGAGGGTCACATGTTCAAGTTTACAGTGTTTCTGTGTAAGTGCATCTGTAGAAAATCATAATTTAATAAGCTTCAATGTAATCTTTTTATGCACAGTATAATCAAATCTCTGCCTTTTATCATCCTGCAGGCCAAACAACAACAATTATGTCCAATGCAACTACAAGCACAACTACTACAACGTCTATAAGTCCTCCTGTCAATGAGCCCAATGACAGAACCTTTGCCATTGACTTTACCATTATCAACATAAATTTCACATCTGACTTGAGTAACCCTAATTCAACTTTATATAAAGAGCTGGAGTACAACATCACATTACAGGTAACTTCTCAAAAAGCTCTTCAGATTTCATATGTATGGGATACAGAAATGCAGTTGACACTAAAGCTGTGCATTTATAAGACATTATTTAATATTTTAAATTCTTTGATAACAATAATCGTGTTATAGGTCATTTTCAGTAAGTCTTTTAACACCGTTCACTCTAGGGAGCTGCCCAGAATTTATTAGATCCCACTTCCTTCCACTTCTAAATTACATCCCATGCGTTTTTGACATCCGGCGCCGCCGTGAGTGGCAGCCTTTTCAGCAGCTCCGTGTATGACTGTATATGTATGTGTACTTTTCTACTTTTATTTTTCTATTTTTATTTATTGATCACTCCTATTACTTTATTGTGAATTTCCCATTGGGATTAATAAAGTATCTATCTATCTATCTATCTATCTATCTATCTATCTATCTATCTATCTATCTATCTATCTATCTATCTATCTATCTATCTATCTATCTATCTATCTATCTATCTATCTTAAAGAATTAATTTGGATCCTGCAGGCCTCTTGGGACTTCCACTGCAAAGTGTCAATAAATTTGGGCATAAATGCAATAAAAGCTTTGCTAGAAACTTATAATATGGTCAGATATTTTAAACTAAATCTAAATTTATTTTTTTACTATAGTTTCAGGTCATTGGTCATGTCTATGTTTGATGTGACAGTCAGCTTATTTGTCATTTGACAGTGGTATATGAGTGAGGTGCTCAAGAAAGGGTCCTTGAACTAAAACTTTTAAAACATCATGTCAAAGACAATGCAAACATAACTTCCATATGACTTTTGTCTTTTGCTATGTTAACAGAATTAAAATCCTGATTAAAATCCTTAAGGATGTTTTTTTGCTGCTTCCAATAGCCTGCAACTTATTACTAATCTAGAGTTAGTATAGCATACCAAACTATCCGTATTCTCTTTCAAAACCCTAATGATTTTAGTCCTCCATCATTTTCTTAAACACTTTTGTTGCATTAACTTGCATCCTTAAAATTATGTCCTGGGATACAAAAAATTAAGTAATGTTCTGTGAGGACGCAGGGCTTGCTGACAGGATTAAGATTGGTTCCGTGTTGTCCAAACATTGTCAAAGCCAAACTCACAGCCAAAAAAGTAAATAGTTAATAATATATAAATCAGCAACAAAACTAAGTGCTGCGCAATATTAGATAATTACAAGGTAAGCTAATTCAAAAAAGCCAGACAGAATATTAAAAAAAGTGTAAATATAGTAAAAGATGAAGAAACTACAAGCGCCTTGAGCATGGGAAAGGTGCTATATAAATAAAATGTATTATTATTATTAGCTGTAGTAGTAGCATACAGTTGTCCCTCCAGAATCACAAATTTGACATTATTGTTTTCGGCTAGTTGTAAGTTGGTGTGAATGTACACATGAAAATATTTTTGCATCAGGCTAAAAGACTGCAGAAACTCACAGAGGACACGTCAGCCAAAAATATGTAAAAAATACTGAAAATGATTTGTTTTACAATCATGAGTAGCAAGCGAGGAGACAGACGAGAATGTAAAGTGAGTGTTTATTTCAAACAACAAAGAATTTAAGTGACCCCAGTTCATCTTAAAACAAGTGTCCTGAGGTGAATACGTAAAGTTAAAACCATTACATTAAAAGCATGAGAGCCATATAAAAACAGTCAGACACTTCTCAGAGAGATCAAATATAATCAGTGTTTTTAAATAAAAAGGAACCTTTAGTACACCTTGTAAGAACAGGTACTGACCCGGCACGTCAAACACAGTTCAGGTCTTCCTGGGAGTAGAGGTCAGACCCTGACTTTGCCCATGGTTTCATTGCCCTAATCCTGCCCACAGCAGCAGCTTTACAAGACTTTGCCTTTGCACTCTACCCTCTGAACCATTCCTCTTGTTCTGCCAGTGACCTTCTTCCTTTACTGTCTACTCTTCCCACACCACACTCTCTCTTGTCTCTACCAGAAACCCGCTTAGCGCTCCGGCCATCTTTCTTGGCTCTTTCTTCTTCTCGATTTTCTTCCCCCTGAATTTTTGTTTTCTCCTTTCTTACTGCTCCTCTCCTTGAGGTCGACCCCTCTCAATTCTCAACTGAGTACACAGGATCCAGTAAAAATAGGAAATGTTAGAATGAATACAGCCAAGGATAACAATGAAAGCATACGAATGGCACTACTAATGTTTTTAATTTTATTTATTTAAATGTGTATTTGTCTCTTTCATTTACCTGCTTCAGTTGATGAAACATTCTGATTCTTTGTGCATTCTCTTGTATTTTAAATGAAAAAAATCCTCTTTCTACCTTAAATAAAGCATTTCTACTATACTGCATACAGCAATAATTATTGTACAAAGTAATTTTTTTAAACCTGATAATTGCTTTTGGCCAATGAATCAATTAATGTTGGTTTCATTTGCACATGTGCCCTGCACCCTTGCTGCCCACTTTTCCAAGAGCACTAGGAGAAGGGGATTCCACTGCTTTACCTCCTTGGCATTATCCAGAAGCCTCTCTCGGGCATGGATTTCTATGTAAATTTAGATAACCCTGTCTCTTGGATTATGGTGGCGCAGTGATAGCGCTGCTGCCTCGCAGTAAGGTGACCTGGGTTTGCTTCCTGGGTTTTCCCTGCGTGGAGTTTGCATGTTCTCCCCGTGTCTGCGTGGGTTTCCTCCCACAGTCCAAAGACATGCAGGTTAGGTGCACTGGAGATCCTAAATTGTCCCTAGTGTGTGTTTGGTGTGTGTGCCCTGCGGTGGGCTGGCGCCCTGCCTGGGGTTTGTTCCTGCCTTGCACCCTGTGTTGGCTGGGATTGGCTCCAGCAGACCCCCATAACCTTGTGTTAGGATATAGCGGGTTGGACGATGACTGACTCACTGACTGACTGTCCCTTGGATTAAGCTGTTATGATCCAACATACAGTTTTAAGCCTGAACAACGCTTGTGCTGCCATCGTGTAGATGAAATAACATCATGCTGCAAAAAAATCATGAATATTTCTATGCATTATGCCACTTTATGGTAACTCATCAGTACATTCAACTGAAGCAGAACACACAATGGCATGTAAATGAAAAGTTGTAAAGCTACAGTACTGTGCAAAAGTTTTAGGCCGGTGTGAAAAAATGCTGTAAACAAAGAATGCTTTCAAAAATGGAAGTGTTAATCATTTATTTTCATCAATCAACAAAATGCAGTGAATGAACAAAAGAGAAATCTAAATCAAATCAATATTTGGTGTGACCACCCTTTGCCTTCAAAACAGCATCAATTCTTCTAGGTACACTTGCACATAGTTTTTGAAGGAACTCGGCTGGTAGGTTGTTCCAAACATCTTGGAGAACTAACCACAGATCTTCTGTGGATGTAGGCTTCCTCACATCCTTCTGTCTCTTCATGTAATCCCAGACACACTCGATGATGTTGAGCTCAGGGCTCTGTGGGGGCCATACCATCACTTCCAGGACTTCTTGTTCTTCTTTATGCTGAAGATAGTTCTTAATGACTTTGGATGTATGTTTGGGGTCGTTGTCCTGCTGCAGGATAAATTTGGGGCCAATCATACACCTCCCTGATGGTATTGCATGATGGATAAGTATCTGCCTGTATTTCTCAGCATTGAGAACACCATTAATCCTGACCAAATCTCCAACTGCATTTGCAGAAATGCAGCCCCAAACGTTCAAGAAACCTCCACCATGCTTCATTGTTGCCTGCAGACATTCATTATTGTATCACTCTCCAGCCCTTCGACAAACAAACTGCCTTCTGCTACAACCAAATATTTCAAATTTTGACTCATCAGTCCAGAGCACCTGCTGCCATTTTTCTGCACCCCAGTTCCTATGTTTTCGTGCATACTTGAGTCACTTGGCCTTGTTTCCACGTCGGAGGTATGGCTTTTTGGCTGCAACTCTTCCATGAAGACCACTTCTGGCCAGACTTCTCTGGACAGTAGATGGGTGTACCTGGGTCCCACTGGTTTCTGCCAGTTCTGAGCTGATGGCACTGCTGGACATCTTCCGATTTCGAAGGGTAATAAGCTTGATGTGTCTTTCATCTGCTGCACTAAGTTTCCTTGGCCGACCACTGCGTCTACGATCCTCAATGTTGCCCGTTTCTTTGTGCTTCTTCAAAAGAGCTTGAACAGCACATCTTGAAACCCCAGACTGCTTTGAAATCTTTGTCTGGGAGAGACCTTGCTGATGCAGTAGAACTACCTTGTGTCTTGTTGCTGTGCTCAATCTCGCCATGACATGAAACTGTCGTCCACAACCTCACCTTGGTAGCAGAGTTTGGCTGTTCCTCACCCAGTTTGAAGCCTCCTACACAGCTGTTTCTGTTTCAGTTCATGACTGTGTTTAAACCTCCGTGTGACATTGATGACCATTAGCACCTGTTTGGTAGAACTGGTTGATCAGACACCTGACTAGAATCCTACAAAATCCCTGACTTTGTGCAAGTGGACCTACAAGAATTGATGCTGGTTTGAAGGCAAAAGGTAGTAACACCAAATATTGATTTGATTTAGATTTTTCTTTTGTTTGCTCACTTTGCATTTTGTAAATTGATAATAATAAACAATCATTAGTTATATTTCTGAAAGCATTCTTTGTTTATAGCATTTTTTCACACCTGCCTAAAACTTTTGCACAGTACTGTATGTTTAGAAAAAAACTTACAGTGAACTATTAATTGAATCAAACAACAGTAATGATAATGTGAATTGCTCATCAGAAGCTGACATGGACAGTGAAACTGATGCACATGGTGCTGTATGACTGAACTGGCGTGATGTGACTTTTAATTTTGATCATTTGAAGCTTCAGTGTGGTGCAAGAAGATGCGGGGCAAAAAAGCAAAATGATTGAATTTGAGTTGGATGGACAAGAAAGATGTTAGCCTCTTAGGCACTGCTCACAATGCAGCAACTGTCAATGTTCTTATCAGGGGTAATATGGAAGTCACTAAGCCTTGTGCTGTCGTGTTCTACATTTTACATTCTCATGTGCAAGCAACAGGAAAAATATAATAAGAAAAGTGTGAAAAGTGACACTCTTCTACTTTCCCAATTGCAATGCCGTGCCATACACGAGTGACGGTTTTTAAAACATGTCACATGATGTACATGTGCTAAAGGTGCATCAGTGAACATGAGACATACCCTTCCTACTGCATTTATGTTGATATTTTGGCATTTATATGCTTCTGTTTCATATAGTGACAATTTTTCTGCTTGAAAAACAATTCAACATAATGCTAAGGAGGTTACAGATTAATGTGTTTTTCTTTCTCTCACTGCAGTTAACAACACTCTACAAAAAATGTTACTTGGGCAGCCTCTTCAAGTATGTCAAAGTGAACGGCTTTAGGTAAATATTGTTTCCTGGGTCGTTAAATGTTATGAGTTTGGGAACTTACCTGTAACTAGACTCTAAGCCACATGAGAAGTTGTCTTGTGCTTTGGATGATGTTGTATTTGCTAAAAAGTACACTTTTCTAACTCTTGATTCTTTCTCTTGGCAGAAAAGGCTCCGTGATAGTGGACTGTACCTGTGTCTTCAGCACAAATAACTCACTCCACAATGTCTCAACCTTACTCAACGGTACCTCTGTCAAGGATATATTTATATCTGCACTCAATGGATCTAATGATTTGGGTGTGATGTATCTTATAAACCCAAAGAGCTTAACAGTGCAAGGTATTGTATTAAATGACCACCTGATCTCCTTGACAAAACGTGAAGTATTATTTAGAATATCTAATACCCCTCTGAGTACCCCATTCATGTATGCTGGCTCACTTAGGTAATTACGTGACCACATAAAAACCCTGTTATTGTGTAAAGTGACTATCTGAGCCTCCATTGTATACTAACTTACCATTTGAATACATTAGAAACGTTTAATTTATGTTCTCACATGGCTACTGGAAACATATCAGCAAAGTGTGCTGAGCAAAGTGAGCAATCCATTATTGAGGCTAACTTATGTATAACATAAGTATTGAAATAACAGTTCTTAAAAATGGACACCTGAATCATAGTACTGTGGGTCCAGATTTAATTCTTTCCAACACTGGTTGCAATTGTAATGCTCACAGAGCAAATATTTGAAGAACAAGACATGGGACTAAAATAATAATTTTTTTTCACTTGGTGTATAAAGCTGAATCACTGTTTCCATTCAATATCTTGCTCTTTAGGGATAAAGACGCAGACAATGGCACATGCTCATGATTTATAATATTGTTATGCCTCGGAAAAACTGTGGTGCCATGCATTGTGCCTTTTTATTGTCAATTGGGTAAATAAAGGAATTGATATGAGTGCTAAACATATTAATGTTGAGTCAAATGACTAAATGAATACAAAGTGTGCTGCCTTAAACAGAGCAAGAAATGACCATAAAAGCATCTTACTATTGTTCTCTGGGTTTCTTACTTTATCCATCCGAACCCTTGAAAATTATCTTAAGCAACCATGAAATATTTCCAGGAATTATCTGGACACCTCATTATTTTCTTGAAAAATAATGTCAGATCTTTCTGTTTTGACTCTCCTACAGAACAAACAACAACTACATCAACTGTAACCACCACAACAGTTTCAACAACATCGATGACCAATATACCTGTCACGGACTCCAGTGACAAACGCTTCATCATCAACTTCACCATCATAAACCTAAATTTCACATCTGACTTGAATAAACCCAGCTCGGCTTTGTATAAAAACTTGGAGACCAACATCACAGCACAGGTAACCCTTCATCTTTACTTGGAGTTTGATGAGGATGTTGTTTGTATCAAATATTGTACATCCTCTGTTGTTCTTTCTGCATTTCTGTGAAGTGATTCGAGAATGGGAAAGGTGATATATAAATAAAATGTATTATTATTATTAGAGCCTTTCAAGTGCCACAAGTTTAGGAGATGAGATTAGCAGTTATCCATCCATCCATCCATTTTCCAACCCGCTGAATCCGAACACAGGGGTCTGCTGGAGCCAATCCCAGCCAACAAGGCAGGGAACCAATCCTGGGCAGGGTGCCAACACACACACCAAGCACACACTAGGGCCAATTTAGAATCGCCAATCCACCTAACCTGCATGTCTTTGGACTGTGGGAGGAAACCGGAGCGCCTGGAGGAAACCCACGCAGACACGGGGAGAACATGCAAACTCCACGCAGGGAGGACCCGGGAAGCGAACCCGGGTCCCCAGGTCTCCCAACTGCAAGGCAGCAGCGCTACCCACTGCGCCACCGTGCCGCCCATTAGCAGTTATGTTGATACAATATCTATAGGGAAAGGGTGGATGTCTAGCTCACTAAGCTGTTTGTCATCAGCCTGTTTTTCATGTTTCTGCCTTAAAAATAACCTTCAAATTCAAACCTGCCCCTCTCTGTTTTGGCACAGTGGTAATAGGATCACCTAAAACAATAAATAAAATGTATTATTTTCCCACT